>NC_080634.1:96333213-96653213 GCF_027579445.1 Ammospiza nelsoni | reverse complement strand
TAATTCTTTCTGTTTAAAAAGGAATGAATTAAGCAACAAAGAAGGAACAAAGAAAAGTGCACATGACACATACTTAGTCATAACTACAATATTGAATTCAATTTATCCTAAAAAGTTATCAGTACACTACTAAGTACAGCCATATCCACGTTGCTGTTATGAAGTGTTTGAGATGCTGTTCATTTACTCTTCCTGGTATCCTGATTCCACAGAATACATGCGGTGTCATGAATGAGCTCCTGCTAAAAATGTCAATGGCAAAAAATCTTCAAGCACTTTGCGTGATCCAATAGGTGAGGGTGTCCTACTCAGAACAGATAAGTCTGCCAGCACATAGATGTGTTTGGAAGACAGCATGGTGGAATACCTAACTTTTCCATCTTTCACCCATGACTCAATTTTTCACAAGCTATTCAGCATATATTTAACCCGATGCGCTCAAAATCTTCAAAATAACATAAAGGAACACAAGTCAAGAGTAGAGACGAGAATTTATCATTAGACCCAGACCTCATGGCATAGGATTGTGTCTATCTGGTTCTTCAATATCTTCAGTGAGGAAGACTCCACAACCTCTCTGACAATCTGTCCCAGCACAGTACACACATACTAAAGAAGTTCTTCTTCATATTCAGGTGGAGCTTCTTGTGATTCAGGCTCATTGCCCCATCCTATTGCGGAGTACCACCAAGCACAGCCTGACTTCATCTTCTTGACACCCTCCCTTCAGATACTGATAGAGACCAGGTCCCCTCTCAATCATCTCTTCTCCACACTAGACAGGCCTGTTCACTCAGAGAGATAAGAGAGATGCTCCAGTCCCTCAATCAGCTTTGTTGCTCTCTGCTGGATCTGCTTCAGGAGCTCCATGTCTCTCTTGTACTAAGAAGCCCAGAAATGCACACAGCACTCCAGATGCGGCCTTACCAGGGCCAAGTAGAGGGGTGGGATCACCTCCTTGCTAGCAGCGTTCTTTGTAATGTCCCCCAGGATCCAATTGGCCTTCTTAGTCACAAGGACACTGCTGGCTCATGAATACTTGTTGTCCACCAGGACTCTTAGATCCTTCTATGCAGACTTACGTTCCAGGAGGTTGCCACCAGGCTGTACTGGTCCATGAGGTTAACCCTGCCCAGGTTCAGGACTCTGCATCTGCCTTTGATTAATTTTAAGCAGTTCTTTTTTGCTCATCTTCCAACGTGTTGAGATCCTTCTGAAGGGCTGCTCAGCACTCTGGGGTATCAGCCACTCGTCTCAGCTTTGTGGTGTCACTGAACCTGTTGAGGAGGCATCTTCTCCTTCATCCAGGTCATTGATCACCAAGTCAAACAATGCTGGGCCCAGTTTTGAACCTTGGAGAACACCATTAGTGACCTCTAACTAGACCCTGTGTCAATGATTATGATTCCCTGGGATATTCCTCAATGCACCTCACTCTCCACTCCTCTAACCCCCACTTACTGAGCTATTCAAGGATGCTATGAGAGGCAGTGTTAAAAGTGATATAATAATAATACTTCTATGCTGAAATTTAATGGTGCATTTGAATTGTACACGCTGCTTTGGTACAGGTCTCAGAAGGTTGGACAGAATTAGGAAGGTTTAGAACAGATCCTTCTCTGGCATGTTTTTTCTTCATTGCCTTTGTCATATCAGGCTTTTGAAAAATTGTTTCCAAGACATCAGATTTTACTCAGCTGAGAAAAGGGAACTTTGTGTCCAAAGCACAGTTTTGAATATAAAATACTAGAGACTGGACTTTGAAATAATCAAGTTCTCTTACCTTAAACTCGTCTGTTTGTGGGTATATAGATCACGCTATCCTAAGGGAGTGCTTGCTTGCCAAATTATTACTAGTTTTTCAAGATTATTTTCCCATCCAATAGAAAAATGTAGCAAAAAATTAATACTGAGTAGCAGTTTTCAGTGCAAAGAAAGCATGAAGCAATGGTATTACTTGCCTAATACAATTTGAAAGTCTTATCAAAACAACAATTCTCTATCATATCTTATTAGTCTAGCACTATGTTAAGATAGCTGGTATTCGTTAATATGATTTGATAGTTAGTAATGGGACGAGACTTTTCTTTTACCATAACAAACATCAGTGCAACCAATGGTGATATGACATGATGTAAAAATCCTAATAATAAATTTAACAGCCTTTTACCTAACTGAAGACATTTTTGGTACAACTAAACCTTTACTTTTCCAAGATCACATTTATATATTTCTCAAAGGAAAGAATAAAAATTACTTCGAGAAACCTGTCTTCCCCCTTCTGATTACCTTTGAAACCAATTTGATAACATCAGTCTTTTTCTTTTTAAGGATTTTTTTTAAAGGAAAGGTGTGAGTAAAAATATTGATCAAACTGACAATCGTGCACAGGATTTTCTATTCTTGGCAATGCAAATACTATCTAGACATATGCACAAATAGGAACATCTTAAAGATAATTCCTCCAGCATAGAGTGCATTTATTAATGGTATTCTTCAACCTCAAGTGGTACAATTCTATAATATTTGGTTTTGTTTGGCTGTTAAATTCTAGAAGAACAAACATTAGGAAAAAAAAAAAAAAACAAAAAAGCAATCATCTAACCACAAAAATAATTTTTTACAGCAGAATTTTTGCTCTAATTGTATAATTTCTTATCACTGTTTTCTTGTGATTGTTACCCAACTGCTAAAACTTAAGAGTTATAATGGAATAGAATTCTCTAATGCATTCCAATTATTACACTCACATTATTAAAAAAGAGAGAGTGTTGCACAGCAATCTTGATTAAGCTTCTCCTTACCTTTGAGCATTTGTTTTTGCAGCCTTATGAGAATTTCTCTAAATAAGGCTACTTTTGTGTGTGTATAATGTATAATTAATGACAAATTTTCTCTCAGTATAAGAACCTTTTATGGGGTGTATATATCTCAGTAATACAGCAGAAAGAAGTGAATACTTTACATTTTATTTTCATTTATTTTGATTCCAGCAAAAATAATTTTATCATTTAGTACCTGTAATAGCAATTTGTATGGATTTTTCTTAGAGAACTGTGAGCCCATTTCACTGGTTAATCAGCACCTTGTTCACAGGATTTGAGGCTGCATTTTTACTTTCAGAACCTGTCATTAATTTTCTTAAATTAATACTAATTTAATGACTGTGATCACTTATTTGGTTCACAAGCACCATGAGCTGATTAGAGAATTCACAATGGCATTACTAATTTGACTATCACCTAAATTAAGTCAGTTTCAAGCACTATCCACTTCCAAGCAGGCAGACAAGGTTAGAAAGATATTTTAACTTCACCTACATAGGGGAAAAGGAAAATTGCATGTAACAGAAAAATGTTGATAGAAATATTACAATGAAACAGGGTAAATAAACTACAAGAGAACTACCTGCATCTTGATATTGTTTGAATATTTGCATTATTTTTACTCTTTATTTTTAAGTGTATGATTATGTCCAACAGCATTTTCCTGAGGCAAACATACATGGAAAATATAACTAGAAATATGAATGAACTAAGCAATTTTCAAACAATTTCAGGAATCCTACTGATGCCTGACACCAAATACTTAGTATCTGAAGCCTCAGGTTTAGGAATGAGATGGTTCTGAACCATCCAGTATTGGATCTAGCTCAGGCTTATGCAGGGTAAGAAACTCACAAGGACTCAACACCACAGCTACAGGCCTCATGATTATTTGCCCCATCAAAGACCACTCAGAAGAGAATTTATTGAACTGCAGCTGCTGAGGAGCAATTTGTTGGGCTATTCTCGCTGAAATAATGGTTAGAAAGAAAGGAAACAAAGAGAGGAGAAATGAGACTACTTCTGGAAGGGAAGGCAGTATGAGGAAAGGCAAACTAAAGCAAAAAAGGAGGAAAGAAGATCAGAGAAAAAGAAAAGTTGCATCCACTTTAAAAAACTTGAATAAACAGTGTGCTTTCAAGTTGCTTTTGGAGAACAGTACCTAAAGTAACAGCTAGACATCTAGTGTTTCAGACACAAGGTGCTGTGTAATCCTAACCCATAAATCATTTTCAAAATCCCACTAGGCACTCATCTTCATCTCTAGCTGCCTACAAATCTTTAACACAGCAGTTTCAGCCTCTTTTAATTGCTCCACTGAGCTTCCTACCTCACAACCATGGAGGCTGAATAAATGTATGTAGGTTTTGAAGCAGTCTGATACCTTGGTAATGAGGTAAGAAGGAGCACAGCAATATCACAAATGGACAGACTAAAGGTAGCTTTATTAACAGCTCAAATGAAGGTTCCTGCTTTAGACCACTAGTGTCTTTAATCTCTCAGTGCTATCAGACATACCAAAGCCCTTTTGATTGTCTAGAGTATTCTTAAGTGTAGTTATTGCCTAATTAATACTGATGAAGAAAAGCTGAATTTGAAACAGAAGGTTTTGTGTGAAGGATATAGCCCAAAGGAATTAGCTCTTTGGGAATTATCTGATAAAAGATTTATCTTATTTAGCTTCTAAATGTTTCCTGAAGGGTTTAATTGTACTCTACTCCTATATAAAACATATTTTCCCTCCAAGAATACAGTTTTGTCATTAATTATATTGAAGAAAAAAAAATCAAAATGGCTTTCAAAAGTCTCTGACTAATTTTATTAATACTGAAAAATGCTGTAGAACAGGAACACAAAACCAGCAGGTCACAAAATGGTTGAAAAGTACAATTTAGCTCAAATAAAATTTGAAGCATCTTAAAAGCCAGCCACAGCAACAGGAAATGTGGTAGGTGAAATGTGAAATCTGAGAGAAATTATACCATCTGTTCTTCCTAGACATGAGCTCCCACTCTTGATCCCCACCAGAATGTTGATTTTGTGGCAAATAGGGGTGTTTGGAGGAAAGAGCTAAAAGCAAAAGTATAGCAAGGAGGATGGTAGATTCACTCAAGTAACCTTGCAGCTGGGAATGCCAAGGTCTGGAAAACAACAGTCAGGAAATTAATATATTATGCCTACTGCTGTTTATCCTCTGTTTTGATAAACAGAATTTCTGTGAAGAGATAATGTGTTTTGGGAGACTTGGAGGCACTCTGATGGAAAAGCTTGAGCTCCCTGTTTTGGGAGAGAGAAGATCAAAGCTCAGAGGTCATAAATACCACTGGGATCTCAGCATGGTAGCAAACTCCATGCGCACAGGCCTGTGATAAATTGGTGCAAACATCAGGCCTGCTGCTTGCTAGCAGAGTAATCTGGGTGTTGTTTTGGGATCCTCTGCCTAGCAAGGTAATTAGCTAAGCTAATTTACTCTTTGCATTTCAGCTGTGGTTTTGTGGTTGTTCTGGCTGCCTGCTTGTGTCAATTCACACACCAAGGCATTCTTTGTTGTGGGCAGAGTGTGTCTCTTTACCTGAACCTGAAAACCAAATGTGGTGCAGATTTGTCCCTCAGTCTTTCCCAAAGAAAACCAGAGTAGAGTGAGCGTTTCCATGGAAATGTTTTCATCGACGCTGAAATCTCCTGAAGAAAGGCTTAGTACTGAGCTGGTGGGAAATCTGCTGCCCTCCCAAGAGTAAAACAAGTTTCTTTCCTGCAATAGCTGGAGATATGGGAAGATACTGGATCCAAACAGCTCTATCCCACCTTCTGAGAGTCTTTTACAGACACCCATCTACAGAATAACCTTGGTGAGGGTCTAATAGGATGATGGGTACCTTGTGTCCTTCAAAATGACCTGGGGTGTTCAGTATTACCTTGTAAGAACTACTTAAATTTTTATCTTTTGTTGATGCTACTGTCACTATTTCAATTATTTCTTTGTGTCTCTCCCTTCTATATACTTTTCTTTCACTCTGATTTCAAAAGCCAACCTCCACTGAAAGACTAAGCAGAAAGACCTGCCCTCAAAACTATGAAAAATTACCAGAAACCCTGGGAATCTCGACTTTGACTAATTCTGAAGGATCATTTAAAAAACAACAATAAAATGGAAAATGGAATAATTATTAATGATCAAGAACTTTGTAAAGATCACAACACAGGAAGGATGTGGGATCTCAGCACCTCAGGACGGAGGTGCAGAGGGACCGAGACCACCCTTGGGGGGCTCGGGTGTCCTGGAATGTTGCCAGAAGTGTCTGGTGGCTGGACTTTGATCCTACACAGGAGACGACACCTGTATGAGGATGGGAGGATTTCACTGGGTGAATGGTGAAGGGATAAGTTAATTAGAGTGTAAGACACAGGGTTTAGGATTTCTGTGCAGGGGGGGTCTAAAGAAGTAAGATGGAGGAATTGGGGCGTGTCCTGTTCTTCTTCTTCTCGGCCTCCATCTTCTGTGGTGATGTTGGCACTTTGGGATTGGTTATTACTAGAAGTGCACCGGTTAATAAGGGTAAAAGGTATTGGGGAAAAATAATAAATATTGTGTACGTAACTTCGAGTATAAAGATAGGTGACCGCCCCGGGGGCTCTCAGTGTGCCCATGGCTGACATGCTGTGCAGACCTCTGTTGGGCCGAAAGAAAATCTTTTAGATAAACAATTAATAAACACCGAGACCGAGAAAAGATCTGAAGTCTCTTCTCGTCCTTTGAAGCGTCGGCTGTCCAAGGCCACCCCGGGCCTTTCCAGGCCACCTAAACAGCCGAGAAACCGACAGAAGGACAACAATTCACCTAAAGGAAAAGCTCTACAGAACTGAACTCAGAACACTAAAACAAGTCAAAACCTACTACTTCAAAAGAGTAATCAAAACAAGGGCTTTGCAAATGTAAAGATGTCTAAAAGGATATGAAAAAGTATATTGCAAATGTAAAGATGTCTAAAAGGATATGAAAAAGTATATCAAAACATATTTATAAAAAAAGTGAAGGATAGGGTTCCACCAAGGTTAGGGTTTGGCCTAGGGTTAGGGTGTTTAAAACCACAAAGCCCAGGGCTCAGCGCATACTGCAGCTGCAAATGGCATGCCAAGGGGAACACAGAAATCACACAACATGGCTTCCTCCACAGCTTTTACCCTTGAACCACACGTTACCGAAAGCAGCTTTTACTGCTCTGCTTAGGGTAAAGATTCTGCCAAATTAAAAAAACCAAAAGTTCTAGGGCTCCAAGTGTATTGCAGCTACAAAATGCATGCCAAGGGGAACCCAGAACTGTCACACCATTGCTTCCACCATAGCTTTTACCCTTAAACCAGAATTAACCAAAGGCATATTTTCCTGCTCTGCCTATGGTTAGGGTTCATCCCAGGGTTACGGTTCTGCCTAGGGTTAGGGTGTTTAAAAACACAAAGCCCAGGGCTCCAGGCATACTGCAGCTGCAAAAGGAATGCCAATGGGTACACAGAACTGCCATATCATGGCTTCCTCAACATCATTCTCACTTAGACTCGACTTAGCCGTGGGCATCTTTTAATGCTCTGCCAAGGATTAGATTTCCACCAAGGGTTAGGCTTCCGCCTTGGGTTAGGTTTTTAAAAACAAAAAAGCCTGGAGCAAGTAGCATTATGCAGCTACAAAAGGCATGCGCAGGGGAACACAGAACTGCAAAAACATGGCTCTTCACAAAGGATTTTTCCTTGAACGAGACTTAACTAAAGGCAACATTTACTGTTCCACCTTGAGTTACAGTTCCACATAGGGGTAAAGCCAAGGGTAATGTTTGAACCAGGGTTATAGTATTTCCACACACAAAGCCCAGGCCTTCAATAATGCTGCAGCAACAAAAGCCATGCCAAAGGGAAGACAGAACTGCCACAACATGGCCTCATCCACAGCAGTTACCCTTGAGCCAGACTTAGCCGTTAGCAGCTTTTACATCTCAGCTTAGGGTTAGGATTCAGCCTAGGGTAAGGGTATTTAAAACAACAAAGCCCCGGACTCCAGGCATAGAGCAGCTGCAAAAGGCATGCAAAGGGGAGCACAGAACTGCCGAACCATAGCTTTGAGAATATGATTCACCCTTAAAACAGACTTAACCATGGGAAGATTTAAGTGCTAAACCTAGGGTGAGGGTTTAGCCTAGGGTTAGGGATTTTAAACCAGAAAGCCCTGAGTTCCAGGCACATTGCAGCTGCAAAAGCCATCCCAAGCTGAGCGAAAAAGTGCCACAACATGGCTGCATGACAGTTTTTTCCTTGGGACCATCCCTAACCCCAGGCTAATTTACCTGCCTAATGTTAAGCCTAGGGTTAGGGTTTTTAGAAATAGAAAGACCTGACCTCCAGGCACACAGCAGCTGCAAAAGCCACCCCAAGGAGAGCGAAAAACTGCCGCAACGTGGCTGCCTCCACAGCTTTTTCCTTGGGTCCATCCCTAAACCCAGGCTGATTTACCTGCCTAGGGTTAGGGTAAGGGTAAGTGTTTAGCGCAGGGTTAGGGTTTTCTAAACCAGAAAGCCTGGCACTTAAGGCACACTGCAGCTGCAAAAGCCATCCCAAGATGAGCAAAAAAGTGCCACTACATGGCTGCATGACAGCTTGACAGCTTTTTCCTTGGGACCATCCCTAACCCTAGGCTATTTTACCTGCCTAGTGTTAACCCTAGGGTTAGGCCTAGGGTTCGGGTTTTTTAAAATATAAAGACCTGAGCTCCAGGCACACTGCAGCTGCAAAAGGCATCCCAAGGGGACCGAAAAACTGCCACAACATGGCTGCATCCACAGGTTATTTCTTTGGAACCATCCCTAACCCTGGGCTGATTTACCTACCCAGGGTTAGGGTAAGGGTTTGCATGGGGATAGGGTTTTTAAAGCAGAAAGCCCTGAGCTCCAGGCACACTGCAGCTGCAAGAGCCATCCCAAGGGGAGCGCAAAACTGCCACAATATGTCAGCTTCCACTGCTTTTCACATGGGACCATCCCTAACGCTAGGCTAATTTATCTTCCTAGGGTTAAGCCTAGGGCTAGGGTTAGACCTAGGGTTAGGGTTTTTTAAACCAGAAAGCCCTGAGCTCCAGGCACACTGCAGCTGCAAAAGCCATCCCAAGCTGAGCGAAAAAGTGCCACAACATGGCTGCCTCCACAGCTTTTTCCTTGGGACACATCCTAACCCTAGGCTAATTTACCAGCCTAGGGTTTAGCCTAGGGTTAAGGTTAGGCCTAGGGTTCGGGTTTTCCAAACCAGAAAGCCCTGAGCTCCAGGCACACTGCAGCTGCAAAAGCCATCCCAAGGGGAGCGTAAAACTGCCACCCCATGGCAGCATCCACAGCTTTTTCCTTGGGATTATCCCTAACCCGAGGCTTCTTTACCTGCCTAGGGTTAAACCTAAGCTTAAGGTTAGGCCGAGGGCTAGGGTTTTCTAAACCAGAAAGCCCTGAACTCCAGACACACGGCAGCTGCAAAAGGCATCCTGAGGGGAGCGCGAAACATCCACTGTATGGCTGCATCCACAGCTTTTTACTTGGGACCATCGCTAATCCTTGGCTGAATTATCTGCCGAGAGTTAAGCCTAGGCTTAACGTTAGGCCTAGGGTTAGGGTTTCCCAAACCAGAAAGCCCTGAGCTTCAGGCACACTGCAGCTGCAAAAGGCATCCCAAGAAAAAAGAAAAAGTTCCATAAGATTGCTGCCCTCGCAGCTTTTTCCTCCCAACCATCCCTAACCCTTGGCTGATTTACCTGCCCAGGGTTAGGGTAAGGGTTTAGACTAGGTTTAGGGTTTTTAAAGCAGAAACCCTTTTGTTCCAGGCACACTGCAGCTGCAAAAGCCATCCCAAGGGAAGAGAAATAGTGACCTAACATGGCTGCATCCACAGCTTTTTCCTTGGGACCATTCCTAGCCCTAGGCTGAATTATCTGCCGAGGGTTAAGCCTAGGGTTAGTGTTCAGCCTCGGGTTAGGGTTTTCCAAACCAGAAAGCCCTGAGCTCCAGGCACACTGCAGCTGCAAAAGGAATCCCAAAGGGGGTGAAAATGTGCCACAGCATGGCTGCATCCACAGTTTTTTCCTTGGGACCATCCCTAACCCTAGGCTGATTTACCTGCCCAGGGTTAGGGTTAGGCCTATGGTTAGTGTTTTAAACCACAAAGGCTAGGGCTCCAGGCAAATCCCAAGGGTAACACAGAACTGCCATAATATGGTGCTTCCACTTTTTTTTTACTGTTCAACCAGAATTAACAAAAGTAGCTCTTGTGTGTTGCCTACAGTTTGGGACCCACCTAGGATTAGGGTTTTTAAAATGTCAGAGCCCAGGACTCCAGACATGGCTCCAGCTACAAAAAGCATGCCAAGTATAATACAGTACTACTACAACATGGCTTCCTCTCCACCTTTCTACCTGGCCTCAGCTTCACCACCATGCACCTTTTATTCCCTCACCTAATGTTAGGTATCCACCTAGGTTTAGTTTTATACCTAGGTTTTGGGTTCCAAAAATCACAGAGTCCCAAGCCCCAGATACACTGCAGGTATGAAAAGTTTGCCAAGAGAAATACAGAACGACCACAACATGACTCCCTCCCTACCTAAATGACTTAAGGTTTTCATTTTCTCCCTTTCATGTCCACTATTAGATTTCTTTTGTTTGCTTTCTTTTCTGTTCCTAATTATTCTGGGCAATGGATTATATGCAGCACTCTGCCATTTTTTCAGGCTTAGTGTCCTGCTTAAATGAGTCTCTGCATAGATATACATTTTAAGTATGACAATTACAGGTTCCTCCTCTAAGATATTCTTGATGTAGTTATTTTACTCCTCAGGGAGAAAAATAATTTTTTTCATTGAAGTTTTTAAAAATATATTACTAGATTACTTCATTACAGACATCTCTGTCATGAACACAAATAATTTTAAACGATAATTTTTGTGGACATAGATACTTGCACTAAAACACAGTGCTTCTTAGGTCCACCCATATCAACGTTTCAGGTGAAACCCATGATGGTAAGATTGTAACTTGTAATAATTAATAAGAACTCAGGCACTGCTGTCAATCTAAAGTCATGGATTTCATAATTCCTGGAGATATCAATTTTGTCCTCCCTATGTAACTGTCCCCTGTGTCCCACAGAATACAGAGTGCTGTTCTGAAATACTTCTGTGTTCTAGATTGTCTATAGTCAAAAAAATAAAAAAAATATTCTGTGATGTGTTTGTTTGTTGTACTTTTACCCAGGTCAAAGTGCATTGTTCAGCTTCTGTATTACTTTGACTAGAATTCAGCTGGGAATAATGCTGAGAAATGAATAACAGAAATTTCCTCTTTTTTAGTCTCTGGAATTCTGCTACTCTCTGTCTAATTTGCCCCACTAATCCAATGCTGTACTACATAGAATATATTCTGGTCTCATGAATATCACAAATCATGGCACCTTCACTTTATCACAGAAATATGTTTAAGAGATGCTGGGACAGAAATTATTTCTGAATTTATGAGTCACCTTCTGCTTTTGAAATTGCTTTCCATTTCTCATTCTTACTCTTCCTTTCCCCTTTAAATAATTTCTCTTTGCTATTTATATCCTTCCACAATTTTAAATTGCTACAACATGTTCTTTTAGCAGTCATCATTTAGAGAGATTTGACAAACTTTGGGACTCATCACTTGATGACCTCAAATTATTAAGCTGTTTTTCTTACTTTGTTAGTAATCTTGTCTCTCAAAGAATTGTATGTACTCTCAGAGGAAACTCCTTTGGGAGCTGTCGTCATGATTTTATCACGGTAGCTTCCAAAAAAGAATAGGTACTCATAAGGCAAATGTTCTGGCTCTGTAAGGTATGAGTCACAAATGTGAAACCTAGAAGAAATTATTTACAAATTTAGCCCATTTTAGAAAAAAAAAAAATACTTAGGATAAATCAATTAGTTATCTACCTAAGTTTCTTCCAAGAGAATAAGTTAGTACACAGCTTTTACTTTTTCCTTTTTTTTTTCCTGAAAAGTTTTGAATGTTAAGTGGCAGAAACTGAAACTACCTACACTTTCACAGACAAATATCAAGGTTTTAGAAATATTTCACTTCTAAAATGATGAATTCCTTTTCATGGTGCTACTGTAGAAACAAAAGACTATTACTGTTCAATTTATGCCAAGTTCCCCATTTTACCATAATATCACCATTTTTATTTATTTCACACTTAGATAATTTTCAAGTTGTTTCTGTTTCTCCTTAGTTTTCATAACAGTATGTCTAGCCTGAACAGAAGTTGCTGTTACCACAGACTTCAGATGCATTTGAAAATTTAAATTCTAAATAATTTTTCAAGTAATATTGTTTTCATCCTCAGTGTTTTTTAGCATTTGATTCCCCAAACTCAAAATTTTAATTTCAAAGATATAACTTTTTTAAGTGCATTTACTCTCACAGAGTTATGATTTAACCCCAGCCAGCAACTAAACTTCAAACAGACTCTCCACTCAGTCTGTAGGGGTGAGATGCAGACAGAGGAAGAAGAGCAAAAGTGGGAAAATTTATGGGTTGAGATAATGATAATTTCATAGTGACTTTAAAGCAGAAGTCATACCCACAAGTAAAGCAAAACCAGAATGCACACGAGACTTTCAACTGGCAGGCAAGTGTTCAGCCATCCCCAGGAAAAATGAGTCCTATCACGCAGAATGTTGATTTGGGAAGACATTGCTCCAAGCATCCCCCTTCTCCTTTTTGCAGTACTATGTGCTGTGCATGATGCCATAAGGTGTTGGACATCTCTGGAGTCAGTTAGGACCAGCCATCCCAGCTGCGTCCCTTCCCAGCTCCTTGTGCACCCCCAGCCTGCTCACTGGTGGGGTGAGAGGCACAGAAAACCTTGGCTCTGAGTAAGCCCTGCTCAGCAAGGGCAAAAAATCATTCCTGTGTTATCAACACTGTTTGCAGCACAAATTCAAAACAGCTGTACTAGCTACTGTGAAGACTATTCTAGAGGAAACCAGCGCACTCAAGTAGGCAAGGGCTATCAGTTTCTGTATTATAAAAAAGCTTCAGTTTATCTGCTCCTTTATTGAGCTTAACCTTTTCAAAGGTGTCATTATGTTGCAAGAGTTCTATTATCATTATATCGCAAAGGTTCCATATTGCTAGAGTTTTGTACCTCCTTGACGTTTCTTGTAGGCATCTCCTCTAAGCAATGACTCTTCCTTCTCCTCACAGCAGCCAACTGACTCCAGTTCCCCTCAACCAACCAATCCACTCTTTTATAACACGCTTCCTATTGGCTATAGCTGTGGCCTGGTAAAGTCAGGCCTGCTCCTAATCCTTAATAATTAACCCAGCTGCAACTCTTTAGGGGATAAGATTACTTTCTATACTACCTTTATTTACTTATATTCTATCCCCCTACACAAAGGAATAATTATTCTCCCATTTTTAAACTGTTAATTTTGCATTATATCTGTTCTGTTGTGGATGAAAAATTACCTGATTTTCATTTCTTTCCCATCAGTTATTTGTTTTCTGTATTGTCTTTCCATCTCCTTTTTCTTCCCATTCTCACATTGTGAATTGAATATTTATAGTCAGTTTTACTACTACTTTTTTTCCCCCTCTGTGGTCGATTTCTTTGCATGCAGATCTGAAAGAATATGGTACATTTCAGCAGATTAAATATACGTACTTTGACTTTGAGAATTCCTTTAGATGCTTCTGGGAAGGACTCAGGGTCATGCCATGCAACCATTGTGTGAGATTGTAATTGATCAGGGCAGAATGTTATACTAATGTTGTATTTTTTATGTTCCCTATGTTAAAAATTATACTACATATTGGACCAAATAGTCTCACCACTTTTCTTCTGTCCATACTGGTTTTCAATTATAACGACTGTAAGTTCCCATCAACTCCAACAAGATTTTAATTTTTTATCCCCTTGAGCTAAAACAGGTTAGACAATAGCTTTGTTACTACTTTTAGATGACTGTTAGAATAAGTTAAGATCAGTTCAGGCTGTGGAAACCTCAGACATGTGATAAGACCCTCAGCAGTGAGTTCAACAGAAACTCTGTGGCCTTTATTAGTAATGACAAAAGCTTATTTACTGGTCCAAATGCTCCTAACAAAGGCACTGGTCCAGAACTAGAAATACCTTAGTGTTGGCAAAAGATTTTATATACCAACTTCTCAACCTGAGTCTGAAAATTAAGCTTTATAAACGCAAAAAAATTAATCATGAATATGAATGAGACGTTCTAGAAAAAAATCTATTAACTAAATACCTTTATTACCTTTACATACATATATTAACTAAATACCTTTGCTTTTTGCAAATATTAGAATTGGCCATTCTGTTGCAGTTTTGGTATTAAGAAGTAATAATTCACTAGAATCTAGAAGTGGATGTAGTGTTAAGATAAATTACTTTTATTTTAGCCCTATTGTGGGAATTTCTCAGAAAAGCCAATATTGGTTAAAAGTCCCACTGAGCAGGGTAGTGGGTGGATTTAAGAGAGAATTCGTGTGGAAAAGCAGAAGAGGTGAATCTGGGGGTAACATGGCTGAGAAGACTAATTTTTATACAGGATCTATGGTATTCAGTCACGCTTTACAATATACATTACATAAAAATTACTACTTCAGCTAGTGAACCAACCAGCTAAAAGAAATTGCCAATATATATTTTGAAGTCTGTTAAGCATGACTTAGCTATTTGGTCACTACAGCAAAAATTTAGTTTTGCACACGGTCTTCTTCTATCAAAATTAATTGTTTTGCTTTTTAATGACAAAATCTATTGACAAAGACCAGTTTACATGCCAACAGCAGCTAAACAATCTTCACTATTATATTTCAAATAAGAATTCCAGAAACCTAAAATTAGATCCCTAAAACTATCTCATATTTAAGTGATCTGATTTATAAAAATACTCCATCAACCCTCAGATATCAGTAGAGTTCAAAGAACTAAGAGAACTATGTTAACTAAGAACAGGACTCTGCCTTTTCCTATGTAACTTAGTTTAATTGTACTCCCTGCAGCAAATACAAATTTTCATTTTTCCATGCTGTGTACTGGAAATATTTTGTGATCTTACATCCAGCAGTGCCAGTGGCTGCCATTCTAATGGTGTTCTTCATCCCTATAAAAATGGTGCTCTTCACCCCATCCTCTCACCTCAAAGTCTGAGATTGGTTTGGTTTTGTTTCTAATACGGCTGCCATGATCTTTTTGCTTGCTCGTGTGTAAGTACCAAATACCATCTTTCCTTTCATTTGCATGGATCTAGCAGATGTAATAAATCAGCTCAGACGTGTTAGAATATAATGAAGCACTCTAGATTAATTATGAGAAAACTTTCTTGTTGTCTATTGCCAAGTTTTGGTCGATAGGATTGATGCTAAGAAGAGTAACATTGCTGCAGGGAGTTTTCAAGGCTAAAACACCCTCTTTCACATTCATTAAGGTTCCGAGTTGTTTTTCCCTTTTCCTTCATGATAATTATATCTATATACCACAGAAATCCTTTTTGGAGTGTGTTTGCTCTCCCTGATTGGATTCAAATGAAAAGCTGCCTTTCTCTGTGGGCTGATTTCTTTTCCCGTCTAATCAGAAGCATGGCCTGAATCCTAAATACAAGTTAGGGACTTAATGAATGAACTTTGAGAATATTAATTTAATGCTTGAAACACCAGCAAATAGAGTGAATGTTTTATTTAGGTCTTGCTTCATGAAATCTCCTTTTAGCAGCATTAGAATTTAAGGTTTAAAATGAGAACGTGTTGAAAAACAACATTTATTCCTCAATGAGAGGAAATTAGTAAAGACATAAAAATGAGGAGGTGAATTAAGGAGAGGAAACAAGAAAGGTAGCTGTAATTAAACTGAGATTTTAAAATTAATGATCTCTCACATTGTAAGTAATTTTTACTTACAACAGTAAAATCAAAGGCACAAGAATATATATTACTGTTGATTTTTCAGGCAAAATTCATTATTCAAGTGCTTCTGAGTTCATGTTTGTTAAACAGTCAACTTATACTTGCAGTCTTAGTTTCTGGTAAAAATTTGGTTTCCTCTTAGGGCACTGAATTACCTGAAAAAGATGATGCTTTTGAGCACCTGAAGGGAATTCCATGCGTTCCTCTAGCATGAGTGTAAAACTTGAGTGAATACTCCCTCTAAGGCTCTCAAAACCCTTAATTGGGCTAAGGGGTTTAAATGGTCATATTGATAACTGAGATACTAAGGAGCAGTGGTTTTCTCAGCACCTAGGAGAAAAGGTTTAATCTCCAGAGAGTTTCTTTCCCAACATGAAATTTCCTATGCTGACATTCAACACCAAGTCTGTAAGCACAGGCCTTTTACTCAAAAGTTAATTTACTGCCCTCCTCACTGCAGTATTTTTGTTTCATTTCTTTAATGGGATTCCAAAAAAAAGCCTTAGTTTACCTAAGTAAACAAAGTTTGAAATATTTTGATACAGCTCCCTTATCATTCTGCTCATTCTTTTAAACATTGTCTAGGAGCTTCTTTAGCCTTTTTGTTTTTCCAATGCAATTTTAAAGAGCAGGGTAAGAAAAAAAAATTGTTTTAAGGTGGTAGATTAAAAATCACAAATAAGAGAAGAAATGTGGTGCATCAGGACTTGACTGCCACCACCTTTAGAGTCTGAGCAGACACCAAGGGGATTATCTGCTAGAGATTAGACAGAAGTTTTACAAATGCTCTTCATTAAGCATCCTCAGCAATTAAACCTGTTTTTTCTCTTGGAAAACTTCATCGTCACCAGACAAACACCTCTATTTTCTCTTTTTTTTTTTTTCAAGTGTTAGTATTTTAGGTTTTCTGCTTTGTTTTTGTTTGGTTGTTTGTTCTTTTTCTTTTTTTTTTTTTTCTTAAGGAAAATTATTATAATGTTGCACATAGTAGAGAGATGAGATCGTTTCTTTGTACCTAGTCAAGGCACAGGGACCAAGGAAAGTCTATGTGGAATGATTTCAAAAAGTTGAACTATATGAATGTTTACCCTTGGAAAAGTTAGGAAAGGAAGTAAGTTTATTACTACAGAACTCAAATATGTTTGTTGGTCAGTGGGTGTTAGAATGGACCAAAATTGCAATTTTTTTCTACAGAGAAACCTCAGTCCCCTGTGTTCCATTTAATTAATGATGATCCATCTTTGCTTTTGAAGAATAGGCAGGATTTTTCTTTTTCTTTAATGGCTTTACTTTTCAATTTCATTCTATGGGCAATAGGAAAAAAAAAAAAAACCCATAAAATTGTCAACAATTTTTCAAATATATGAAAACATAAGCATTCCTCCAGCTATGCCCCTGAAGTCTCATTGTATAGTTTTACCCTTGAGTGGATTCATTAAACCCATTGAGTTAGATTTCTACTGAAGTTTTTTCATACATTTCTTTCTTCTCTCCAATAAAATTGTCCCATCCCTCTGAACACATTTTAAAACCATCTAAACCCATCATGTCATTTTCTGTGACAAAGATTCCTTTGACCTTCTAACCAAATCAGGCAACTATTTCAAAATACACTGAATGTTGCCCTTCAACTTGGGTCCATATGTTTATAGGACTTACTGCAGGTGGGCACTTTAAATACAACTATGACTCAATTTGTTTTACCTCTGTCCATCTGCATTTAATCTGTCCCCCTGTCTTGAGTCATCATATATATCTCCTTCATGTATATCTCCTTCTTTCAGGCAACACCAATTTTTTTCTGCTTTTTAAAGCTTTTTTTTCTCATGCTTCTCTAAGAAGAGCTCTTTGTTTTTTGTATCCTCACTAAAAAATAATATACACTCTCTAAAGTCAATGGGCCCTCCAAAATTGTTTCATATTACACAAAATTGAAAATAATTTTTTATTACAATTGATTTAAATTGGAACACAATTCATGGTTATGCAAGTTAGGAAAATGAAAATAAAGGTTGAGTTAAAAGCTAATACGGCTCTTTTGAAAAGTGTTATGACTTGAGGTATCCACAGGTTCTTCTATAAAACAGCTGTTGAGAAAACTAACCATAAAACTATCAGTGTTTACAAGATTTTTATTATACAAATCTAATGGTTCCCATGGTTTTAATGCGCTGCAAAATAGTCTCTCCTCTTCCTTATGAACACAAAGCACATCTCCCTAAAGGGACTTCTCTTCCTACAAGCTATCAATGCAATCAAAACTAGTGATGCATTTTATTACATTACTGCCTCTTGAAGAAACATGTTTTTATTGTAATATTTCATAAAGATTTCCTGCAGGCAATGTAAAAAATAACTATCTAATAAAATTTAGTAGTGTGTTCTTGCAAACCAGATTAAAAATGTATAGTAGGCTAGGAAATATATATATACTTTAAACTTAGCACTAAAAATTAATGTCTTAGTCTCTACTAGTGAGCTTCTACCATCCTTATTTTACCATGTGTCTCTCAGATTCTCATTAGAAAAATATGTGCATGAATTTCTTGATGAAAGTCATCAAAAAGCTTCAAAATCTAAAATAAGCTTGGCAAGTCTGCTGTAATGCATATATAAAATACATGGACCTATATCTGTGCATATAAGTGCTTTATTAATTTAACAATGCATTAATGGAAAATTTACAACATTAGAAAATTTGGTGATGAAAATCACTATGAACAGAGATAAAACTTTCTAAAACATAGAAGGTAATTTTTAATAATAAAAAAATGGGAATATTAAAACAGGTTTATTTTAGCCTACTAAGATTTATCTCCCTTTGAGGTACTTAATCACAATAGGAATAAATTATTACTCCAGAAGACAATTAAAAACAGGAAACCAGTGCATCTGGTGTTATGTATACACTGACAAATAGCAGCACTATTTGGTCCTACAAGTACAAGTAGATTTGTGCAGCAAAACAATTGCTGAGGACCTGGTATTCACAATATGAAAATTTCTACAGTTTTTTATTTTACAGCATCTCTAGCCTAGCCTTGAGTTTAATTGTCTCTTAGTAGTTGGAGGGTATTAAACACAACTCTGCAGTTCATCTTTCAATTTAGTTTAATCTGAAAGATATCCAGTTTGCATGTTCTCAGGGTGCTTCACAAAGTCCTACATGGAGGGAAAATTAGAACATTCATTTCAAAAGCAACCTCTTAATTATTCTGAAAACATCGATGTAGATGCATTCTGAATTTCTTAGAAGTGGAGTTTTGGCTAAAGGACTGGATTAATAACATAGCATGTAAGATAGTCTGTTGGGTTTTCATGGCAAAGATTTGGTAGTGGTGGGACTACAGGGGCAGGTTCTGTGAGAAGCTGCCAGAAGCTTCCCTCTTGTCTGACAGAGCCAATGCCAGCCAGCTCCAGGACAGATCTGCTGCTGGCTGAGGCAGAGCCCATCCATGATGGTGGTAGCACCTCTGGGATAACAGATTTGAAAAGAGAACAGGAAAAAATCCCTTTTCTGTGGAACAGCTGTGGAAGGAGTAAGAATATGTGAAACAGCCCTGTAGACACTGAAATCAGTGAAGGAAGAGGAAGCAGGTGCTCCAGACACCAGAGGAGAGATCCCCTAAAGCCCCTGGAGCACCCGATGACAGAGCAGGTGGATGACCAAAGGAGGCTATGACCTCTTGGGAAGCCTGTGCTTGGAACGGGCTCCTGGCAAGACCTGTGGCCCCATGGAGAGAGGATCCCCCACTGGAGCAGGTTTGCTGGCAACTTCTGATTCTGTGGGGTACCCAGTCTGTTCTTGAAGGACTGCACCCCATGGAAGGACCCATGCTGGAACAGTTCATGAAGAACTGCTGCCTGTGGGGAGGACTAATGTTGGACAGGTTTGTGGAGAGCTGTCTCCTGTGAAAGTGACCCCACACCGCAGAGAGGATGAGTGTGAGTAGGGATTCATTCCCAACTTGATTGATAATAAATTAAATTATTTCCCACCCAAGCTGAGTATGTTTTGCCCTTGACAGTGACTGGTGAGGGATCTCTTCCTACCTTTATATCAACCAACAGGCCTTTTGTTATATTTTCTCTTCTCTGCACAGTTGAGGAGATGAGTAATGGAGTGGCCTCAGTAGGCACCTGAGGTCCAGCCAGCATCAACCCACCCTAGAAGAATAACTAACCTATACACGATGAGGTGTTTTAATTTTGGGAGTGTTTTAGTGTTTGTATTTTTTCATTTTGAGTCTTAAAAAAATTAATTTTGCCATAACTTGAAGGAACTTTTTTCAAGGGAAGAACATTTATCCAGCATAATAGCCTGGAGTCTGTTCTTAAACACGAAATGGTTCCAATTGGCCCTGGACACTAAGTTTCCCAGCTGTCCTCCTAAGGATAATTGGGCAATTAGCCTTTGTCTCTCACACTAATTACCAGCTCATCCTACCTGGCTGATTCTCAAAGAAACCCAGAAAAATACAAGCAAAGAAAATAGTAAAATGCAGTCTTTCATGAACACCAGATACTCACATATGATTTACTAAGCTACTCTCTCCCAAACTGTTTGTAATGAAGGCACAGACCAGAGGTCTTGACCTGAGTTTACTGGGCAGTTGACAATGACTACCTAATTAAATGTGACTTTCTGCCACATGAAAACACTAGTAGCTCCTGATCCTGTTCCAAGTCTGGGCAGGAGAAGGGTCTGGTGGCAATGTTTGTGAGTGTGTGTTAAGCAGCAGTGATTCAAGAGTATTAGAATATGAATCTGTCCACAGAAAATAAAATAGAAGGGTCTTAAAAGCAGTACATTATATTTCCTCCTGGATATTTATGTACATCATTCCCAGTGAAGCTAAGAAAAGGTGCTGATATGGCTGAGGAGAGAAAAAACTAAATAAGAAAAAGAAAGACCCTTTTTTCTCCTTGACTCCCTGCACTCACCCACTGAAGACACAGTTTGGGAATCCCTATAAACTGGTGAGAACAACAAAAAAAAAACTATCAGAAGCGCAAATCCTTTGTAAAGATTTCTGACTTTTGTCCTTTTAATTCTTCAGTCCCAGAAAATGTTGACTATATTTTACTTAGTATCACTTGCTTTTAAAATGTGGTGCCTGTAGCTCAACTGCATAGATAGCCTTTGGAATATTACAATAAAACTTAGTTAATATCACAGAAATGTGCATGGGGACATTGCTCACAGCATGACAAAGAAATATTGATAAATAGGTTGGCTAACCTTTGTTTGTTCTTTAGAAAAATTGAGTTCCTTCATGCTTTTCTTCCCATATTAACTATATGGAGCTTTTATTGTATGTCTGCCTGCATTCCACAAGCACCATGAAGAGTAAGTCAATTCAGCTTAAATTTTTCTAATCTTCCAGAACCAAGAGACCTTTTATTTTTGCTTTTTTTAAGGCTCTGCTTTAGATCTTCAAAACGTTCCACTACATAACAGTGGTTAAACAGCATCATAAACCCCTACAGGGTAAGTTTTGTTGCATGCTTCAACAAGTAGGACAGAGGAGAGGAACTCGCATGTAGAGTGCCACAGAATTCATCAAGTGGCTACAGACAGAGTTCAGCAACCCTTGTGCTCCTTGAGGAATGCACTGCAGAAGCTGATGAGCTTTTCTATAAATTTTATAGACTGCTGAGGCGAGAGTGGAGAGAAGGGGTCAGCTTTTCTAATGTTCTTCATGCTGTTTTACCACTGAGATTGCATTCAATTACTTGGTTTGCTCATTGTAAGCCAGTGGGTTGAAACATGGGTGAGGTCACAGTTTGTAATAGTATATGGATCAATGCTTGCCATTTAGAAACTAGGCAAACTGGGTTGAAAGACATTACAAAGTATGTGCCTGAGGAAAACAGATATTTGCTCCTTTTTCCTCTAATATCAAGAGTGGATGAGTTTTTTCATTGGTTCTTGAGGATTTTTTGGAAGCAACCTAATAGAAATGGAGTTGAGTAACATACATAATACTTCTGCTTAGCATAGATACAATTAATGTGCCTATGATATTGGATAATGGAGCTGTATAACTGAAATAACAGAACTTGTTTCAGCTGACATAATAGACTGCTTTGGGTTTGTCTTGCTAGTTAAGTTTAGCTTTTTCTTATTGAGAGAGATGTTCAGATCGGAGTTGTCATTTAATACCCAAATAGAATTGCCATGCTTGTCAGTCCAGTGGGATCAGTATAGGTGGAGCTCACAGGTCTCTAGAAAGAGAATGAGGTTTCATGCCTGAAGGCATCTCTTTTGTGTGTGGATCATCTGTATCCAAGAGCTTGGATGTTGTCACTGAGCTTGCAACTGTTGGATTTGAGTCCTGTAGATTGTGCTTGCAGCTTTACTAATATCAGTGCAAATTTCAAGGCAATGGACTCTCTCATGCATGAGACACACAGATTAAAACAAAATTAAAAACACTATACACATTTCTTCACCTAAGTTTGAGTATAGTTTGTGGCTACTCTGATAAGAACTGAAATTATGTTTTCTAGATTAATTGGATTTCTTGTCAATCCAATGGCTTACTTTCTCAACTTTTAAGACTTTCTGGCTCAACTCACATCTTTAACTTCCATTATGATTGTATCTATATTGATGTATATTTTCTTCTCTTCCCCTCCCACTGAACTGGGTATTGTCTTCTCTTTCCTTTTTCAGCCCCAAAATTTACCATGTTGTCTTCCATGACAAATATGATTCTCTCTTGCTCTGAATATTTTCTTTCTGTATATGCTAAGTTCCATTATTTTAAACCCATTTAATGGAAACAAATAAAAGAAAAAGTGTTCTCTAGGGCTACCTTAAACAAAAAAAAACACTAATTTTGCAACACTAGTGTCTAGATCTTAACCAGAAATTCTGATTTTCTATTCATATCACAATATTAAAGCAACACAAAAAATACCCAAAACCAACCCCTTGTACACATTAATTTTATTGTGAGAATAGAATGGAATAGAATAGCCTGAGTTTTAAAGGACCCAAGATTATCCAATCCAGTTCCTAGAAGTAAATAGATCTCTTTTATGTTTTATATTCAATCTTACTTGAGCGTTACAAACCATGTTTGCTGTACTATTCTTGGTGCCTTAGCCTTCCTGTTTTCCATGTTTAAAAGGGTTTCAGAATTTTTATAGTATCTGTGATTCTGTATATTTCCCTTTTTAATCTCCTTTCCTGTTTTGGTGTATTTTCTTAAAGATCACACACAACATTAAAGGAAATTGTATACTGTGCATTCATACTATGCAGTATGATATTTTCTATTTCTCTATTCCTTTTTTAACAACTTTTCCTCATCTATTTGCCATTTTGATTGCCATGCAACACCAAGTTGATGTTCTCAGAGATCTGACAACAGCATAACTGAGAACATACAGATCTATTTAGAATACATTTATTCAAGTGCACTTCTTAACAAAAAGCTTTGTCTGCTCATTTTGCCACTCAGTATCATGAAATAATCTTCAGTCCACTTTAGACTTGACTGCCCTAAATAATACTGTATCCTTTCTAAGAGACATGTTCATTTTATTCACTCCTTCCAAGTAATTTGTCAGCATATTGAACTGAGCAGGCTCTTGTGCAGATTCCTCAAACCCCCATAGGTAGTAGCTGGTGCAATGTTGTGTTCTTTGTGCTTCCCTTAGGAGAATGTAGCTACATCTGAAGATCAAAATCTGTGATAGAAAGACTTGCTTATTATTATTCACATAAACTTCTCATCTACTGCTGCAAATGTTGTTCAGAGACGCTGTTAGCAACATGGGCCTCTAGGGAAATGAGATGATTAGAACTGCACATAAGAAAATTTCAATCTGTATGTTGATAATATCATGTCTACCACGTGATTATTGTAAACCTCTGAGAAGATTCCCTGCTACAAAAAGAAAATATAAAATATTGTCTTGATTTGTGGAAAACTGGCTGTTAATCTACCTACCTTGAAATTTTGGCCGGTTTAATTATTCTAATCACTTATTTCTACATCAGGCTTTTGAAAGTAAGATGAAAATCAACCATTTTATTGCTTGCTCTAACTGCTTATATAAGGTTTCATGTCTGAACAGTGCTCTCAAAATATGGTGACAGAGATGGAAAACTTATTCATAATTTTTTATGCAATTATATCTTGCTTCTGAAGCTTCTCAGAGAGCTTCTGCAATAGATTGGGTTTTTTTAACATTTGTTTGTCTTTCATCAGGTTGCTTTAATCAGTTTGCTTTAACCCAGTGAAAATCCAGCACTGTCTCAGTATATCAAAGTAGCATTATACTCAAAATTAACTGGTTTGCTTCCAGAACATTCAGTAAATGCAAATATCTATGTTTTGGATATTTTCCAAGGTGAGGTGGGTAAGTATCAGTTCCCATTATATTTTGCCAAAACCTTCAACACCCCTAGGGTATAGCTGGAGTATTGTGCTCAATTCTGGTCTTCTCAGCATAAGAAAAAGAAATTTCTGCAGGAGTGGGTCCAGCAAAGGGTCACAAGGGTGATTAGGGGACTCTTGTGAGGAGAGAGACTGCAGGAGCTGGGCCTGTTTAGTCTAGAGAAGAGAAGACTGAGAGGGGATCTCATCAGTACATACCAATATCTCAAAGATGGGTGTCAAGAGGATGGTGCAAGGCTCCCTTTGACATTGCCCAGCTGCAGGACAAGGTGCAGTGGCCATAAACTAAAACACAAGAAGTTTCACCTCAACATGAGGAAGAACATTATGTTGAGACTGGCAGACCACTGGAACAGGCCCAGGGTGCTCGTGGAGTTTCCCTTTCTGGAGACATTCCAAACCCACCTGGACACATTCCCGTGTCACCTGCTGTAGCTGACCCTGCCTTGGCATCAGTTTGGACTGGCTGACCTCCAGAGATCACTTCCAACCCTTATGATTCTATGATTCCATATTCAAAAGCTAGATTCAACATGGCTCTCATTTTTTAACAAAGCATATCGGCAGCTCTGAAATTGGTCTTCTTTTTACTTGTTTGAAACAAATCATTAAGTTCAAACAATATTCATAACTGTCTGAATGTAAAAATATTTTTTAAGGTAATAAGTTGTTTAGCTGCATAAATTATTCTATTGCCTATTTCAAAGTTGATATGCTCATAGGAGAAACATACTTCTTGCAATTTAAGTGTAAAAGCATTCTTTTCAAATTACAAAATTTCCTTCCTTTCAGCTACCAAACTGGTGAATACCAAGACCTGAGCCACTGGAATCAGTGAATCTAGATTAGACTGCTATGATATCTTGTTAAATGAATAAAAAGAGTTAAGTCTTCCTTTTCATACTACCTCAGATTTAGGTTAAAGTATTACAATCCCATAAGTCATAATGGGATGGCACAAGGGATATTCATAGCAGAAATTCGTCCAGCACATCAGTCAATGATCCATTAAGGAAAAATACTTTTTAAATGCTGATAGCTTTGTGCAGACTTCCCATTAGAAACACAGTGATGTGTGGCACTATTTTCCTCCTTCAAAGATAAATTTTTATCATTTTTCACATTTAGAGCCGTACATTATATCCTTGCAAACATGAATCCCTTTACCTTACAGCTGTGCAGAACTAGCCTTCTCCAGTGAGTGTGGTACTGGTAGCATGCCAAACTCCAATATTCTGTGACTGTTCTAGGTGGAAGAAAAAGTGTGCAAACCTTGAATTTCCCTTTTTCAGAACAGTTGAGAAAGATGAATGGAAGTTATCTGAAAACCTGATACAGATCTCTAAAAATAATGCATCAGTGTTTGCTTTGTGCTGCTTCCTTTACTCGGACTAGTTTTTATGATCCTTTTGTTAGTACAGAAACAAATGTGGTGTTTCCTTCAGGGTACTTTGGTTATAGGAGAAATCAAGTGTGAAAAAACAGTTACAATCTGATAAAATGATTGTTAAACTGGAGGGGTCACTTAAATCATAACCCATTATCTCTTGGCACTTGAACTTTCTCACAGTGAAATGACATCTTGGCAGCAATGCGTATTATTAAGATCATGAAGATTGATCCTAAAACAATCCTTGTTTTCTGATATTGACATTTTGGAGTATTATTAAGAACATAACAGAAAAATTACCTGAAATGGTAACTTCCATTTCCAGTCCTGGTAAGATTTTGGATGGATATTTCAAATGGGAAGGAAAAAAAGTAATATAAAAATGAAGTGGGAAGAAAAAGTACATGCTGAACAAGAGAATGCATTTATGAGCCAAGAAACATATCTAGCATAATAGAAAATGCAAAGATAATAGTCTTTCTAATCTGAAGAACCAGCAGAGCTGAAAGGATTGAAACCCCATAGTTCACTCAGTATCTGAGCAAAAAGTCCTAAAAATGCAATTTTGAAACATTACAGAAAAATAATTACTAAATGTTATATTTTCTCAGAATTTGATCACAGAAAATGCTACTTATAATGAGCCATTTACTGTGTTGATTATTTGTGATGGTATTAATCTCAAAATTAATTTATAGAATATTCTCAGTTCAGGTGGAAAACACGGTAATAATTTGTTGTTTGGACAACAAGAACCAACTTCAGAGGTCTTCCTCTTAATTAAAATATTTGGAATTTTATAGGCCAGATCATTTAAAATTTTAGTCACTTTTGTTTGGAATTGTGTGTTCTATGGCAGCAATAGCCTGGCCTGAACATGTGAAAGTAGCTAAGAGCATCTTATAGGCAATATTGCATAGACTTTGGTTCAAACTGAATACTGCTCTTATCAAGTTTACATCACTCAGACTATGATTATTTATATTCAGCTTCTACATTTCAGGTAAAATATTTTAAATGTCGTTCAGTTGTTGAGGAAAAGGATTTAAGAGCAGCACAAAAATTATTGTCCATATTCATTAAAACAAACTGTTGATGACTTTTCCCTGTCATTTTACTTCCTTTGAGATTTGGAATATGGAAGATAAATTATTTATATTAGGTATGTTTTTTCTAAATTTGACTGCCTTAATTATTTAAAATGTGGAGTATGCACATGTTTTCCAGAGGCTTAGCTATTTACAGCTATAGTACTTATTTTACATGTGACAGACAATAATGCATATAAGGAATGGATATTCATCTTATAGCTATTAATTAAGATTATTGAGGTGAACAGATATCTTGCAGCCTCCAATGCATTTGCTGTTTACATTTGAAGATATCCAAGGTTATAAAGATTGCTTAGATGGATCATTTTTCAGCATTCAGCCTTCCTACAATTTTACTGCTGTGACATTTTGTCTGAGGGACAGCCACAGGGGTAAAGTGTCTGGATGAATGCAGTGGGATACAGTATCAGATTATATCGCTGTTATTTATTATTCTTGGGGTAAACACATTTGTTTATCATAAAAGTAGCTGGTCTATTAACACATCTTATTCATCTTTGACAGATGCTTCTGCGAATCCAGATTTAACTCTTTCACTGATTGACTACAAAGACTTTGAAAAACATTGTGTGAAAAACAGAAAGCAAAATCAACACTCTTCATAGTATTGTATTTTTCTGTGTGCCCTGTTGAGTAACCATGTTAAATTCTGCTTTCCCCAATGAGTTCCAGGAAGGGAGAAGGAGGAAAAGTGTCTAGGTAAATAGAAGCCAGGAAACTGAAAACTAGCCAGAGATGGGAAGGAGATTAGGAGGAGAAAAAATTCAAATACAAAATTATGATGAACAGATTTGAGGAATAATACTGCAGGAAGCAGTAGGTAAGCCTGTTGTCATAATCAAGATTGGGTACTACTATGCAAGACATCTGTTAATAACAAAAAAAATTGTGTTGTCCAGCCCATGGGCAAGAACGATGACTGCTGTGTCCAATGTGATGATTTCCTTTTCCTTATGATCTCTGTTTACTATTTATAAATTCCTTCAGAAATTTCAAAAGGCACACAAAGTGTCATGTCATTGACAATCTGTATGTTGGGAATGGAACGTAAATTATAGGATTCAACATTTTAGGGAAAAGGTTTTACTAATTTCTCTACTTTTTTTCACTGTAGGTTAAAACAGTATACAGCTATGAATATAAATTAGTATCACATTAAAAACCACCACATAGAAGTTGACTTTCTGCAATACAAAATAGTATGCCTAGATTAGGGAATTTAAACGAAATAATTTTCTTATATTTTGTTTCTACATAATAAAACTATATCCATAATGAGGACCTAATCCTCCTTTAACATATGTGTCTCATTAGGTGTCACTACTAATGAGTTATAGATCCGTAAAATCAATGAAAACAAGAGAATAATTGAAATTTTAATATCCATTTTCATACAAATAGAAAAATACTTAGTCAAATACATAAATAATTATGTGGATATGACTACTAATTTTCAATTTACAGAACTGATAAATTATTTAAGAAATTATAAATTTTAAATGCCTTGATCATAACATTTTATCCATATCAGAGTCGTATTCCGAGGTGAATTGAAAACTGATTGACTGTCCAGGCTGGAGGGTGGTGATCAGCAGCACAGGGCCTAGTAGGAGACAGTAACTCCTGCAAGGAGTCAAGGATAGGGCCAAGCAAACCTGCAGCAAGTCTGATATGACCCCAAACTGTGAGGAGTGAATAATGCACCAGAGGGTCATGCAGCCATCCCAAGAGACCTAGTCAGGCTGGAGAAAGGGGCCAAAATAAACCACATAAAGGGAACAATGCAGCGTCCTGCACCTGGGGGGAAACAACCCCAGGCACCAGAACCTGCTGGGGGCTGTCCAGCTGGAAAGGAGCTGGGCAAAAAGAAAACCTCTGGGGATCCTGGTGGATGCTGAGCTGAACTCGCACCCGCAGTGTGCCCTTGTTACAAAGGGGGCTAATGGACCTTGGGCTGCCCTAGACAAAGCAGGTCAGGACAGGGGATCCTTTCCATCTCCTCAGCACTGCTGTGGCCACACCTGCAATGCTGTGTCCAGTGCTGCATGCCCCAGTACAAGACAAATGTGAATATACAGGGGAAATGTCAGCAAAAGACCACAAAAATCATTAAGGAACTGAGCATCTCTCCTATGACAAAAGGCTGAGAGAGCTGGAGAAGCCTGGAGAAAAGAGGGCTCAGGGGAAATATCTGCAGAACCTGAAGGAGGGTGCAAAGAGGACAAGGACAGGCTATTTTCAGTGGTGTGTGGCGGCAGGACCAGAGACAATAGGCACATGCTTAAACAGAGGAGTTTCTAAACACCAGGAAATGCTTTTTTTACTGTGAAGGTGACGGAGCATGGGCACAGGCAACCCAGAGAAGTGGTAAAAACTTCCACCTTGGAGATGGTGGACACAATCCAAGCAAACTGACTAAAGGTTACTTTGAAGGTTAGATAGCATGACTTCCAGGGCTGCCTTCCAAACTCAGCCATCATGAGATCCTGTGAATTTGGCTTCTTTTGAAGAGGAAGTAGAAGTGGTGAAATAATATCAAAGAAACTAAGGTAAGAAGCAATAGGACTATGCTGAATAAATTCTCATTTTCCAATGTGAAAACCAGTACTTTGGTTGAGGGTAAAAAGAAAAGATGGCAACATTATCTGATAATTTTGATTATTTTATGATCCTTTTTAGGATTTAAAATGAAGGAACAACATTTTGATCAAAATAAGATACTTTGACTTTCAGTTCTTTCAGTTATAGTTTCCAAAGGACTTTTTTTTTTTTTTTGGGGGGGGGTGGGGAATGATAGCTCCACATTTAAAATAAGCCTGCAAATATAAATCTCATTGAAAATCATAATGGTAGAGGACTTCACTGCTAAGGTTCTTACTCTAAGCCATAATTCCCAGTTTTCTGATTGAAGCAGACTCAGACCATACAGAAAATATTAAACAATATTTAATATTATGTTATTTCCTTTCTTACAAAATTCACAGACCTCTGTTTTCACTTTAAAACATATATCTCATTAATATCTTATGTGTATAGCATCTTAATGTGTTCAAATTTTTTCAATACTTTGACCAAGCCTGCAAGGCTATATTTCCCAGTATATATTTGTATTTTGCAAGAGGACACTAACAAAGGCAAAATATACACATTTAATTCTCTAATTGTCCTATAACACCTTCTGTTTGGTGCATTAAAATGGGAAATGTGTGTTGCCATCTCATTGTAAAATCTTCCATACCTTCACAGTGATTTCTCATGGGCATCTCCACGCAGCACTGGCTCCTTCTTCTTCACACCATAACCAACAAACTCCAATACTCTCCTCACCTGCTAACCCACTCTTTTGTAGCACTCTTCTTCTTATTGGACACAGCTGTGGCCTATTAAGGGCAGGCCTGTTCCTAATCTTTGGTTATCAGTACAGCTGCAACTCCTCAGGGGTGAGACTGCCCTCTGCACTATTTTCTTACATTCTATCCCTCTACAAATGTGGATAGAGTAAGATAGAGTAAGGAAACATAGTCTAAATTTATTGAAATTGTGAGTCCCAAGAGAAAGTTACTGTGGTTGAAAGAGGAGATAAGATTTGAGAACTCTCTCATAAGCCTCATGAAGTTTTTCCCCCCAGATGTTTTCTTTGTAGCACCAATTTAACATACAGACTTGAGCAGTCTATTTTGTCTCTTATAATGAATCAAAGTAGCCTGCTTTGTGTATCTGCAACATCTCCCAGGACCATATCTGGCATACATTATTAGTAATCCGGTAATTCTGTGAAACAGAGAATGGACAAAAATTGAAAGAAACCTCTTGAATTCTTGAAAGATGCCTGTGGTGGAGCATGGATGAGTGCAACAAACTATTACTTGTATCACAGAATCACAGAATGGTTGGGGTTGAAAGGGACTTTTTGGAGATCCCACAGTCCAACCCCTCTGCCTTCTCACTCTCAGAAGTCAATACTAAGTGACTCAACCATAATTATTAAGTGACCCTGTTACTGTGAGTATTTTCAGTCAACTGTCACATGACACATAAAGATCAATGGATCACCATGCAAAATTTAGGAATTGGATGACCAAGAGGAATAGGCTTACCTTCATTATATAGGAATATATATATCAATAAAATCACTAAAAGATGCCATAACATATTTTACTCTCTGCCTACTTCCAAATTATTTTCTCACCTTCCATAATGCAATTAGGAAAAAACCCCAAACATTTTCTACAGAAAGTAGGAGAAAAAATATACCAGTTTCACTGGCATTTCAGAAAAGCCTCTTAGAAAGAACAGGAATATAGCACTTGTAGCTGCACATATAATTAGAATTGCTGAACAGAATGACTTCATACTAATTTGAAAAATAAATAGTTGTTTCTCTCTATTATACTGTTCCAGCTGCTTTAAACAATTTTGTGATAATGGATTATTAATTACATCGATCTTGCATGTCAGTTGACATGAGGGAAATATTTTCATTTCTGAATAATTTGTGTACAAAAGTGGTTACACAAAACTCACTTCTTGAATACTGGAAAAAGCACTAGCCTAATATGCAGAGAACTACAGACAAGCAGATCTTTAATAGCATGTAGATTGCAGTTTACCTTAGGAAATAATATAAATCAACAACCTCTTCTCACTTGAAGGAAAGTTTTTTTTACTGTGTTAACTTTAAGCATTTTTTTCACCCAGGGGACTGTTCCATTAACCTATTGTTTTGATTTTTGGGCAAACTGAACCACAAAAGAGATCCTATTTCATGTTCTCACAGGGCACTGATTGCTTTTTCAATAATCCACCATCTGTGTCCAAAGTCCTATCTAATAGGAAAAAAATATTACATTCAAAGATGTCATGTCTTTCCATGTAGTCTGTATTTCACACTTGAAAGAGACTTATTTATTATTAACAAAACTTTTTGGAGTGTCAGGGAGAAGAAAGAAAACCTTGATAAAAGACAGGATATATTAACATGAGTGGCAAGTTTTACCAAAAAATATAAGCCACTGACAGCTAAGGTTTGAGAGATTTTAATGAGAAGCATTAGGTGACTTTAATACAAATGTCACTATCATTTAGTTGCTAGAAGGAGACCTGAAGCAATACTAAATTGTCAGAACTCATTTGAGTCTGAAAACTAATTTCAAGTATAACTTTTTAAAATTTCTTTCATGCTTTCCATGAACAGTTAATATTATGTAGTCAAAGCTTATGAAATAGGACCTAGTTGTTCACTCATTTACTTCAGTTTTCAGCGTTGTGATTTGCCCAATTTTGTGCAAAATCCTCCTAGGTTAACACAGGAGGAATAGAAAAGAGAATAAAATTCCAAATTGAAATAATGTGTATGAAATTTAAGCATTTACTTACACAATTTGTGAAAACTTTTTAAAATGTTATGTTAACTCACATTATAGAGTTATTTCCAAAGAATTGTCTTGATAAGGTGAATGAGAATTTTTTGCCATTTTTGCTTTTTACTGTCTGCATTTTTCAGACAGTAGAAGAGTAGAAGTTTGAATAAATGACATAGCATGACTCTTTGTCATTCTAAAAGATCATGTACTTTTTGTGTTCCCCAACTGTTTCGTGTACCAGTGTCACCTGGCTGCTCATCACTGTTCAGCTCTGTGGCCTCCCCCCCTGCTCCTGCAGTAAGCAGAGCCTGATTTCTTATTTCACTGTCATTCCTGACACACAAGTATTTCTTTTGGTGAGGTGGTGAGTGGACAAGAAGGTATGTTTTAGCTTATCAGATCTATTCCACGTTGTTGAACCTAAAATGTAACCCAGGAGAGGAAAAAAATGATAGATGCTTGAAAATCCTGTAGGCTGAAAGGAATCACAATGTCAGCTATGCAACTAAAAAAACCCACCAAGACCTCAGAAATCGGATAATACCATCATCACTAAATCTGATGGCTCTTTAATTTCCTCTAAAATTTCATGTATGAGAGAGGCATTTATCATCATTTCATGAGGAAGGAGTCCACAGAAAATATTGGCACAGCCCTCCATGAACTTACAAAATTCAATAGCTCTATAAACAGGTTTAGTGATAGGAGGCTATTATTTAGGGTAAGGGAGCCTGCTGAATGACACTCAGACTGAGGCTCCACAGTGATTTGGCACTCAAGAAAGCAACAGGTAGATAAGCCAAAAACATCAAGGATAGCAATAGAAGCTCTGATGCGGCTCCCACACAGCAATAAATAAGTTATGGTAGGATACTACTTTTAAAGAAAGAACAGCCATTTTTCCTAGTTCACAAGACCTTCACAAGGTATCTGAGAGGGAGAATAATGTTAATGATGAGTTCAAAGCAGAGTCAGTACGTGAAGTGTATGTGAAAATTCACACAACTAATTTTCACTAAGAAAGATGTGTAGCAGAAAGCATAAGCACATAAAATCTATTCAGGCTGCATATGTCCCACAAGGAACTTAGATGAGGTCCATAATGATGAGGAAGCTTCCCAGCAGCAGGGTTTTATTTCTCATAGGTAAGCAGAACCCTGCAGTACTGATATTGTGCTGTAAACTGCTGCAAGGTGCACCAATACTGACATGATACCTGCTATCTCCACTATGGAAAGAAGCTATATAGGTTTGCCTTGACGTGTATCCTGATCTACCATCTAACAAAAAACTTCACATGTTTTAGAAAAAATTCTCACCAAGAAGAAAATAACCTTGTAAAGCTAGTTGTGTGCTTTCTGCTGAGGATATTTATAGGGGAAAGCGCTGTATAGACAAATACTTCAGAACTCACTGTGAAGATGTAAGACAAACAAAGAACTAAGTTTTATTCTGAGGCTGAGACACATGGAGATCTCAGGTGTGAAAATAAATCATTTCCAAAATTGTTTCACATCTGAGAAAACCAAGACTCCAAAAGCATGAAGCTCAAAATTTTAACCTAAGCTTTGCAGGACTAAGCAAAGGAATTTACAACCACTGATAGCAGTTTGTCTTCAATATGGTTTGACAGTTATTGTCACAAGTTTAAGTTTGTGTTAGGAGGTATTTGGCAGAGGACATTTTACGTCCTTTGTAGGATCCACCTCGCAGCAGATGCACTGGGGTTGGAAACAGGGGTTAGAGATGACTAAACACAGAATTATGCACATGCAAGTTATAATGGCTTCATCACTATACTCAGACTGAAATGTGATTAACATACCAAAATGATCAAGCATGCCTTAGGCTGCCAGGCTGAAGGCTTATCTTCCTTGGCAAGGTTATCATGCAGTGGGAACACAACCACTGAGTTTTCCTGAAGTTGTAGGTGTGTCTTCTCATCTTGAGCATCTATAGATTGAAACAAACTAATTATTATTCAATATTAGTGCATCACCAAATGTCAAGCCCACAGTTAGAAAGCGTTCTGGTGGTCAGGCATATTGTCTCATCTCAACATGGAAGTGCTAGGCAATCACAACTTGCCAGAACAATTTCATGCCACAAAGAGCTCATGTCATAAGCTTTCCTTTAAGGACATCAATGTATATAAAATTTCAACTTTCATCCATCTTCATAGATCTGATTACTTTTTGTCTTTTCAGAGAAACCCAAGATTCAATTGTTTTTGAGGGAGCTGATCTCAAAATGTGGTGCTACATTGTACATATAAATAACTGCATCCTGACATATTCAAAAATTTCAGTTTACTGCATCTACATTTTATCATTACTTTATCTCTGTCACTTCAAGGCATTTCTCTCCAGATTGCTGCAGATTCACTGAGATGAGATTAAGACACTTAGAGTGGCAAGAACAAGTACAGATGGGTTCTGATTTATGCTGCAGTTCTTATAAATGGTGTCTGTCTGACTGATGTGTTTGCCAGAAATCATCTCCATATTTTGTTTCAGGAAAGCTTGTTAGAGGTAATAGACCACATCCTTGGAATCTTCACTCTTCAGAAAAAGAGGTTTTTGGAGCAGTGAAAGAAAAATGATGACAGACATCCTAAGGCAAAGATATCTTCTGAGCTCCAAATATGGCTTACCAATTCACATGCACATGCCTAGTCATAAGGATCCTCTTTCTCCCCCAAGAAAGTGCATTGTGAATTATTCAGCAGGAATCCAATGGAATTGATGACTATTCAGCCAGTGCCTTCTGGCCCTGTGTTTGCACTCGGTGATCCATTTCATTCAGTCAAAAGTGGTCATGAGATAAAACCATTCCTGCAAGAGACTTCTAAACACATTACTTTTTAACTCTAAATCCCCATTCAGCTCTTCAAAAATGTGATACATGTGTCAATACAATCTAGAGTAAAAGTTTCCAGTTGAGGCATATAGGAATTCTGTCGCCCTGCACTAGAAAGAGTTCCACTTCATCACACTTGACAGTAAGAACTAACAACACATTTTCCCATAATTGCAAAAGAAATTCTTACATAAACACTAAAAATGTTACTTCCACCTCTGTATCTGTCTCAGTTCTTTCACTTCTAATATTTGGAACTCCTACCAAGAGTGTCCAAGCAGTCTTCTCCAGCACTGAGGAGTGGACAGTTTAGTACTGAAATCAACATTTTAAAAGTGGAGAGAAAAGGAAAGTTGCCTTTAGATAACCACAAAACACAGTATCAGCAGCAGCTGCCCGAAACAGAAATGGCTAATTACTTACTAACTGTCATGCTTTAGTGTGTAAAATAGTCCCTACACAAAACCATATTCAGTGGCAGAGGCAGGTCCAAATGCTTCTATAAATCAACTAAATTCCATGCCTTGCTAGAATGTAAATGGGGAAGATGACATGAATTACAGTCTAACAAGAGTATTGAATCCTTAAATGAATTGTACACTCCCATTTTTAATGCAGAAAGCTGAAACCAGGCATAATAAAAATAATTAAAATGAGGTTTTGAATACATTAATCTAGATGAAAAGTGCTTTAAAGAGCAAGTGAAGCAGAAAAACAGACAGAATGTGTATGGCATTTACTTGTAGATATCCTTTGCAGCTGCCATTATCTGTTACCATTAGTAAAATGTAAAAAAGTAGAAGAAAGGAAAAAAGCTTTAAAATATTTTTATTACATTGAAATTCAAGAAACAAACATGGAACTACTGCCTTCTAACCAGTGATAACTGCATTCTGTCACAAGCTGAGTCATTCCTTAGAGAAACAGGTGAGGGAAGAAATAAAAGGACCCAATGACAACAAGGGTACTAGCAAGCCATTAGACTTTCTGGAATATAACTACAAGGAAAATGTAAAATATCAGTACAACCTTCAGATCACAAAAGTAATAGGGAGGGCTTTCTTAGATCAGAAGCTCTGGTGTGAGCTGAGATCTCTCTGGAACGCTACTGTCTGCAGCACTGAAACCACTTACAGCCAGACAGGAAACAGAACTGATGAGACCATTCAAGACCAGAAAGACCATCTAATGAGCCAAGAATCAATGCTGAACACTTCCAGGATTTCAGGCTTAGACTTAAATGTCTGCCATCAAAAAATTGTCCTTTTAGTCATTCAGACATCCTTTAGATTCATCCCTACTACTTTTCTGTAGTCTGAGTCTATATTTTAATTTCAAAGCAGTTCAGTTCTTTTCTGTCTCAGCAAAGAAGCTGTTTTAAGGCAGTATTGTCACAAAACCCATACTATATAGTGCTCAGAAGAAGCCTATATGTACATATCTATACACATTTGTGTATCTTAAATTTGCCCTCCCAAGAAGACACTGTCAGAGGCAAGATTCCCCTTCTAAATTCATACATTTCATCTTTCTATTTGTATCTGTGAATAGCTTAACCCTCAGCTGCTCTTGGTTTCTGTTCTTAGAATAGCTGGTAGCTAAATTATGAGAAAATCAGGATGTCAATACATGTATTTCTTAGGAGCATTCAAGCCAGACACGTGATTTCTAATTTAAGGCCATCGTGCTCCTAAAATAGAAACCTCCTCAAGCTCTGCCAGATCTTAATAAGTAAATTGTTCAATTCACTTATTTCTAGGCTGGCCTGAGTGAGTCAGATATTTTAAGAATATCAAGGAGGAAACAAAAGCTAAGATTATACTAAAAACCCTTATGATACTACAGCACTGTACTTCAGAGTTATAATTTCAAATCAGAGCTTTCTTGAATATGCTCTAAACTTACAATAATTCATTCTGTTTATAAACAAATATCTATCTAAACATAACAATATGACCAGCAGAGAAGTTGGCCTCCCTATGAGGCAAGCTTTGAAATGAGAAGAGGGGTCAGGACAGTCAGGATATCTGCCCCACTGACAACATGGGAGAAAAAGCTGGAGACTGAAATTATGTCAGGGAAGCAGAAGGGGTTGGGAGCTAAAAGCACGGGTTTAAATCATTCATCAGATGGGAAAGAAGTGAGGGAGCTGCTGCTCCTAGAAGTATCTAGAATGAGACTGGTGCTCTCTTTATATTATCGGACCAACATAGAAAAGAAAATAAATTTTAGGTATTTTTAATATATGTTATTGAAACACTTTTGTGTATTATTTTAGAAGTAGCAGCAGTAGAACAGTATAGCAACAAAGCAAAAGAGGCAATTTTAAAATAAAGATGTAATCTCTCCTGCTCAACCAACTGGAAAAAAAGCAGATAAAACATTTGACACACAGGGAGTTTCATAAAAGGTCTGCAAGTCCAAAAGATATCTTCTTTTCCCCTCTATATCAGCTGTCTTAGTAAAAGATGCTACCTTTTGCTAAAAACTTTATCTTTTTAGGGCTGTTGCCTGAACATCCTTGAATATGTATGTTTGAGAATTTTCTTGTAAAAACATCAGTTCTACACAACACATCTTATACAGCAATATATCGATATGTCTGTTATAAGGAATATGCCCAAGTTGTTTTGTTTTTTTTTTTTTAAGTGGACATAATTGAGTTAGAGGTATTCACAATATGTTTTCTTTTTTGCCTAAGGTCTAATATTATTTGTGGTCTATAACTTCATTCCTGATTTACTTAGGATACTTTTTTTTTTTTTTTAAATCAAGGAATATGAGACATTTTTAAACTACACATCAAAATACAGCTCTTTAGCTCAATGTTTTGTCATCAGTTGTGCATGTCATCCTTTTCTATCCCAAACTATTGCAGGCTGTGAAGCAATGCTGGGCAGAGTGAAGGAGGGTTACATACTGATTGTAAACCACACAGTCAGCTTAATAACCAAGTTTCCCTGTTCATATTTACAAAGTTTTAAAGGAAAGAAACATCTAGCTTCCCTCAAGCATTAACATAGTTAATGCTTACCTGTTTTTCTCAATCATAAGTTTAATTGCATTGTAGGAAATGAACATTTTAAGCATTTTGTAGTTTTCAGGCTGTATGCCTCCCCAGCTAAGCTAGACATTTGTTTGCACATTGAACCATTTAGCTGAAAGATATGCTGAAGTCGTCTGAATTGTTACTGCAAATTTACTGTTTTCAAAAGGAGCTGAAACCTAGAAATGCCAGTGGAAACCTTTGGTACTTCCACTCTGGCAATTACTGCCACAAGAAAAGACAGATACATTTGTTTCTGCCTTCAGCTGCTGCTTGGAAATCTGTTTCTGTTTTTACTCACGTATTTATAGATCTTTAGCTAAGTCGTTACTCTGAGTTTCCATAGTGATAACTGAAATATGTATTAACACCAAACCTCAAGGCATATTTATGGTTGGCAATGCTTCATAAATTACTTTTTTCAAGAGCAGCTTCTCAAAACATATTTGTTCAGTTCAGTTCCTCACTTGATTTGTGATAGATACTTTTGATATAGCTGTATTTATCTAGGGGAGAGATATTTTTCCCTCTGCAAGATTCAGCATGTTGATATTACTTTTTTTTGTCTATACAATCAAAAGATCTGAGGAGATGATGTTTCTGAATTCAGAATGCTATCTTTCAAATAAAATCACACTTTTCAATTTCCTTACCTTCAATTAAACCTTTCTTAAATGAAGCACCATTAATAGACAGTATAAAACATTACAGATAACTTACCTGTATTCATAATAATGAGTTTTTGAACAAAGAACCTTTTTCTCTGGTTGCCATCAGATTAGGAAAGAATCACCCATTCATACCAACTTGCTAATTGGAAAAGCTGAGCTGCAGCTCATCAGGTATACCCAGAACCTCCCTTTCTGAAAAAAAATTCTAGGCCCGGATTTTCCCATTCTGCTTATTTTTCCTGATACATTTATCTAAATGTTCAATTAGTTTGCTCTGGGATGCCTTAATGTCATGATAAAAAGAGCAAACATCAAAGCCAAAATATTTTTACTAGATTACTGAAAAAAAAAAAAAAAGTGCTTGGGTTTTTGGTTTATTGTGTTTGGGGGGCTTATTAGTAGATGCTTGAAAATCTAATACACTGACAGTCAAAGAGAATGTTTCCAGGAAATTTCTGAATGAATGAATGACTAAACAAATTTCCTCTTCATTTCTGGTAATTGCTTCAGTGAAGACAGCTGAATTAGAGGTTATTGGATGAAAATCTTTCACTGTTTATTTCAAACATTCAGGACTGGCCTCTTTTCTGCACGTAATAAGGAGAACTGTCATGCATACAAATACAAGGTGACAAATAATGACCAAAACAGGCCTAGAAAGGCACTTGAGGCTGAATTAATGGAAGTGCCTATGTGGTCCCTATTTTACCCTGCTTGCAAGTAGGAATGTGCTTTAATTTCTTATTTGCCTCCTGCAGCTGCTGGTCATTTAAAGAAGGAAGTGCTTACATTCAACAAACTGCATTTTCATTCAGTCTGATGCCGTATAAAGGTGTCTCTTATTAACTGCAGGTCTCTGTTGTGTGCCATAATCCTGCCCTCCCTTCTTATCCTCTGCAGTCATCGCCCATATGCCCACATGGCAACAACTACAAGCACAAAACATCCTTCTCCAACTAGTATTGTGTCAGACCCATATCTCCAGGTTCCAACTGCTGGCCATCCTTTTTCATTATCCTTGCCTTAAATAGCATTTTGTATTAGCTTAGCTTTTCGTGGATCTTAGCAGTTCAAACTGTTGGGGTTTAAATTGTTTTTTTCTCTCCATAACAGTGGAGACTCCTGCACAAGGAGAGTGCCCTCTGCAGTCATGCTTTGCATCTTGTGCTGCTCTGGTCTCCAGTCATCTCAGCTATGACTGAAGGAGAAAACCCTCTCTTGTTCTGTTCTATCAGGCTAACTCTCAGGGCCCCAAAACTCAGAGGCTTTAGCTGCAGAGCTGATTTGAGCTCAGGATGTTTCCTTTGATCCTTGTCTATGTGATGCTGCTGATGTGCCTCTGCCCAGACTGCATCATGCTGATCCTGACCCTGACCCAGTGAGAATCAGATGAAGCCAAGTCTAACACTCTTCAATGTGCTCTCACAATTGAGACATAGCCAGAAGAAACTGAGCTAGACATTGCTAGTGGCTTATTGTGTCTGTGTGAGACAATGACCCTTATGTACCTCTCCTAGATCAGCAGCAGGCAGGAATATGGGACAGCTGCAGCTCTCGAGAGATTGCAGGAGCTGCCCTTGCTGTTCATGCTCTGTGCCTGGTGTCTGTCCTGAGAGTCACAGATCTGCCTTAAGGATACAAAGACAAGCACAGTGCACCCTCAGAGTCACCTTTGAAATTTATGCAGAAGAAAAAGTTAAATTTGTGTTGTCTAGCAAATATTAGCACTACCTCAGTGCTTTTCTCCCATAATTGTTTGGGGTTTCATGAAGTAGGGTATAAATGGGATTACTGAATGAAGCATGTTGCATAAGTTTTCCTTTAGTCATGATTTGCTTCAGTCCAACCCACTCTCTGTGTCTCTGCAGAGATTATTTTTTAGTACTGAAAATATGGACTTGAATGTACTCAAACACAACAATTGCTAAGGGACAATGTGATCCTGTACATTAGCAATTCTCTGGAAACTGCCTGTTTGTAAACCTCTGCTTTTAATGAAAAAAATGAGGGGGCTTGTTATTTTCTCATTAAGGGGTAAGCTACTTCAACTTATTTTCTGATTGCATGTTTATAGCTACCAGCCTGCAGTAACTTGTCATCTAGTAATTTCCTATGTGTCATCAGTCTTCATAAATATTTTGATCCTCAACACACCTGCGCCACTACTATCTGATAAAATACAGATCTCTTTCTTGAAAGAAAAGATGGACTATTTCCTTTTTCTACCTTTCCTTAAAATAAAGCTCTCCAGAGATTTCTATTTTGCTATGCTCACTCAGAAGCAGAGGACGTAAGATGTACTGGCATCCTGAAAATAGAAGTTCTCTTTATGGCTTGATGGAGACAGGATGATATAATAGTTTACTATAGAGCGCTGTGCGCAAAATCAAGGGTGTACTAGTTGTGTCTGGGATGGAGTTAACTTTCTTCATGCAGTGCTGCCTTTTAGATTTGCTGCTAAAATGATGTTAATAACACACCAGTGTCAGCTTTTGCCAAGTAGTCCTTTGCCAAGTGCCCAGACTTTCTCTGGTACTCATTCTGCCCCACCAGAAAGTAGGCTGGAGGAGGTCACAAGAAAGAGAGGGACACAGCCAGGCCAGAACATCCAAACTGATCAAAGGAATATTCCACACTATATAGCATGAAGTACAGAAAAAAAAATGTGGTCTGGTCTTTCCTATGAAGCCATTGCTTGAGAACTGGTTGCTCTGCTTGTACAAGGTGGTGAATGACAGTTTTGCATCACTTGTTTTGCGTTTTGCCTATTTGTTGGCTGGTAGGTAGTTTTTTTATTTGTTTGGTTTTTTTGGTTTTTGTTTTTCTTTTTCTTTTCTCTTTCCTTCACTTATTAAGGTTTGACTGAAACCACAAGTTTCCCTGCTGTTACTTTTCTGAATTTCTATCCCAACCCATTAGGAGAGGTGATAACAAGTGTTGAGTGGGTGCCTCATTGCTGTCTGGAGACAGCCAACCACAAAGGGACAATTGTTATTATATTTTAAACTAACAGAAGCACTGCTACTTCTTTTCCCTATAAAGGTTGCTAGGTAAGGCAAAGCCAAAATATGAAAAGCTCATCACCATCTCCCTCTCCAGCTGAGTGTGCACAGATCACAAAGGTAAGTTAGAACAGTCATTCTTTCTCCCTACAGTAATTTTGCATCATTTAAATTATTTTTTTCCAAAAGTTTCGTGTCTCCAGACAAAGGAACAAGCCTGAGTATTGACTGGAAATTTGAATATTCACCAAATCCTTGCACAAAAAATTTTGCTCTAATGTTTAAAAAGGAGCCATTTGCCGTTAGACACCCATTTCATTTTTAGTCTTTTTTTTCTCACAGTCTTCCTATTAGCAGAATGATTATTTTCAGGTTAACTAGCCCAAGTCAGAGCATGAAAATATAAGATCTCCAGCATTTCTAAGGCATGTCTCTGTAAATTACATAAAATATGAGATTTCTTCTAAAAATAAGGTTTTTTCAAACAAAGGAAGTTTGGCAAAAATGCTTTATTGTGTATATGCTTTGCTGAACTGAAAAAGAGACCATTGATGTAAATTAAAGGGAGAAAATGTTGACGCATGTATGGAATGGAATGGAATGGAATGGAATGGAATGGAATGGAATGGGCAATGTCAGTTGGAAGGGACCTACAATAACCATCCAGTCCAACAGCCTGACCACTTCAGGACTGACCAAAACTTAAAGCCTGTTACTGAGGGGAGTGAGTCCAAATGCCTCCCAAGCACTGACAGACTTGGGGCATCAAACACTTCTCTAGGAACTTGTTCCAGGATTTTGCCAAACTCTGGGTAAATAAAATATTCCCAGTGTCCTTTTTAAACCTCCCTTGGCACAATTTTGTGCCATTCCCATGTCTCCTATCACTGGTCCCAGGGAGAATTGATGAGCACCTCTCTCCCCAGGGAGCTGGGCAGAGCAATGAGGTCATCCTCAACCTCCTCTCCGAACTAAACACAGTGACACCAGCTGCTGCTCATAAGACATCCCTTAAAGCATTTTCAACAACTTTGTTCCCTTCCTCTCTGTGTATTCAAGCACCTGCAAGTCTTTCTTTAATTGGGAGGCCCAGAACTGCACGCAGTACTCCAGGTAAGGCAGTACTGCAATTCAACACTCAATACAACAGGACAATCACCTCTTTTGAGCAGCTGGTGGTGCTGTGTTTGGTGCACTCCAGGATGGGGCTTCCCTCATGGCCACCAGAGCATCCTGCTGACTCCTGCTGAGTCCTTCTGTGACCATCAACCACAGCTTCCCTTCTGCAGGGCTGCTGCCCAGCACTCCTCTCCTCATTTATGCTTAGGCTGCATTTCCTTTGTCCTAGCTGCAGAATGCTGCTCTTCTCTTGCTAAATTTAATCCCACTAGTCATTGCTCTAGTCAATCCAGATCCCTATGCAAAATCTCTTGTCCCTCAAAGGAGTCAAGAAACAGCACCTCACACTGTGGTATCATCAGCAAATTTGCAAATGTTGCATTCACCTGCTGCACCCAGAGCACTGATAAATGCATTGAACGGAGTTGGCTCTGAAGCTGAGCCCTGAGGAACAGAAGTGATGACCTGACACCTGCCAGATGTGGCCCCATTCACTACAACCTCTAGAGCTTCACCATCCTCCAGGTTTCACCCACTGCACTGTGTTCATCTCACAGCTGGACAACTTACCCAGAAGGGTAAAATCTAGAAAACTGGATCTACTTCTGCAATTTTATCCACCAGGCTACTGACCTTGTCATAGAAGGACAGCAAATTAATTAAGCAGGGCTTTCCTTTTATGACCCAAGGATGAGTATGCCTAATGATTGCACTATCCTTCAAATAGTTTTCAATAATACCCTGTATGATCTTCTCCATAATTTTTCCAGGAACTGAGGTTAGACCAATGAGTCTGCATTCCCTGTAGTGTGTGTGTGTGTTTGTGTGTCTGTGTGTGTACGTGTGTGTCTGTCCATGTGACAAGGTGGGGGGTTACTCTAGGACCTTTACAAATTTTCACAACTTCTGTATATGTGAGTATAACTTATTAAAGAAAAAGTTTATTTATTTAAATCCAAAGGAAGCAGAAATTTCCAAATATAGGTCAGAACAAAATGCTGCAGAGAGGTAAACAGTCGTTCCTTTGTGCCTGCCTCATCCCTAGGTAAAATTTTATATTACTATGTTTTCATGTTATTCAGGGAATCGGTAATAAATATTATCTATTATTAAAATAAGATTCACCAAACCATAACCAGAGGAATAATCTATATTCTTTTTTGACAAAAAAAATATATGTCCAATTGATGACAGAAGTCTCAGTAACAATTTCTTCTCATGATATTTCAATACAGTAACCTGGGATGATGGAGAGTTTTATAATTTATGTCAGTTATGCTGGACATATTCTGATAAGAAATGATGGGCTTGCCATTTAAAAACATCAAATTTTATGAGCTGGAAATGAAATGCAGTCAAAACGGGCCAACAGACCAAAAAGTGATATAAGCTGTAATTTTGTGATAGTTTATCTTCTGCTGGCAAAGCAAAAACTGTTCCCAGAGGAGCTAAATAATGCTGTGGGATTGGTTAGGAGAAGGCAAAAACACTGCAGTAATTATCACTGGGTTTAGAGTTACACATTCCTTGTTTGGAAAACAAAAAAGATAAAGCTTTAGCTTTATCTTTCTGCTGTAGCTGGAGAATATATTCACCAAATCTCCCCAACAGAAATTTCACAAATTTTTGCAGAAAAATAATATAAAAAGAATCAACAGAGGATGCTGTAGCAATCTCTTGACAGTGAACAGAAGAAAAGTCATGACAAAGGTGTTTAGATATTTTCAGCATTAAGTTTTATGGGGTTTTTGTATTTACTATAAAGCAACACCCTTCCTGTTTCCACATTTTTCACTGCAATTAGTGAAAAGACTGTTTCTTCTGTCCAGAAAGGGAGAAAACAAGGCAATATGATTTCTCACATCCAAAGTGTTTCATGAAAATAAAACATAAAGGAAAAACTCAGGAATGTTATTAAGAAATATGACATCACCAAGAAAAATGAGGGTGATGCATATAAATTTGTACATGATGTTTGCAACCTAAATGTTATGAAATGCAGTATTTTCGTTTCAGCTGAAGTGCAGCATTAAAAATGTCTTTCTCCAAGGTCAATACATTTTGAATCTGTCATCAGAGTTTTTATGAAGATGAATGTTTTCACCTTACAAGAAAATTCACAGAGATAGAAATAACATTGCAAAAAAAGGTGAGCAAAAAGGGCCAGATCTTCTCACTAAGTGCTTTTTTCAGCACTATTGCTCTGCTGCCTTTGAGTGCTGTTTGTAATTTGAAATTCAGAGGCTTCCAGAAAGGTGTTAAAGCCATCCTGGTTGCTTTGAAATTACTTATTTAGTTCCTGGTCCCTGCAGAAATGTAGCATGATCTCTGAACACAGGTTTTGCCATACTCCTTCATTTTTCCTCCTCTTTTAAAGAAACTCAGTGCTGGCAAAAACACTATTAAATGAAATAGTTAATTTGGCATGCCAAAAGTTGGTTTAAAAATAGGTTTTCTAAATATACTTATACTTGAAATTTGGGAATCTTCATCTTATTTCTAACAACTTGATATAATGAAAATCTTCATATCTATGTTTTGAGACCAAAGCATCATACGTCTTAAATTCTCTTAACTATACAGACCATGTATTTTAGGTACATTACATATCTTGGGCAAATAATCTACTTTTCTTCTATGTAAAGCATAACACTATAAACCCAAATCTTTAAAGGAGATGTTCAGTAAGTCATAAAAGTAAATACATAAAGTTAACCAAAATGAAAATCTAATGAAATTAATTTTGCCATGCAAAAAGAGATAATAAAAATGATTATAAGATCATTTAGATATTCTGCAGATGATAGAGTTAGAGCTGAGAATTATCAAGGCTTTTTTGAAATTTGAAGCAATTGGCACCGAAAGAGAGGATATCAGGAAACACCTAGAAAATTGTGTCATATCCTATTAATCTACTGAGCTGCTTGGTTGAATTTCAAGTACCCACCCAAGCTGCTCTGTCACTCTCCTCCACAGCTGGACAGAGGAGAAAAAATACAATTAAAACCTTATGCTTTGAGATAAGGGCGTGGAGTAATTACTCACCAGTTACAGTGATGGGCAAAACAGATTCCACTTGGGGACATTTAATTTATTACCAATTAAATCAGATAAAGGAAATGTAATCACAAAGACCCCTTCCTCCCAAACCCACCCTTATTCCTGTGTGCAGCACCTGATTTTCTCTACCTGCTCCCCTCCAGCAGCTCAGGGTATGGGGAATGGAGGCTGCATTCAGTTCATCACACGTTGCCTCTGCCACTCCTTCCTCCCCAGGGAAAGACCCATCACACTCTTTCCCTGCTCCAGCTTGGATTCCCTCCATGAACTTTTCTGATGAGAGTCCTTCACATGGGCTGCAGTTCTCCATGAACTGCTCCAGAGCAGGTCCTTCAGGAGCAGGCTGCTCCAGTGTGGGTCCTCAGGGGGCACAGGCACTGCCAGGAGCTTGCTGCAGCACAGGCTTCCCTGTGGTCAGAGTCCCCCTTGGGAATCCTCCTGCTGTGGCATGGGGTCTCCTCTGCTGCAGGGTTGATCTCCATGAGCTCCAGAGGCACAGCTCCTCCACCATGGTGTGTCTGCTTCCACCACAGGCCTCAGGGCAATCTCAGCCCCAGTGTTGGAGCACCTCCTCCCCGCCTCCTTCCCTGGCCATGGCCATGGTCTCTGCAGGGCTGTGTGTCTCACACATTCTCTGTCCTCTTTCTGGCTGCAGCTGCTGTTGCAGTTTCTTTTTCCCCTTCTGAAATCTGTTTTACCAGAGGCACTGCCACCATTGCTGCTAGGCTGGCCCTTGGCAGCGGCAGATCCATCCTGGAGCTGCTGACATTGGCTCTGTCAGATAAGGGTGAAGCTGCTGGAACATCCTCACTTTTGCCCCCCCACTAGCAAAACCTTGCCCCACAAACCCAACCCACATAAAAATGAAGAATGGGAAAATTATATCCTATAAAAAATTTGTATTATAAATATAGATTTCCGTTTAGTTCAAGAACTGTTTGGACAAAAGCTAAATATTATTATTTTTTTATTGTTTGAAATTATTTCAGCAATAGAATCAAATAGAATTTACTGAATATGTACAAAAATTCTGGAACTAGTTGCAAAAGCAGCTGTGGAGGCAGCTGAGTTTGCTCAAAAAGGTTAAGGCAAATTCATGGGCAACAGGCTTGTAAGTGCACAATAAAAATCTACACAAGCACATAGCCTCTAATATCCTTAACGAGGCTTGGAAAATACTACAAGAATGAGGTAAGTCTGCTCTTTAACTGTTGTAGAGTCATTTTCAGAAACAAAATTGATCTGACCCAGTAAAACACTTTTTTTTTTGGTTTTATGGTCAACAATCCCTGTGCATATGGCTTGAAAATCTTGTTATATATTAGATCAATTTAGGCAAGTAATGGTTCTGGAGTAATGTGCTCCTAAAAGCACAACCAACTTTTAAGATAGTGAAACAACCACTTCAAATATAATTCTGCTAGACAAAGAATAAATGTAGCCAAATTTGTCTGTAGAAATCTAAAAAAAAAAGAAACAAAACAAAAACCCCAAAAAACCACTAAATAAATTACAATTACAATCTGATAATATTGATTGATGTGAACATTTACTCAATATAATAAGAAGCAAAGTGAATATTCCTCAAAAATCTGACAACAAAACATAACTGTGCTGACTGGATAGAAGGATTTTCCAGAAACTGTATCCTGCACGTGAGAAAATTCCTGCTTTGCCTGAGTCTTTCAAATCCATTTTTATTCTAACCTAAGATTTATTCCACTGTCCCATCTTTTGACAATTGGATTACTTGCCTTCCTTAACAACCTAAACTACAGTTTCACTGTCTATAAAATACAATTTTACTTTGATAAGACAAGCATATTTCTACCATACTGCAAATAAACATGACTTTTATCTCTTAGAATTTTATTTGCCTACTTTACTTACTGGACTAGTTTAAGATTGTGATATCTTTGTTCTGGTATTTTTTTTTACCATTACTGGTCTTTCAAAGTTTGTCTTCCATTTGAGTCATTTTTCTCATGGTCATGCATTTCTTTGTAAATTTACAGCACAACTGGACTACACAAGGAGACTTGTGACAAAACATGTCATTAACACACAATATTATTTATAGGCAAAGGAATGCTCATTACAGAAGAGTTGAACACAGAAAGTTCTCTTCAGAGTGTAGGTGGCAACCATCACTCTGAGGTTATCCTTTATTAGTCACATATATTCTTTTCTTGACATCCTGGGGAGAAAAATTTTGTCTTGTCTACATAAACATATTCTAAGTGTCATGCTAAATCAGAGCATTTAGATTTGTTTCAATAACCTATGTGGTTATTACTGGGCTGTGGCATTCACTTAATCTATCTCTTCTCACATTTAGATGCTTAGGGTATAGATACTTCACCACCTGCAACTGGATTTATTAGATCAGATAGGGGTGTATACATCAAGGAAATTATTTAGCCCACTTTTAGAGTCAGAGGAGACAAACAGGAATTTCGAAGATTTGCTCATTCCATTATTACTTCCTAGGGGAAGAAGGTAAAATGAATCCCATCCTTAATTTTAGACTTTTGCATCTGCCTTAATCACACTGAATTCCCTAACCTGAATTTAACATCTCAGTGCAATTGAATCTTGCCCTGGGTTTATACCCAGGCAGAGATTTTATTGGTTTATTTCAATTTTAATTGAATTCTAAAAATAGGTCCAAGGAGTATGATCTAGAGTCTCTTACAACTACCTCAACAACTAACATTTCATCTATATATACCAACAGAGAGGAATTTGCTTTCAGCCACTACTAGAAACTTAAACAGAATTCTTTTTTTTTACATAAAAGTGAACACAGTTGAATAACTGATTTTTTTTTTTTTTACTTTCATAAGTACTGCAACATAATTCTGTCCTATCATGTATTTTGAAACACTGCCAGAGTGGGAAATGGATAATTCAGGAGCATGTTGAAAGTATACTTTTGAGCATATTAGTTGGCTTGAAATATTGAAGAGTACACTATAGTAAAACTCAAATCCAGGAAAGAAGGACCTTAATTCTCCTGGGATTTGTTTCCTTGTGAAAGATGCAATAAAAGGTACTTGCAAACCCAGCAGCAGTGATAAGATCATGAGCATTTGTTGAGATCATCACTACAAACTAGAGAAGACTAAACCAGAAAAGGGTAGCTTCATGTAGCCCAGTAAATATGGTATTGCTCTGCTAATAAAAGGCTGAAGGCTTTTTTCTGGCTCTCTGAGGCCTCAGGACTGGGTCTTGTCAGCCTTGCTTTGTCCAGAAGTCTATCTTAGGCTTGCCTGGAGGTTGCTTGTTTTATCTCTAACATCAGTTTTGCATTGACAAGGTGGCTGTCACCCAATTATTTTTATACTTGCTTTGCTTTGTGCAATTGGAACATGCAAAGCCCATTATTGCAATAATTTTGATACATTTCTGAAAGTACTAGAGAGTGTTTCCATGTAGTTGCTCTATAGAGAATGAACTGCTGATGACCCTGGAATACAGATGTGGCAGAGGAGTACAAGGATGCAACGCAAGCAAAGGCCCAGAAAGTTTGAACACAGCACAAGAATTATAATCAAATCAACAATGAACAATTACTGAATATTAAATAATGCATCCTTGGGAGCTTCATAGGTACCTAAAACCAGTTTTAGGTGTGATAAAGAAAACAAAGAACAAATACTTTTATCTTATATGTAATGGTTATAATCTGCAATACATTTGGATACAACATGGAACAAAAGACCAGTAAAGAAAAAACCAAGGTATAAACTGTGCTAGAGCATATATTAAAAATAGCCATGAATGGATGCCAGTGTGAAGAGGAAGTAACTATGACCATCATACTCCTCTCAGCAAGAAGAAGAAAGAAATCCCTCACTTCTGAAATCATGCTTTTTCACTTGAGGGATCTGGGAAGATGTGATGTTTTTAACCCTCTCTTCCAGACCAAAGCCATCAACTTAAGATTCAGAGAAAGGGTGAGAATATGGAAGACAATTATGATATATATTGTATTTTGTTGTTAGATTTTTTTGGGTTTCCACAGATAATTTAGACTATGACTTCAATGTCATTGTTGCTGAACTAATAATAACAGTTCATTGTACATTTATTATAGTCTAAAATATTTCAATTAAACTAATATTGAATTCTAGGTTTCCCACACAATGGGAATTCTGGTGGATCTATGTGTTTCTTTAGCCCACATAGACACAGGAGATGTCGTTGCAGAACCATCACATTATTCCAATCAAACATCGTAGCAGATGATGGGGCTCTGCTCTGGGTTAATCTTCCTGTTGAAATTGAGAGGGGTTCATTGCCTGAGAATTTTGTAAGACAACAATTATGCAATTTGGCATTGGATAGACAAGATTTACATTCTCACCACAGCAGAACCTTACTCAGGAAATTCCGTTTCCTGACTCTGAGTTCAGTATTATTTTGTCTAGGTATGCTGCTGACCTTTTAGTCATAGTTTGGCATTTCCAGGGCCTCCTGTGTGAAGTACAATCAGGACTGGATCGTTGTTGTGACCAAGCATACCAACGTGAATGATTTCCTGATATTATTTCCTCAGCCAGGTTTTTAACCATCAATTGACACCATGACAAAAGTATTTTGGACTTTAGAGAAGACATAGGACTCAGTAACTAGCCACTTAAATATGTTTTTTCAATGTTTCTTAACACTTGAAGTATTTAATATTGATATGTCTAAGCAGGGAATTAAATAATAGTAAAGGTGTGGCATTTTCACAGTTGGTTGTATCATCATTGTCATTACTAGGATGTCCTACACTGGGGTAACATCTGAGATGCAAGTAATTTGTTAGCCATTGTTTTGAATAATAATGAATCTTTTGCTTTGGGTATTTTTCTTTTTGCCATAACAAATACTTATCTGTATTTATTTCCTTTTTTGCAAGTTACTTCTACTAAGTGAGTTTTTATGCTGGTCTTCTTTTTTATCATTTATTTAATGAAAGCGTTTTGCAATAAGCTAATTTAGGGGTAAATGTTTGGCTTGGAAACAATATAAATGCTTTCTTGCTTTGAATAATATTCAAAGAGAATACAGAATATTTTGGGGGAAAGGTTACACATTTACAGCTTCTATTAAAGAAACAAAAGAAATTTGCAATGGATAATGACTGAGAAAGGAAAAATATATAAAAATAGGCTTTGAACTTTTTAGTGAAATTGAACTGAGGCATTTAATAAGTGATATTAACAGAAAAGCACAATATTATATGAGAGGCATTATTAAAGAAAATAAAGGTATTAAAAGTGCTCTTTATTATCCTTTTGTCTTTTCTTTTCTTTTCTTTTCTTTTCTTTTCTTTTCTTTTCTTTTCTTTTCTTTTCTTTTCTTTTCTTTTCTTTTCTTTTCTTTTTTCTTTTTTCTTTCTTTTTTCTTCTTTTTTCACACAAAAGGTAACACTGAAGTGCTGCACTTGCCATGGTTTTTGGCAACAGGAGTTGCTGCTTGAAGTTCCACTTTGGGGTGCCATCCTGGAGCTCTGGAGAGTTGAAACTTTTGCTGATACCAAAAATGTATCCATAAAACTCTGTTACGTAGTGCATCCTAAAAGCTAAAGCCATGAGCTTCTGAATGAAAGGAATAACCTTTCTTTGCCTTGAAAACAAATACATTAGAATGATTAAAACTTTGTGAGAATGTGTAAAAGAGAGCCATTTCTTCTCCCAAGGCAGCCTATCAGTTAGACACATCTCCCTTCTACAGTGCCACAAGGACAAGTACATTTGTATAGTTAAGGAAGTTTGTGGAGGTTTAGAAACCCAAAAACAAATATAAATTAATAGCTAGGGTGGAATTACCTTTTGCAGGGACAGGAGTGAAGTCAGAACCAGGAATCTCAAAATGCCACTTCAGAGTCAGACCCTCACAGAAAAGGGTGAATCAACTGCTAGAAACAAACCAATAAGCTTCTCTTTTCAGGCAAGACCTCACTAGGGACCAAAGGTCTGCACTTGTTCTTTAGTCTGACCTGGTCTGTGATTTTCCTTTATTACTTTTCCCTCAAAGTCTAACATGACTCACAAGTACATTTCACTGGCTGAGTTCATGGCAACTCATTAACCCTGGATCAGTCACTATTCCCCAACCCATTTTGGCCTTTGCCAATCCCCATGATATCCACAGTTAAATATTGGGTGATTTTTTTCAAGTATTACACTGGACTTAGAGAATAAAAAAAAAATTTACAAATCGGTTTTTAGTTGGATTCAATGCAGGTGGTATATAGGGGACAATGCATTGCCTTGGAAAATATTCAGTCACAGTTACATTGTAGACAATAGATAACAGCAATAGAAATTTCTGAAATGAGATCTTCTAAAAACAGATGTTTTTAGAAGATCAGGTGAATGAAGCATTATTAGCACTTGCAGAAGATGCTGGGCTGCTCAATATGTGAATATCCACCATCAGAAGAATGCCATCTGCAAGGACTTCTCTGCAAAGATTTCTCCTCACAATACAGAGCATACAAAAGGGATTAGTTCAGATTCAGTGTTTCAAATTTACATGCTTTAATTTGGGCAAATGAAGCTCATTTGAACTAGTTTCCAGAAGGTGAGTCAGACAGAAAATGTCCTCCTCAATGAAAAGTAAAAAAAAATAATCCCAGGTGCAAATCAGGTACTATCTGGGACACAGAATTTCACATAGGGAGCTTCTGTGGTGGAGGTATATGGAAAAAGTCTGGCTTCACTGCCTCAAATGTCTGTTTTCTGGTGAACCACAGGAACAAAAGTTTGGGATCCTGAGACTTACTGCTGAGTTTATTTTGAGATGTAGCATTACTTGACATGCTAGCAGCCATGTGTGGGTAATAATACCATTGTAGACATTTTCACCTGCCAGTCAGTGTGCCATATTTCATTTGCTTCTATAAATTCTTCAATTATACCCTCATTTCTTTCTGTTGTTCTGTTACTTTCATATGTGATACTCATTTCTACTATTTATTTCTAAAAAAATTGTATTTATTTCTAAATAACTTCAGTCTAAAATTCCATGGTAGTCAGCAGCAAGAATAATTGATACTTAACTGATTTTGATTACTGATTAATACCAATCATATTATCAGTTATAGTAGTAGTGACAGTGATTACTGAGTGAAAAATACTACAAATGTAGCCTGTAGAGTACCAGAGTAATTCTTACTGAAGAAACTTTTAAAATTATCTTTTCTTTTAGTGTTTCAAACACTGTCTTACATACTTCTAGTTCAAAGAATCCACTTATCTATAGCTTAATTTCAAAATATTCTAATATATTAAGGGGCTTCACCCACTGTCCACTTTGATCATCTGGATCTACCTAAAGTGAATGAGTCATGAAAAATTGAAAAGTAAAAGTAATGAAAAGAAAATAACAATTCTTCCAAATGAGAAACAGAGGAGGCCATCAAGGAAAATAGTGTTTTGGTCCTGCTCTCAAACAAAAAAAATGGCTTGCAAAACACAAAATGCAGCATCCTACTACCAGGTAATGTCTGTTTCAGCAAGAACAGCTAGACTACCCAGACAGAGTTATTCAGTGAGGCACGGTCCACAGAGCTAGTGGTGAGTCCCTGACTTTGGTGCTGTTGGCATGGTGACTGTCTTTCCAGCAATATAGTAAGAAGTCTGTTATCATCTTTATTTCTTCCTGCTTCCATTTGATGATCTTTTCTGGAAGATTCTTTTCCTGAGGAAAGATTTTTTTCTTTTTCAAAGATGTATATCTTAGTTCAGTTGATGTACTCCTCATTTACTTTGATAAGAGCTTTTTGTCCTCAGAATGGGGACAGAAATAACTGCACGTGCTCTGAGTTTCGTATCCCCTTCTTACTTTGACCTGCAGGGCAGTTCAGGGCGCTTAAAAACCCAAAAATTATTATCCTGCTTGTTTTTACACATTGGAGTCAAGTTTTCATCTTTACTGCAGTCAAAATGAAGTTTCATGTAATACCTACTCCTAACTGGGTCCCACAAGCAAAGCTATTTCTGTAAGGATGGCATTTATATTGCCCGCCTCTTTTCCCTGCAGCCTCACACACAGATCTCAGTGGCCTCTCCAGTCCACAGAGGAAGTATATAAAAGTCATTTAAAAGAAGCTGTGATAAAGGGAGAAGGGAGGAGCCTACATAAGAGCAGTATTTACAGACAGGAGAGTTCAACAGTGATACATAATGGGGTAATATAATACTATTTTAAAAAAATCAGGTACAACTCTTTACAAAAAGATGAGATAACCCGTTTCAGGAAGTTGGTATATTACTGTAGGAGATCTCCTGTAGGTAGAATAAAGAAGCTAAAGTAATCTTCAGATGCTACTACCTTTCCTTCTGCTAAAGAAAGAAGCCAGACTGACAGCTGTGGGATTTAGAGAAATCCATATTTCTGATTGCTATTTTATAATTGTTAGGTATTTCAGCTGCTTTGTGTTCAGCAATATATATCTTATAACGCTAGTCTTACCAAAGACAAAATGCAATTATCTCCATCTATCTAGTCAAAGTTATTTATGAAACCCTGAAAATGGTGTATCTTATCTGATTACACCAGTCCAATAAAATTCACCTAAAAGCTCTTCAGCAGCACAGTGATTTTAAAATGCGTCTGTGTTTGACCTGCATTTAGACTTGTGTCATAAGCAGTTTTCTCACATATGCTCAAAGGTATTGGGTAACAGTGATTTGCATGTCCCAGGCAGAGTTGTCTGAAAGGGTCACATCCACAGCCCTATAAGGAAAGTGGGACTAGATCAGCTGGGAGGGAAAGATGCTATGCACATCATGTAGTCCTTTTTTCTTACATTTTGAAATTCAGCATCTTCAGAAAACATTTTTTCACTGAGTCTGTCTTCTTCATCTAATAGAATGGTATGAAAAAGAAAAAAAAAAGACTAAAATTTTGCTTCAGTTACCCCAAGTAATCCTACTCCCAAACTAATTAATCTCATTCTTCCAAAGCTGCAACTGATGCTCACATTTGGTCACAAGGGTTTTGTGCTTTGACCGCAATCAGTGGTTAAAAGGCAAGCCAAAAGGGATAAGGCAAAAAAAAGGCCAAGATAGGATTCCTACTTCAGAGAATATGAAGCTGCTGACTGCAGCTCCAGATATTAGCACAACTTGTTTCCAGGAGTCTGAGTTCAGTGAGGCGAATTTCAGTGAGCCTTTGCCCAGGCGTGAGGGCAGAGATTCTTCCTCCTGCCTCTGTCAGTGAGGCCGAGGTGTTTCCATTCTTCTGTACCCCGTCTAATATTTCTGACTGAAGTGGCATGGCAAGGCTAATTAAGTCAGCAAGACTGCATTAATCTCATGGCTCCTAATTGCCATTTTAACAATCCATGTCTGGCAATTGAGTCTCCCACCAAGATGCAACAAATACAGGCAGTAAAATAAAGGACATTTCTTCCAGACACATAATGATACTCTCCCATGTATCTCTGGCATTGTATTAAATATTAGAATATAAAGGTGGCAAGGTTTAGAAGAGGCCCTTATGTCAAATCACCATGAAGAGATTCCAGTTCATCATTAATATTTTCAAATCAAATTCCAAATAGGCTTAGTTATCTTGCCAGAGAATTCATTGTTTGAATACAAAACCCCAAATATTTTAATACCATTGAACACACACACGTGCACACACACACACTCACAAAATAAACTTAGCTGGCATTACAGTTTTGTATTATTTCATTTGTTTCTCAAGATGCAGAAGAATTCAGATTCTGGAATTGAAAAGCATAGAATGCCATAATGTTTCAAGAAAGCTGGTGTCCTTAATATTAAGACCCAAATTCAATAAATTTGCCTGCATTCAAATACAAAAAAATCTTAAATTCCCTGCATTCAATATCAATTTTGATTCCACCAAAATTAAAAATGATCAATAAATCAAAAATATCAATGTCATGTCTTCATCAGAGGTACTGATATGGGTCACTCCTTTGAATTCCAAAATGGCATACATTAACATTCTAGTTTTGAAATAATTTTAAATTTTGTTTGAATAAGTTTCTTTCATGTATTCAGCAGTATGGCAAATGGAGCTACTATTACACTTTTACAGAGAGAATGTAAAATTAAGTCATCTGCTCACCACGTGCAGGAAAAGTAAAGCTGTGAGAGAATTCAAAATAGAGGGATTTACAGATGGAAGAAGACATTTTGTTCTTCCTCAAACTGGTTTTATTGTCATGTTTTTACTTCTGCTTTTATTTTCTTGAAAAAAAAATAAATGAGGCTAATCCTTAACTGAAATTCATTTTGAAAGCCTATACATCAAATAAGCATGCCCAGAATGCACAGGAGGGGATAGACAGTCCCTGCAATGTAGGGATGAAAACTGTTCTCCATCTTATTTTGTGTCCTTAAAAGGTCTGTGTGCAGCCCTTCAAGCTGCAATCCTAGGTGAAAAGAATTTTCTGTACTTCCTTATCTGTTATAGTTCCTAAGAGTAAAGTTTGTCAAGATTGTAGTGCTACTATTAAGGAATACAAATTTCATAGATTCTCCTGTTTCAAAATGACCATGTGGACTGAAGAAGTATCTCCAAGTTAACTGAAAACAAATTAACACTTGATAAATAAAAGTGCATTTCACAATTTTAGTAAATTCCAAAATACAACGTTCTCTTTTGTATATGTGAAAATATTGAAAATGCACAAAACCAAAAAGATTTCAAATGTTAACATCTTCCTGGTAGTCTGAATAATTCAAGGGAAAGGTAGAAAAAAGTGGATACTAGACCATTCACCAAAAAGGTGATATTGAGTTCATCTCAATCTAGCAAATGTGTTCTTTTGATTTTCCAGGAAAGAATATCCTGAAACAGAAAAAGAAAATAGACTGCAAGTGCATACTGTGATTTACAAATCATTATTTTAAAAGGAAGGAAAAGCTAAAACCACAAGCACATAGAGCACAGAAGTGACTTCAGTTACTCTTTCTGCTGAGACCAAATTCCACAGAATCTCATTGTTAAAAAATGGCTCACTTTCTACTTCGAACCCTAATTGTGGAGTCAGTTAAGGATCTTGGTTCTTAATTGTTCACTCAGTCCTGTTTGTAACAATAACCTACAGGATAAATTATCAAAACCTGTCCCCAAATTGTTCCATTTTTATGGTGTGAAGTCTTCATGTGGGAAAGGGAGCAGAAAAAAATTATGTTGTTTCAGGGAACAAAGCCCCAAAATTTGCATTTTGCATGCATGACAGGGAAAGTAACAAGCAGTTTCATGGTGGTTTAGTAACGGTGTTTTAGTAAATGATAATAAATCCCAGTTCCTCCAAAAAGTGGGAGCCACTCCTTCCTCACTGGTGGGTGCATCCTTGGAAAGCAGACCAAGTGCCCAGGGCAGCAGAGAGGACAGAAAACACAAACCACAGAGGAGATAAGGTCACTAAACACCTTCCAGGTGACACCATTCTGCTCTAAAAGGGACGATTCCCCTGCAGGAGCTCCCCAGCTCCGCTCTTCCCCTCTCCCTCCTTCTCCCCGCACAAAGAGCAGCACAAGCTTTATGCTTTGAAGTAATGAATGAACCTGAAGGATGCTCTGCCAAGCCATGCAAAATTAATTAGGTCAAGGGCTCGGGTGGCTGCAGGGTGACTGTTACACTGACATTTTTAAGCAGCCTGTCTGTTGCACAGCAGCCCTCCCAGTTGTGCCATCCCAAAGATCAGCGTCATGGGACGTGTTCATCAAATCACTAAACATAATCATATTTCCTTTTATAACTGTCATGGCTTCTTTCCTACATGCTCACTCCCCTCTCTTTTTCTTCTGTGTTGTATTTATTATTATTATTTTCCCTACAAGAAATGAAAGGTTTCTGAAATATCAAAAGGTTTTTTTCCTTGGCACAACAGCTCCCTCTAACGTTCTCTTTTTTCCTTCATTTACTGATGGAGAGGAAAAGAAGTGTGAGTTATACTTAAAAATTGATGAGCAGAGTTTCTTTGGCCATTCCTCTGTGTTGTGAATATATAAACACCAAGGCTCAAACTGGCAACAATTCTTCTTAGACACTTTATATCTATCTGAAAAATAGGCTTTATCAAGGGTACCAAACAATTACAATATGTTTAAAAAGACTGTAAATATAACCTAGGTTGGTTTCCCCTGTCCAGACTTCTTTGCTGCTTTTCAGGGTTTCAAAGATCTGTGGTTTGATGGCAGAGACTGACTTACAAATATTTTATTTATTTATTGTCTTGTTCCATCTCTGAGTAGGTAAGGAGATGTGAACAGATGTGCTGTTCTGACATGTCTTTTAGAAGCCTGTGAGTAGAAAAGTGCTGAATAAAAATACCCCAACCAAATCAACCCAAATTCCATGGAAAAACATATCAATTCCTGAGGTCTTTGAGTAATGGCAATTGCACTGCAGAGTAACAAAAACAAGACAGGCCATTCAGGAACGGGATATGGATTAAGGAAAAAATTTAAAGGAGGACGAGAGACAAAACAGTGGGTGTGAGAAGGGAATGATCAACTGGATCAATAGACTTTAAAAACAAGTAGATCATTGCCATTTCCCAGGTCAGCCTCCTCACAGTGTCCTCCCTAGATGTGAAGGAGATGGATTTCTTCTCCTCAGACACAAAGCTCCCAAATACTGTAGTTGTAGTTGTCTTCAAACAAACACTGGTCTTTGAAAGACTGTATTTGTGCAAGTTCAGTGTAATGACATCTAATCTCCTGTTTCAGTTAATAAGACTTTTTACACCCTGGAATGTCACAAAATCCAGCTAATATTTGGCCATTCAATGTGAAGGGTGTTTCAAAGACCACTGAACATGAGCAAATACTTTTAGCAGGCTAATGGTCAAAGTTTAAAACAACCACAGCACTTGCCAATTAATTAACATTCTTGTTAAAATAAACCTCAGTACAGATCTTTAAAGCTTGTTGGGGCAAAAAGGCCTCATTTTACATTAATTTGTTTCAATTAAGATTTAATCTTTTTGCATTTACTTTTCAAGTGTGTTATGAGAAAGAAAAAAGTCTTATAAGAAGTGTCTCAAATTTAAGGTAATCTTTAAAAAATATGTGAAAACCATATTCTCTTCTCTGGAAGTCAGGATTTATGAATTATGGCCAAAATTTATTACTGGATATTTTTGTAGCTGCTTTAAGGAACCTCTGTTTGGGAGCATTTTAATGACTAGGTAGAGAGAAGCCTAAAGACTAGACCATTTTTATTTAATAAACTTGGTTTCATTGTGGAAAACATAACTTGTATTAGATGAAGAGCTCTACAAGTTCCTCAACTGGCAGTCAAATCAACTTTTTTTTTTTTTTTTGCAAACTACCACCATCATATATGCTGACATTTTCATTATGTCAAGGTTGTCAGATCTTGTGATGCCAGTATGACATTTTAACATTAAACTGAACAAAAAATGCATGTAAGTGTTCAGACAGGTACACAAGAGTCTCTGAAGCTAAATTTCTGACCATTGTGCATCTGCAAATTCAAAATCTCAAAAAACTAGCATTTCAATATAAATATCTATACACAGACACACAAATCTCAGTCATTATAGGGTAAGTAAAATACTAAAATAAAAACAACAACAACAACAAAAGCCTTGAAATGCAGAGGAAATTATGTGCTTAGAGGACAAGATGTTCAAGAGAAATATTCTTGATGGTGGGCACAACAAAGTCTTCAGCATTTGGTAGCACCCTGCTGGAACACAGTCTCTGATGAGCAACTTGATGGTCCTTCTGTGCTTTGAAAGCCCAGAAAAAGGGAAAGCAGCTGCATTCAGAGGCACATCAGCTCTAATGAAGGAAGGGGAAATTCACATTTCTGTGAGGAGGCATCTAACTGTTATGAGGGGCATATAGCTGGAGTTTTCCAGCAGCACTGCCAGTTCTGCTGGCCCATGAGCAGTGTGGTATGGAAACAGCACTGTGCACTGTTGGCAGGGCAGGAGGGCAGATGCCTGCAACCAGGACAAGCCTTAACAACAGATTGGATTTTGTCTTGCACCTCTCCAAGCTCCAAGTGAGGAATGTACTGCAAAATGAGAGCTTAAATGTAGAGCTCTGCTCAAATCAATAAAAAAGATATAGATGTTTGTAACCATATTAGTGAGGTGGTTACAAAGCTATGAGGAAAAAAGAAAAATATTGTTAGTTATATTATAGCAGTGAACAGAAAAAAAAAATCCTCTATGCACTCAGCTGCACAGGGTTTCCTGGGTGATATCTCTGTGTCAGCCAGGTTCAGCTTTCACCTGGGGACAAGCACACTTCTCAGTTCATGTTTACATCTTTGGGTTCCTCACCCGCTTATCTGCACACTGTAATCAGCTCACACATTTCAACTGCACAGGAAGCCAGTCCTCTCAAAGCCTCACACTGCATCTGTCAGGTCGTGTGGTGAGAGGCTGCTCCTGCACAGCAGGACCAGGCTGGGAGACCCTGGGGCAGGCAGGGCCCCAGTGCCTCCCATGTGCACCCTCTGTGCCTGATGTACTTATTTATAGATGATGCATATGATATATATATGTGTGTGTGTGTGTGTGTGTGTGTGTGTGTGATCTATATATATATATCTATATATATGAGATACATGATGTATACACTGGTGTACATATGTTTGTGTTTGTGTATATGAATCATGTGTGTGTTTCCTCTTGGGAACATGCTTGGTCTTGATGCAGGCTGAACCTGGGGACACAGGGCTGCCACACCTCCTTTGCCATGCTACTGCCCTCAGCAGCTCCATGGCAGTACTGTCACAGGCATCTTTTCATTAAAATCCTTTCATTAGGATCCTTTCTGCTGAAGCTGAGAAGTTTCAGCAACAAATATAAGCAGTGGTTATCTGCTGCTGTGGAATGCAACAGGTGGATCTGTGATTGGTCTCCTGTGGATGTTTGGATTTACTGACCACTCACAGCAAAGCTGGGTCTCGCTCTCTGCTGAGACACAGACCTTTGTTATTCATTCCTTTTCTATTCTTAGTTTAGCTAGCCTTCTGGGAACTTTCCTTCTATTTCTTCTTAGTATAGTCATAATGTAATATATATCATAAAATAATAAATCAAGCCTTCTGAACATGAGGTCAACATTCTCACCTCTCTCTCACCCTGAAGACCTTTGTGACCAGTGTGACACAGTACTTCACAGTTTGCACCCTCTAAGCTTTACCAGAGCAATCACATTCCTATTTAGTGGGGGGAACTTCTATTTTATGATGTGAGCCTTTGAAGATCCACTAGCTCTCCTTTCCCAAGCAGATTTTGTGTTCTTTTCACAGAGTTGCCTCAGCCTTTCCAATGCACTTTAATCTTGAGCTCATCTGAAAGAATGAAATAAAAATTACTAGCTATACACTTCCTTTGTAGAGTGATACATCTTCTTTTCTTGTCTCATATACTGTGATTAAAAAAAAAAAAAATTTCCATCAGGATGTGAAAATGAGACACAAGCTGAATAAGATCCAACATTCCAAGATGTCTGAGCAAATTAACAGTAGATAAGATTTCATTTCTTCATTCAATGCTTAATCTACTAGATAGTAATAATGTTGCTGTAAAGCAGTTACCTTTGTTGGGATTCAACAAGAAATAGATTTTCCTTTTTCTTAAAAAATACACTGATTTCTGGAGTTGAAGTTAACTTTGGCATGATCTTTATATCAATCTGAACTTTCTACAACTGGGATAACTCATTGTAAATTCAATGCTGAATTTACACCCAGCTGCAGCCACCACAAATGCTAATGCTGGCACCTGATGGAAGTGACTCTCAGACCACCAAAGACAATCCAACACAGCAGCACTGATTGCAACTCCAAATTTAGAACAGTGTTCTGACCACACCTATCACTGAAAAAAGTATTGCAAGAAGGATTTGTAGGACAGGTTGTGGAGAATTCTAAGACTCAAAAGGGCCTGGCAATTTTAGAGGGCAAATGATTAAGAGAAATTTAAGCATAAATTGATTAAAGTCTCCCCTCTCAAATAGATACTCAGGAAAACAATAAGCATGAAGTAGCTTGCACTAAAATCTGATTTCACAATAATTTTGAACTCTCTAAACTGAGTTTTAGTAACACAGGCTCAGTTCTGGCAATAGTGCAGGTTTCTGTGCCACCATCAGTAAATACAGGCGAGGGCATTTACAGGGACTGACATTAGCAGATAGGCTGTGTCTGCATCAGCAAGCAGGGCAACACAGCAAAAACATCTGGAGAGCAGAAGTTTCCACACCACCTGCACTGCTGGGGCTTAACTTCAGATCATTTCTAGTGTGCTTCTGTAGGCTGAATACCTGAAGACTCCTGAACCCCACGTTTTGAGATGGTCTCAGTTGGAATCCCAAGCCCTTTCCTTTCTGCAAAATCATGGCAAGCAGGAATAATAAAGAAAATTATTTCAAAAGAATTCTGCTGACTCAAACTACAGTGCTAATGCAAACCAGATTAAATGACCTGATTAGAGATTTGAACAGGAAAGATTAAAAAAAAAAAAAAAAAAGACATTATTCTGTCTCCTTCTCCCATTGGAGTAAACTGTAGTCTGACTGTCTTAATTTATGAACTTTAACCAGATGTCTAAAATCTGTGCAGTAAGTATCCTTCCTGAGCTCTCTGAAGGTACCTCTTTTCAATCAGGATGAAAACACTTTCTTTTTACTCCTGTCTCCTTTTTTCATCTTATTGATTTACTTGTTACCATCATAGCCTGCAACTTCTGGATAATACTGGTCACACATATAAATGAGCCTAAAACATAAGCAAGGTTTTATCTCTCTTTACTCTGTAGATACATTAACACCCTTAAATCTGACTATGGACACCTGCATTAGCTGTCAGCTGGAAGCTTTTTCATCTTCAGAAAAACCTAACACATTATGTTAGGTTTTCTTCAAATCTGATATCAGCAAAATCCCTCTAAACTTGCTTTTCTCTGAATGTAGTATTCTCCAAATCCCACTTCAGACAATATCCAGGATGAGCTTACAGACTGAAGCTTTAGACAGCTGGCTCCTACTGTTGTTAATGCTACTGCTGAAATAAAGGTGCTATTATTGTCTGATAGGGCTTTCTGTAGTGCAGTTCCTTTACTTTGAGTAAAGTTTGAGTTTGAGTTTGAGTTTTATTGTGCATGTTCATGTGGAGGTCAAAGGAGCACAAAGCTCTCACTTCTGGCCCTCCAAGACATCATTTCTTCAGGCAGCTGAGAGGGATGAAAGGCAGCAAGAGGATCTCTGTATTATGCAATTCCAAGTTCCTGCATTGCATTGTATACACTATAAGAAAAGTAACAATTACTGGTGCATTTGAATAAGAAGCTTTCTGCTGATAAGCCACCTTGAGTGTTTTCTGAAGGTGGGACTCTGGATACCACCCATGAGAAATGGAGTACTGCAAGGAAAGGAGCAAGATAAATCAGGACACACTGAAAAGCAGCGTAAGGGGTATTGAGGCACTCCTGCATGTTTCATCCAGGTGCAGGTTTCTCTCTCCATCTCACAGTAGGTGAGCATGCTGTGCAACTACTGCTCTCCCAACAAACAATCAGGAATGGTAGCTACAAAATGATCTGTAAAAGGCGACATCAGGATATGAACGAGTACCTAAAACACTCCAGTGGAAACAAGATCAGAGTCTAACAGCATTAACATTAAACTTTGTATAACCATGTAATGGGCTGACACTGACAGGATGTCAGATGCCCACCCAAGCCACTCTATCACTCTCCTCCTCAGCTGGACTAGGGGAGAGTAAATATAACAAAAGGCTTGTGGGTTGAGAAAAGGACAGAGAGAAGTCACTCACCAGTTATTGTCATGGGTAAAACAGACTTGGGCAAATTAGTTTAAATTGTTACCCATCAAGTCAAGAGTAGGGGAATGAAAAATAAACTCTAATCTTAAAACACCTTCCCCTCACTCCTTCATTCCTCCTGGGCTCCAGTTTTCTCCTGATTTTCCCTACATCCCTGTGCACAGCACCGTGGGAGGATAAAGAATGGTGTCTGTGGTCAGCTTATCACATGTTGTGCCTGCTTGTCCTTCTTCCTCAGGGGGAGGACTCCTCACACTATTCCCAGCCACAGTGGGGTCCTTCCCAGGGGAGTCAGTTTGCCAAGAACATCTCTAAAGTAAGTGCCTCCCATGGGCCACAGTTGTTCCACGAACTGCCCGAACTCAGGCCCCTTCATGGCATGCAGTCCTTCAGGAACACTGCTCCAGCAGCCCAGGGGGGTCACAGATCCTGCCAGGATCCTGCTCCAGCATGGACTCATTGTTTCACATGACACATGTCCTGCCAGGATCCTGCTCCAGCATGGACTCATTGTTTCACATTTACCACAGATCCTGCCAGGATCCTGCTCCAGCATGGACTCACTGTTTCACATTTACCACAGATCCTGCCAGGATCCTGCTCCAGCATGGACTCATTGTTTCACATTTACCACAGGTCCTGCCAGGATCCTGCTCCAGCATGGACTCATTGTTTCACATGACACATGTCCTGCCAGGATCCTGCTCCAGCATGGACTCATTGTTTCACATTTACCACAGGTCCTGCCAGGATCCTGCTCCAGCATGGACTCATTGTTTCACATTTACCACGGGTCCTGCCAGGATCCTGCTCCAGCATGGACTCACTGTTTCACATTTACCACAGGTCCTGCCAGGATCCTGCTCCAGCATGGACTCATTGTTTCACATTTACCACAGGTCCTGCCAGGATCCTGCTCCAGCCGGGGCCACAGCTTCTTTTGGTCATGCAGCTGCTCCAGCATGAGGGATCTCCAGGGTTTCACATGGACCTTCATGGGCTTCAGATGGACAGCCTGCCTCACCACAGCCTGCCTCACCACATTCTTCACTGTCACTGATGGGCTCTGCCTTGGCCAGCAGCAGGTCCATCTCCCGTCTGAGAGCCAGCTGCCTTTGACTCTGTTGGACATGGGCAAAGCTCCTGGCAGCCTCTCACAGAGCTCTTCTCCCTGTTATCCAAACCTGGCCACACAAACCATTACTAGCCAATCATTTTGGGGTCTATTATGGGTTGTTTCTGGGTGCCTATTAACAATATAAGAATATATAGATATACACACAGGAAAAACACAATGTCTGAATGGTTTCAAATTTTAAATGTCTGAAGAAGAAGAAGAAAAATAACTGTAATTGTCTCAACCTAGGAATTAAGAGAAAGAAAAGGAAGCAGACTAGTACAAACGATAAATGTTTTGCTCCACACAGATAAATTAATCAGCAGCTGTAGGAAGACAAATATCAGACAGATGTCTCTAGGAGCTTCCTGAACTCTCACTTGCAGTTAAGTTTGGCAGACCCAATAAAAATGAGGTACAGCCAATGTGCAGCTCTTTACCCTGAGAGAGTAAGAAAAAACAGCAAGAAAAGACATAGTTGATTAATATAATTGTCTCATACCTCATTAGACAGCTAACCCTTGCTGTGCATTAAAGACTTTTTCCCAAGTCTGTTCTGGTACCACCTCAGAGAATTACTTTCTAAATATAATGCAGAGTATAAACAAAGTTAGATTCAGTTTTTATTGCTTGCCCCAAGGTCTGTCTTCAGTGTTTCTCAACACAATAACAGGGAGCCATGGGGCTTTACCTCTGCCTCTCTTTACACCACTTCCTCCTCTAAACATACAGGTTAGGAATACATCCAGAATAAAGGAAATGCTGAATTTAAAACTAAATGTGGTTCTTAGCTTCTGGATAAAAGAGGAAACATTCAGGCTCAAAAAGCCTTGGACTACAGACTTTGTCTGCCTTTGCAATAAATTATACATAAACATTATTATTATTATACAGAGCTGGCAAATGCATATTTTGGCTCTTGATGTGGAATAAGGCCATATGTTAACATGAAAGAAGGAACTACAACTGGGATAACGCAGAGCATTGCTGGCTACTCCCAACAAAATCATTTCTATCAGCTCAACCCTTCCAAAAAACTGCAGAAGTTAGGTTTTGCTGAGAAAACTAATTTCACTGACGTCAATGATTTTTGCAACATGACAGTTAGTTAGTTTGCAAGAGAGGAAGTTGAGTAATCAGTGGATCTTGTCTAAAATAAGAAACTATACATTTGAAATATATCTTGAACTAATGTTTTTAGATTTGGAATACTTAAGGATTTTCATAATCTGCACCGGTTTATAGCTTTTCCTTCAAATTTAGCTGAATACTGAACATCAAAAAATCAGTTTCATTTGTACAGATGCAGAAGTCTTCTGAAAAGAACTATGTTGAATTTGCATAATAAGGTTTTTTCTTTCTCCATACTTTTCTTGGAAGTAGTTTTTTTCAATGTAAGAAAATACCCATTTAAAAAGTGAGAAAAACCTCCATATCTGAGTCCACCAATATTCTAGCTGTTTCCTTTTAACAATGTAGTAGAAGCTGATACATCAATGGACTTCAGCTTTGATAATCAGATAAATACATCTTTTGTTGTTTTAAATTCAAGGAGATTTTAGTGAAAGTCTGGCTTCTCCCTAGGAAAAAAATAAACACATTGCACATATATGTTTCTGTAGTAGTAAACTTCCTAAAAAGTGATCAGGCAGATTTAATATTTTTAATTTTTTTATCATTTATATACAGCTGTCTGAAATAGCCAATTCCCTATGGCTCAGAGCTCTGAACCAACTGCAGCCATTCAGTCTTGTGCAGGAGGTTGCTGCAACTTCTTTTCATTTGGTTACTGCAGGCAGTCTAACCTACCACAAAACAACATGCAGAATATTACTCAGGAAAGTTTTTTAAGCTCTTCATAGAATTAAAATTTCCTTCAGACTGGTAAATTGCATTATTAACAATGAAAGTAACTTGGGGGCTGATTTAAAGAAATCAGGCCATGTTATGTGGTTTTCCAAAAAGTATCAGCTTGCTAACACTTTTATTGAAAGGAAGAAAAATAACCAAAATCTATATATTCAAAGAGAGTGTTATTATTTCAGGTTAAATATATAACAGTAAATAATAAAGGCATGCTTTTATTAGAGACAGTGGACACAAACAGAAGAGAAATGCCTTTTAAACAGAAGAAAGGCTCTATTACTGTAAAGAGTGGTCAAACACAGGTTGAGCTGGGAGATTGTGGAGTCTCCAATTTTGCTACTGAAGTCAAACCCCATCTGGACACAGCCTGGAGCAACCTGCCCCAGCAGAGAGGGAGACCAGTAGAGACCTCCAGAAGTGCCCGCAGCCCAAGCCATCCCTTCAAAGTTAGCAACAGTCATGATCCAGTAGAAACAATTAAAAATGAAACCAGTTTTTCTTTAATGTGCAGAATAATCCACCAAAAATAATAGAGATAATGATTGCATGCTTCAAAAGAATGAATTATCCCTGTTTAAAAAGAAATATATTTTAAATTAAATTTAATAATATTTTATACTTTAAAAATAAACAAGAAATATAAAGGTTATACCAGAAAATTGGTAAATTAAATAATTGAATATTAATAAAAAATGTATGCTGGTGTGCTTTTGCAGTTTTTTAGGATTATCTATAAATCCTTTTTAAATATTTACAACCAAACCAAAAGAATAAAGAAATGAAAAATTAAAAAAAAAAAAAAAAGAAAAGAAAGAAAAAAAGAAGAAAATGAGATTTAAGCCTCCCATGTAAAATTTAATTGGCCCAAAAATATTCAAGACTAAGTATCATTGCACCAAGCCTGCTATCAACTTTGGTTCTTACTTTGAATCACAGCTTTGCAACCTAGATATTCTAGTGGCCTAAATATTAATTTATTCCTCGAGGTGTGCAGTGGAAGGACATGAGGTAAGAGTCGGCTTGGTGGTTGCTAGAAAATTTTATCTGACTCAAAATAACAAGAAATTAGCTGGAACAACTAAATCATTCAGGGGAGGTTGGATGCTTTAGCACTGCAGGTGAGGGCAAAGCTTTCTGCTTCAAAAAAAATCAAAACTATTGACTTATAAATTAAACTTTAAAGGACTTGAACTGACATATTCTTTCCAGCTACCAAATGGCTTTGTCTTTTGGAGTGGCTGGTAGACTTCTCTCCATGATGTTTTTACAGTTTCATTAATCAAGCAGGTCAGCAGAATGGTCCTGAGGTATAATTGTTCTCATGCCCCTCAGATGGCACCCAGAGGGATAGAATGCAAGAAAATAAAGATAGTGCAGAAGGTATCTCACCCCTGAGGAGGTGCAGCTGTACCAATCACCAAAGATTAGGAACAGGCCTGCCCTTAATAGGCCACAGCTGTGTCCAATAGGAAGATGAGGGCTACAAAAGAGTGGGTGAGCTGGGTGAGGAGACAGTTGGAGTTTGTTGGCTGTGCTGAGAAGAAGGAGTTAGTGCTGTGAGGATCTGTCCATAAGAAAATCACCAAGGTATGGAACTTTTGGAATAAGATGACAACAAGAGGTCAGTTTTCAAACCTTCAATTTAATTTCATCTCCTTCAGGACTTTGATTCTATTTATTCCAAAGTGAAGATGACAAACTGGAATTTAGAATTTCCTGTCTTTTGGGGTTTTTTCCTCATCTCTTTATCCCTCACCCCAAATAAATCAAGGGACTTCTGCAGTTTCTTTCATATCTTCAAAAGTCTTCAGCAATTATGCTTTGCACCAGATTTTTGAGACTTAGGTAAACACCTAGAAGACAACTAATGTTTGGCATCCCTGGGAGACAGCTGATCACACACAAGAAGGTCAGCTTGCCTTTATGTGTGCCAAGCTTTATCAGATCAGAGGAGACCAATGAAGCTTTGAAATTTGACTCTGTACTTAAATAGGTTTGTGCTATGCCATTTAGGCATTCCTTACAGTTCTAGCTGTCACCGTCTGTCACTGCAAAAAGGGATAAAACTCCTTACTATTGCCATCTTGATAGTGCAGAAATTAGGAAGTGATTGTTGTAGCCTTTTGCATTATATATTAATTAAAACACTCTTATTTAATATTATAAATTTAAGGTTTGTCTCTGTATATATTTAGTTACATAAAGCATAGAATTCTACTCGCTTTTGGAATAACCTAATAAAGCAAATGAATAAACTGGACCACTTCCACATCCAAAGTTTTGCCATATGTTCCAATTAAAGTGAGTTCCAAAGGCAAGATTCAGTTCATTAAAGTTCTTATTCTCTTGCTTTTCTTCCTTCCTTTTCTCCCCTGGATCTGTGAAAGAATTTATGCATTTTGAATTTCTTGGCACCTTACTTGGACAGAGGGGTTCTCTTATGACCTACCTCCTATTGATTTCCAAGTGCTATAGTGATTGTTCAAGTTTTCTTTTCATTATTCTAATCAATTTTGCCAACAGCAAAAAATAAAAATTAGTACAGTTTTGAATTTGTTATTTTCATCTTTCTGAGGCCCTAAGGTTCTTACTGGAATATACATTGCTTCTTTGTCTTACACTCTTATATATGGCCTAGGTAGATACTTCAGAGCCCAAATAGTCAAATTCCAAAATGTATATGTATGATAAAGAATTAAATCTAATAAGTCTGCTTTTAGTTTTCCTAGTCTCTAGCCTGAAAAATCAATATTTTTGTCATATCTTTACAAATACAAGTGTGTTTGTCATGAGAAAAACATGTTAGAGCACTATAGAAAGTGAGATATTTAAGTAAAATGTACCAAAAAATTGCCCTGATAATACTATCATAGCCTCTATTCATGAAGAGGGTATGAAGATCAGTCATACACATTTTTGCTTGTACACCACTGAAGCCACAAAAACTAGTCACCGAAGTTCTTGTTTCTCATTACTGCTTATTGCAATTTTCTGTCCTATAGAGGAAAGATAACCATGAAAGACAGAGAACTGTTTGGCAGGTCTCCACAGCCCCTGCTTTGTTGGTTTGGAAACAGAAGGTAGCTGCTCTAAAAACAAAGTTCAATAGAGCCTCTTATGGCTTCCAGCTCTTATCAGAGTGATCAGAGTTGGGGTGGGTGGGAAGGGGCTCCCTGTCAGTGCCAGCTGTGCTCTGTGAGAGCTGAGCCAGGGGACTGCACACCTGTGTGCAGCTGACAGGCTTGCGTTTAAATCTGATGCATGATGTGCCTCCTGCAGGGAACAAGGTTTCCTGGAAATAATCTGATCAGACAGAGCAAGTAACTCCTGTATGAATCAAATCTCCTTATATTATCACACACTCAAGAAAGGTCGAAGAGAGCGAGCCGCAGCTTTCAGCATGTGGAGCTGAGTCATTTGATCACAGGATGTGGTCAGGAAAAGGAGCAGCTTTGCCCAGCTTAATTCGAGCCTTGAGATAGTATCAGGTACTATTTGGTGTTTGTAACAATAAACTTGCAGAAACTGAGGAAAAAAGGAAGCTGAAAGATTCTGAGGGCTATTTTAGTTTGAAGCAGATGTTCTTTTTTAAAAGAAATTTTTTAGTGTTTAATGACCTCTAGTGGACAAGGTTACATGTGCAGGTCTTCCAAATGAAAATATGTATTCTGCACCAGGAAAGACTGCAATGCAACGTTATCAAATTCCCACCCTTTGGTTCTTTACTTCACAATTCCAAAATTCACATCCCACCTTCTAACTGTGAACCTGCTTAAACTGAAAAGTGAGCACAAATTATTCTTTATAACAAGTGTGCAAGCTAACAAGAAAAATTCCCAAGGCAGAATTATTAGCATATGTAATAAGAAAGTCAGTTCAAACACATTTAAAAAAATGAAAAAATTCTGCTCATTCAGCTTTTCAGAACTGTAATGCTGCAAACACCATGTACAAATTTTCTAAATGGATTTCTTTACCAGGGTAAGCTATGCTATTTTCTAAGGAAGTCCACCTTTAAAAAAATAGCCATCAAGTACACTGTCATAGTATCATGTGCATGTTTCTCTCATTTTGGCACTAGCTGGACTGTGAACATTGATGTTCTCATAACAGGGGTATAAATCATCACAAATCCGTTGATTAGAAATTACAGATCTTTCCTTACATACTCTGTCTGTGGTGACTTCTCCTCTTCCCTACTCTGACTCCTTTTCCTTCCTGCTCTCCTATTCCTGAAGTCTCTATCTCTTTCCAGAGTCAGAAAGTATTTTTCCTTCACCTGTGCTTCAGTGACATTATACCCTGAGGACCTTGGGTTGAGTATCAGAAAATCATCTTGTCTTACTTCATTATTTTACCATAATAATTATTTTATTGTTTGATCATTCAGGGTGAAAAGAATTAAGTTCCCATGGCTTATATAAGAGGGTCAGTTTCTGATTGGAAGTTTAATTTGTTTCTTTATTATAACAGCCTGTGGTAGTTGGCAAAGAGTGATGATAATTATTGGCTTTAAATTTAACTAGGAGTTGTAACTCTGAAAAAAGAGAATACCATTCACTTTTGACACTAAAACCATCAGTAACAGTAAAATAATCAGTATACATAATTCCCTCAAATTATCACTGTATTCCCTTAAGAAAGAAAAATGGGATGGCACAGAAGAGCAGATCAGAAACGGCTGCACACTCTTTACAGAAGAGATATCATTGTGGAGGCAATGGTCAGTGTACAGCAAGCAATAAATGGTAAAGAGTTCATGGTTGGTGAAGTCTGACCCTGACTGGCTTACTCATCATGCAATTAATTAAATCAGCACACTCTTGAGCACTTCCATCTCATTCAGACATGGTTATCTCCTTCTCAGATGTATCAAGTCTTCTGGCCTTTTCTGCTAAAAATAAAAATAATTTGAAAATAATAATCTCTGCTTTACTGCTTCATTGGAGCATTTTCTATCATGCTATGAAGGAGCAATCAGAACATAAGCTCCCCTGATAGGCAAGAATCCAAGCTACTTCAAGAAGAATTAGAAAGATGCTTTGATCCAGACTTCCAGTGAGCCATGTAGGGATGTCTCATTGTCTTTAATTCCTTCATTAAGACATCAGCACAGTGCACAAAAAGAGTACAGACTTAAAAGGTGAGCCTTGCAATGCATTGAGTCACAGAACTGCTCTTGCTGCTTCTGGAAGGTGAAAGGAAGAGCTGTTAAAGCCCCCATCTGCCCTCTGGGTACATAGGCAGGTGCTTTATGTGAAACAAATGCTTGTGTCTCTCCCATGCACTCAGTGCTTTGTACTGCCCTCACACTGGTTTCTGCTAAGCTGTTTCAAAGTTGGGAGGATTTTCACTTTGGATGTAACACTAATGCAAGCAGTTCCTTTGCCAACACAAATCTCCTGGGACACTGAGCCCCGTAACAGTCTCTACCTTGTTATCTTCCACCAACAATACCTCACTCTGTCTTGCCATTGAGTAAGATCTCTTCATATGCACTCAATCTATCCAAACATTCTTTAGAGAATATTTCATGTTAAAAAGTCCCTAAAACTAGCATCACACAGTAAAATTAATTTACCCTGGTGACAGTCTCAGGTGGAGATGAAGCACAGCAGCATAGCATTCAAATTTATTTCATTAGCAGTAGTGTGAGCATATTATAGCCTAACTAATGTTCTGCTTCTCCATTTATTATCTCCATAGTTACAGAAATAAACTTGCTACATAGAACTGATCTCTTCCTCATCTTTTATATCTCACATTTCTGCAAATCTGAAGCAAGACTTTTAATAGTCATTACATATATATATATTATATATATATTGCATTTCTCACTGCCTAAGACCTACCTACCCTTCTGTGTAAGGAGCTCATTCTACCATCTAGTGAAGGTAGTTCATTCAGTGGTCACTTTTCAAACCATATTAGTTATTATTTGCTTATTTCATCATTGTTCTGTATTTCTGTATGCCATATTCTTTGGTATTTCTCTTCCTTTGCCACAATGAATACTAGCTTTGCACCTGCTGAGTCAGGCTACCTAGTTAAGCTGCTTGTCCTGTATTGTAGGAATAGAAAGATAGCATGAATCACTACCAAAATCTGCTCAGTTCAATATGGTAAAATGTTGCTTGAGAAAATATGTGCCCTGGTGTTACAAATGCTTGTGGGGGTTAGATAAGCCCTTGCCTTTTGCCCAGGCCTCTGGCATCAGGCAGTAGCTTTATTGAGGTAGGCAGCGCCCCAAAACTCACTCTCATTCACAAGTTCTTTATTGTTAAAGTCTGAGTCAATCTGTTATAGATTGAATTATTTATTTAATAGACAGAAAACTAGCAGACATAAGTCTAATATTACACAGGAGCAAAGATAAAAAGAAGAGAAACTACTGGTAGATATTCACAGCACAAGGTTAAAGGCACCTATTAATGTTACAGCTCACGAAAAAATAATATAACTTAAGATTCAGTGTATCTTACTATCCAATTGTTGGTGCAGCACACATGGATAGCCTTTCCCTCAATCCCCAGAGAAGCAACCACAGAACCTGTGTCCAGGCTCTGGGGAGAGGTCTCCCACACTTCCAGGGTGTGTGTGTGTAGAAGGTTTCTGCCTCTGTGATAACTGATGTGTGTTTTATAATTTGTTAAACAGTGTCTCTCAGTCAAGAATATTTCTTTTATCTCTTCCCACATCTGGTCTCCAGACTAAGGTGTTGATTCTTAGCTGAGACCTGAACCCCTTTGGTGCCAGAGATGAGCCCTTGCTGGGCCTTTTAGCCCCCAGGTCATCTTTTTATGCACCAACCATCTGCGGTAGAGAGGAGTGAGGGACAGATGTCCCTCCACACCAAGCCAGCCTCAGAGAAAACCCCTGGATGGATACCAGAAAACTTTATTCTCTATCTGACAGGCGACAACAGTAGGGGCGCAACTCATCTTGCTGGACTGGTTTGTTAACAAAGACAAGGTCATTACCTACCCTTGAGAAGACTTAGGGAAACTGAGTGTTTGCAATAATGCATCTAAAGTATGGTCTGTTACCAGCTGGGAGGCCAGGACAGCTGAGCAAAACACAGTGCAGTCTGTGCAACCTAAACAAAAACTGATAGGCAATAATCTATCACTGCTGAAGTTAACCAGATACTGAAACAAACATATCCTCTAAAAATACAGGAAGAATGAAAGAGAAAGATAATTTCTTTCAATACAGTAATTATTGTGGTAATAAATAAATCAACTCATGCATTCATGTTAAGGCAAACAAGCTTAAAACACTCTATCCTTCTATGAACTGTTTAAAATTACTTTGGCGGTTATATGGAACACAATGGACTTTAAGCTGTGATATTTGCCTGTGTCATGACTGAGCACTAACACCTTATAAATTTTAATGAAATATTGTGGAGGCATGGAGGTCCAACAGATAAACCACTGGACCAAGACTCAGAATTCAGCTCTACCCCTCATCCCTCCTTTACTAGTCTTAAACAATGTCCATCACTTTTCCCTCTGTTACCTTCTCTGCTCCTAAAAAAGGCATAATATCCACCTTTTCAGAAATACATCTGTATCTTTTCTATAGAAGAAGGCTAGAAAAAGTTAAATTTTATATGTTATTAAAGTATAAAGTGATAGAGAATACTGTATGGCCTTTCAGCAGTAGCCCCAGTGAAAGGCTGCACTAGTGCATCAAAGAGTTAATTTTCTTTGCCAAAGGATAAAGATTTCCAGTCACACAAACCAATGTGGCTCTGTCCAGGAAGAGGGCACAGAAGTTTTATTTGCCACATGCCCCTTGTATAAAACATAAACTAAGAAGAAAATTTGAATAATTAGAACTTTGAAGGGGCATAAAAGGGCTGAATTTTCTTAAAAAAAAAAAAAAACAAACTAACCGAAAAACCCACAAACATACCTCTAATAAACACACAGAGAAAAGTAAAAGCAAACAAAGAAAATTCTTTTACAAGAAGTCTGTTTCTAATACTATTTACTTCATAATACCTGTAGAATAATGGTGCTCAGTGTAGAGACATCCAAGAACAGAGTTTTGAAAGGGACAAGAAAACCATAAGCAACTCATCAATTCTTGTTAAAATCTAAAGTACTGCAACTTTAAGGAGGTCCTGAACTGGAAATGAGTAAAAGCAGCTTAAGAGCAGCAATAATGCAAACCCAAAATGTGGCAGCACTTCTGAGGACAACCATGAGAAATGGATTGTGTTTATGCATTCAAAAGGCATTACCAGGGACTGCTTTTGGAGTTGCCACCAGGCCACCTTTGGCCGTGTCTGATCACACACAGATGGTAATAGACTTTGCTCTTAAATATACCTAAGAGCAGCCACTTCAGTACACCATAACTGAACTAGTGATGGAACTACTGATGCTGTCTGACAAGATGCAAACCCCCCTTTGCACTGCATGTGGAAGACCTTACAAAATCTAATGAAGTATTGGACAGTGCAGGTTTCTGAAGACATTAAAATAATAAATGTTCCCTGGTTAATCACAAGAAGCACTTGGCACAAGGGACTGTTCACTACCACTGTTCTTGTCTGTGAAAAACAAGGTTTTGCTTAAAGGAAAGGCAGAAGTTACTCTAATAGATTCAAGGTGTGACATCATGAGCAAACTTTATTCTAGCTAATTTCAGATGTCAGCATGGGAGAAATATCACTTTCAGTGTGCAATTTTTCTAAGCTGTATTAAAGTCATGCTGAGATGAGACAAAGAGCACCCTAAAAGTTCATTTTTCTTAAAGAGATATTAAAGGAGTCTTGGGTGAGTTGCTCAGACACTCAAGTTCTACATGCAAGACATCTGCATCTTACTAAGTTCTACCCCATAAGATTGCATTGTGAAAAAAAGGCTTTTCTAAAGCAGGCCAGAAGCCAAGATAAGCGCAATTAAAAATAAAAACAAAAACAGTGAAGCAAAACACAAACAAGTAAAAAATCCCCAAACCAACCTAAAACAAACAAAAAAACCTCAAATAAAACACCCAAACAAACGAACGGAATCTGAGAGATTCTTTGTTTTGGTTTCTGAAACAGATGAAAAAGCTAAACACTGGAAAATGTTTAAGGAGAGGAGCTGTATGATAGTCAATTAGCACTTTTCAATACACTGCTTGTGTATTAGGCAGGTTTTCTGAAGGATAGTTAGGTGAAAGATGGAAACAAAAGACAAATTTTGAAAAATATACTATTGTAATACACACTTCTCAGGTAACAGGATACCTATCAGTGCTGCAGTAGAAACAAAATAATTAAGCAACATGACAATGTCACTGTATGGTAAATAAGGTATCTTTCTTTAAGGCGAGAACCTTCCTTTGCTGCTCATTCAGGAGCAGAGTGTCACCTTTATAAACAGACAAAAGATGATGAGTAAAACAAGACATTGCATCACTGGTGGTGTTTGGCCCCTCTGCTCTCTCTCCCAGGGCAGCAGCAGCACAGCACTGAGTGACTGAAGGATTAGTGTCTGCCACCCAGGCAAATCAGAGCAGCAGCGCAGCAAAAGGCAAGATAGAGACGCACTTAAAATAACCCAGAGTAAGCAGTTTCCTCTGAGAGAAAAAAAGGAAGTATCAGAGTCTATAGATAGATGAGCAAGTGTGGGTCTAGCCAGCAAGTGGGTCTAGAAATACAAAAGAGCACAAATACAAAGCTCTTTTACAATCTCTTTTACAAGATAGCAAATGAGTTATAAGCAATAATGGAACTAAATCCAAAGCCTTCATAAATAAAAGCAGATTGCTTGTGTTCATGGATAAGCAAAGCTAAAGTTAGAACTATTAGAACATGGGTAGGTAAGAAATCAGAATTGATATTTATTAATCCAGCAAGAATTGATTCAGGAAGATATTGCTCAAAGTGAGTGTAAGCAGTAACAGGGTGAAGAAAGTCTGTGTCTAACATGAATAACACAAGAAGGAAAGGGCATATTGGTTAGATAAAACAGCACAGATAAAGGACTGTGCAGCAGACTAACATCTCCTACATGCCTAGCAAATTCAGCCTTCCCAGAATTAAATTTTGCAAATAAACCTTACTAAAACTATGTTTGTCAACATGAAATGGAGAAATCTTCATGGTGGTCAGAGAGAGAATTCTGCTAATTCTGGGCAGTGTAAAGAAAGAAACTGAAAGAGAAATCAAGTATCCAATTCTGTATGCATCAGGATAGTCCATGACACCAGCAATTTTCCTGAAGAAAAAATGGTTTGGTTTTTTTTCAGCATAGGTTTGCCTTTTGCTTTCACCAAGAATACAGCTTGTTGAGGTGCAGTGTAATAATGAATCCTGCAGACCAAGCTCCAATGGATATTTTCAATGTGTAAACAACAGCCTGAAAAAGTAATGAACTTGAGCTCAGGTCTCCTGGATGACCTGTAATACAGTACTTTTTGTTTAAAGAGACTTTGACATTGTCATCATCATCAGTTCACATTGTTCAGGACAGAGATATGAAAACAGGCCACAACTCTGCCTAAATGTGTTTAAAACAATCAAAAAATTACTAATTATATTTTATTTCTGGCAGAGGTGCATTTGTTCCAGGGCAAAGTGGGGTTTTAACCTCTAGCCAGTGATTGGAGCATGTTTTTGTTTTCTCACACTGAACAAGCTACACTGTACAAGTCTCTTCTTGGAGCATGCAACTCCTGGCTAAGATTTCTGCAACCTCCCTGAGGGAACTCACAATACTGCTCAAGATAATTAATATTATCTTCTCCCTTCAAGTCACAGCTCTTGGAAAAACATTTTGTTCTGTCTTTTTCTTTTTTGGAGTCTAGCCAAGAAACAGCAAAAGAGATACAGGGGAAGAAAGGGGATGAGTGTCTGTGCCATTCTTACAGGCTTGGCATAGGCTCAGAATGGCAATTACCTCGGATAAGAGCTTTTCTCTACAAAAAATAGGGTTTCCCACACCCACTCACCAGATCAAATAAAAAATGATGGATTGGTAAAGGCACATGAACTCTCCTTTCTTCACAACTGACCACAATTCATGATGACACAAGATGGACAGACAGATGTTCAAGCTCTAAATCTCTTAAGGCACAGGCCACAGAGCTCACTGATGCCCATGATCTTTTATTTCAGTCTTAATAGAATCTGGCCATGCATCAGCTGGGTACTACATGAGCCCCACACACTTTATTAGTTTCTGTTTCCTGCTGATAGCTCATTCCTTTAAATTTGCATAAGTGGAAGCAGTTGTTGTCTGAGTGATGACATTGTAAGAAGCTGCTTCTCTTATCTGCATAAGATGCTTACCTTGAAAAGCTGGTGTGGGCTGGGAGGAGTCCTGACAACTACACAGGAATCACAAGTTTCAGACTATCAGAGAAAATTCCCTGACACAGGAAAATTTAAGAGATTCAAACTTTTTATCTTTTGTACAGAACATCTGAAGGTTTCCTTTACAGCTTTCTTGTGCCATATGTTCTGTAGATGAACAATCCTGATGTTTTCAGATACAAAAACTATGTCCCTTCAGCTTAAGAATGAATAAATTATTTTGCCACTTACCATCTTTTATGTGACTCTCCTGGGAGAAAAATTCCATGTCCCTGATACTTCTTTCAGCAAAAGGCTTTGTGTGTCAGAAATATTAAGCTTTCATACTAGATAATAATCTATGGTGGCAAAAAGAGATGTAATAAACTCAAGTGGCGAAACCTTTGAAATGGCAATAATGTTGGGGGCAGGATGGGACATATAACAACCACTTTAGATTAATTTGGTCTTGCCACTACAACTGCTGAAAGGCTGTAGATGGCACTTAGACACTTTATATTATGGTCAGGGGCTCCCAGAGCACTCAGCATAAATAAATCTGTTTAAATTAACATCACTGTTTGCTTCCAGCTTCTGAGGTGACCTACCCTATGGATTATGCTGCTAGCCCAGTAAAGTTGCTCTTCCCAGAATGCATTTACCTTTCCCTCAGCCCCATTGACAACAGCACTGTGGTATCTAAGCTGGAGAATTGCTTCAAGAATGGTAAGAGGTTTCAGAGTTCATGCCTGAAACACCCAGAGCATTTCTCTCTTGGGTGACCCAGACACAGAGACACCCTGGTGAGTCACAGCTCTCCCAGCAGCAGGGGCAGTTTACAGAGCTGTGCAGCTGTGTGCTGCGTCAGGATGCTCCATTCCATTCTTATCTGCTGAAAAAATAAAACACTCTGCAGAAAGAAATGGCAAAATTGTTATTGCCAAGTCACTGGACACAGTGAGTCTGAAAATGATGCATAATTCTGAATCTTTGAAGCTCATATTTATTAAAAAGAGAGAGACAAACAAAATTTATGTCTCATGATAAATGATATGTAGCTTAGTGCAGATAAATAACCAGCCAACTATTCTATGAAACTATTAAACATATAATCAAGATGAAAAAGGTGTGCCTGGTTGAAGTCCTCTCCTTCCCAGCTTTGGAATGTGCTTCCAAAGGTAAATGAAGCATCCGGATACAACTCCCTCAGGTGTTGTATCAAAATTTGCAGAAAGTTTTTTAATGGGTTTAGAATAAAATAGCTATCAGGATTGGAAATTCATTTTCCTTCCTTTCAATGCATTTTTTCAGAAACTGCATTTAGATAGAACATTGTAATCCAACAGCCATATTACCAGCAGTCCAAAAGGTCTTTTTAGAAATCAGACTAGTACAATTATCTGAAATTACTTTCTAGAAGGAACTGAAAGAACAAGTGTACTCCAAGAGAGATTTGAGAAAACACAAATGCTAAAAACATTATTTAGATAACCCTGTTATCTTTTTTCTTCCCCACTAACTTAAGTTCCGCAAACATTTACAGTTTTTTTATAATGTATTAGGATTTTTGGTTGTTTTTCTGGTTGCTTGTTTGGTTGGCTGGGGTTTTGCTTTGTTGTTTTGTTTGGGGTTTTTGGTTAATAGGTTGCTGTGTTTCTGTGTTTGGTTTTGATTTTTTTTTTTTTTTTTCCTGGATAGGCTGCAATAATCCCAAGTGTAAATTCTTTTGTATTTGTGATATTTTGGGAACCTTATTTAGTACCTGTGTTTCTACTTAGCTTGCTTTCCTTGATGCACTTTTTTCTTGCCTTCAAACAATAATATGCATTGTTCTAGTATCAAACCATGTCTGGCCCCTGAAGAATTTTTGCAACACTCAGACTTTCCTCCTTTAACACTTGTCTACCTCCTGCTGTTCGTGTCAGACTCGCCATTCTGCACAAGTGATGTCTTTGGGTTTTTTGTCTTTTCCATAGTGCTAATAAATTATATTCATGCCTAGTCTAAACATAATTACTTGGAGTTAGATTTTAAAAAGCTACACTTATCGCTTTTTTGTGAATCTTCAGTTTTAGAGAATTTATTTCCCATTCACAAGGTGTTTTGGACTAAGAACATGGGTTTTAACTGATTTTCAGATATTGAAGACTCAAAGGTCCTACAAAAGCCACTAGAAGCTGTGGGGATTCAGCATATCTGTCAGTCCCTGAAAAAAGGTTTCTTGGCAATGTCTCAGTTCATCACTTATAAGATCTGGTACTTTGTCACAAATAAAAGCTGCTTAAATGCCATTTTAAGCCACTGATACATCACTTTTCACGTTGCAATTTTGTACTCCTTTTCCATTTAATACTTTCCTCTTCAGCCACAACATTTATCTTCATTCCTCATTCCAGCCACAGGTCTGGCCTCTGGACATCACAGGAGAAGCATCCCTGCCAGAACTGAGAGAGCTCATTACTAAGTCTTTAATCTTGATTCCCTCTTCTCCTCCCTTCTCCTGGCTGTCGTGGCTGACACTTATTCTTCCTGCAAAACAAACTTCTCCACCATGTTAGTAAAAAAACCATTCTGATGTGACACAAGTCTTTGGGCCCTTCTTGGGGCTCTTACCATGGAGATGGCAGGGAGAGTTATTCTCTGATACTCAGAGAAATAAAGTGTGCTTGCAGTAGAACTGGTTTTCTGATATCCTAAGTTATACCATACTTCACTGTTTTAACTTCTGCAACTCACAAAACACTCCTTAACTAATTGCTAAATAAAACAGGGCATTTGCAAGGCTTACTCTGTATTTTTCAATTCACATTTTTAATTGAATAATTTCTTTAGGATTCTTAAGAGCTTTACCTCTGCTTTAGCTGGGCCCATATTCATTTTTATAAACCTCCATGCAGATCCAAAGTGTTTGGTATTATACAGACAAATAACCTCTTGGACACATTTCTTTGCTGCTCGATTTTGTCTTAATGTGGGAAAAGATTTTCATATAATTTCCAAAAGATGCTTAGAAAAATATAGCAGTACTCCCTAATTCAGTCTTACACTGCCTATTTCTTTGATGCTTGTTGCTTCTTTCTCTGAGTCTTCTACAGAAAAGCAGAAAAACCTTTGAGTGTGTGTGGGAACTCAGCACATCACTCCGGATGTCCAGAGTTGCCAAGGTAACCCTTGGGGGGGCTCGGAAATCCTGGAATGTTGCCAAAAGTGCTTGGTGGTTGGATTTTGACCCGGCACGGGATGTGCCACCTGTATGAGGACGAGAGGATCACTTGGGGATAAGTGGTGAAGGAATTGATTATTCACAGGGTGAAAATACAGGTTTTAGGATTTTGGTACAGGGGGGTTATGGAGACAAGATGGAGGAATTAGGGTGTGTCTTGTCCTTCTGTCTTCTTCTTGTCATCCATCTTCTGTGTGGTGATGTTGGCACTTTGGGATTGCTTCATGTTGAATGTGCACTTGTTAATACGGGTGAAAGGTATTGGGAAATAAAGGTAAATATAATATGCGTAGTTTTTAGTATAAAAATAGATGACCGCCCAGAGGGAGGTCAGTGTGCCCATGGCTGTCTTGCTGGTCAGACCTCTGTCAGGCTGGAAGAGAGTTTTGTAGATAAGAAATAATAAACAATACTGAAGACCGAAAAATCTGAAGAGTGCACTCGTCCTTTGGAGCGCGGGCTGTCCCGGGCCATCCTACGCGTGACCGGGCAGAGACAAAAGGCCGGATCGGTCAAGTGTGCAGCAGGGATGTAACCGAGAAGAAACCCGTGAACCCCAACTAGGCGCAGCACTCCAGCTCTGTTTTAAGTGACGGAAAAGGACGCGGGATTCCCTATTTCTATGGCAGACAGAGCGGAGGAACGCGCGGGAGCAAAGCGCCCGCCCTGGGGGAGGTTTCCCGTGCTGTGCGCCCAGCGCCGGTCCCAGCAGAGGGCGCTGCTGCTCCGGCCGGAGCGGGACTGCCGCCCCGCAGCGCCGGCACGGCCTGAGGGAGCAACACCGGCATAACAGCCACCAGAAACCCCACCTCTTGGATATAAGATTGTGTTTTCTGTAATCAACCCGATTGCAGAAAATAGAGATGCCTCGGTGCCTTTGTGGTCCACATTTCTGCAGATGTGATCTCAGCAATTCAGTGTTCTCCGATCTCGGCGTGTTGTCTCTGCCCGGTCAGGCGTAGAATGGCCTTGGGACAGCCCGCGCTCCAAAGGACGAGTGCACTCTTCCGATTTTTCGGTCTTCAGTATTGTTTATTAATTCTTATCTACAAAGTTGTCTGCCAGCCTGACAGAGGTCTGACCAGCAAGATAGCCATGGGCACACTGACCTCCCACTGGGCGGTCGTCTATTTTTATACTAAAAACTACTTCTAGGATATTTACCTTTACCTTCCAATACCTTTTACCCTTATTAACAAGTGCATATTTAATGTGAACCAATTCCAAAGTGCCAGCATCACCACCAAAGATGGATGACAGGAAGGAGAGGAGAAGGACAGGGCACGCCCTAATTCCTCCATCTTGTCTCCTAAAAACCCCCCTGTACCAAATCCCAAAACCTGTGTTTTCACCCTGTGAATAACCAATTCCTTCACCACTTATCCCCAAGTGATCCTCTCGTCCTCATACACGTGGCACATCCCTTGCAGGGTCAAAATTCAACCACCAAGCGCTTCTGGCAACATTCCAGGATTTCCGAGCCCCCCAGGGGTCATCTCGGCAACTCTGGACATCTGAAGTGATGTGCTGAGTTCCCACACAGTGTGGGCACTAAAATAATGTATTTGTGAATGTATGGTGGGTTTAAAGCTCAAAATAAAGTAGAGTTTTCTAGACAAGCATGAATTTTACCAAAAGTTAAATAATTTACTGCAAACAGTTAACACTAATGTAACAACAAAAATTAGGGGTGGGGCGGTTGCAGGTGCTTTTAACAAGATCTCTAATTGCAGGTCAGCATTCCTCAGAAGATACAGAGAAGCTGAGATACAAAGATGAAAAACACCTATCAATTACTCATCAAGCTGCTGTCAGAGGCAGAAATGCATCAAATCCTCCTAAATCAAGCACCAAGAAGGCTGACAAAATACTTTAGCTCATAACTCAGAGACTTTAAAGTTCAATAAGCTTGGGCCAAACAATATTGCCAGTCAGAAGGGATTTTTCAGTATTCTCCCATTTCTTAACAGAAGCACAAAAATTATTCACAGGACTATATCAGACCATAAGTCGATCTATCCCAGAATCAATTTTCTGCAGATGAACAAAAGCAGATGCCACAACATTAAAGATATTAAATCTCAGATCCTACAGTCACACTTTGCCACTTGCAACACTATTTTTCAGCAGCCAGCTGTTCAAGGAATTCTGTGCTATTAAACAGTCACTGATGATCTACTCTCAGCAAAATTTCCTAATTATTTTTAATCTCTTTCTGGACTCCACAACATCCGGTGGCACTAACTTCAATCAGTTAATTATCTGTCAAAAGAAAACTACTTCCTTTGTTTGTGTTAAATCTGCTGCCAAATGCGTTAATGTTGTACTCCAGCTACCAGAACAGCAAATACCTCCCCTATAATCAATAGGGAGAAATATGTCTCAACTATTTTGCTTGCTTACACAACTTCTGACTCACAATTAGTTTTTATCACATTTATTGACTCTGGATATCCAACAGCCAATTTAAATCTATTTTCATTTTACTCATACCACTGTCAACATCATATTGACCTAAATCACTGGATTTTAAGAAAACCCCTGTAGTAAAATAATGAAGAGATTATTAGCCTATTTATGTGTTGGGAGAAGTTGCTTTTCTCTTATTTTTGTCTTGTCATAAAATATCTAGCATTAAGTATTGAGAAGAAGACTATAACAGAGTAGATGGCTTTTTGTTTTGTTTCTCCATGACCTTTCCTTTTCCATATTCTGCTATTTTAATTTCTTTTCTTGAGACTCCATATATTAAGATCTTGACTTCTCATGGACAAAATATTTAATCGGCAGCAAGAAGAATGCTACAGCCTCAATTAGTCACTGTCTGCAGCCTCTTTGACTTGCCATTGATTCTGGTATCAAAACAAAAGCAGTAACTATGTCCAAAAAAGAAGCAGCATTAAAAGATTGGTGTCTTTCAGACACTCTTCATTAATATTTTAGTATTTCTCTACCATTACACATTTTTTACATTGTGCCATGTAATTCGGAGAACTTTCCCAGTCTCAACCTTTTAAAGTGTTCTTCCTTCCAGTGCCTATCAGCACCATCACACCACCCACCACACAGAACTCCTCTCTTACTTTCCCTACTTCTGTATTTGCAGACAAAGCACTATTGTGCTTTGTTACCAAAATAAAGACATCATCCAGACTTAAGAATTGACTCAAACTCTTGGCTGAGCAAACAATAAAACTATACACTCACATCAGCAGATACTTCTCTGTAACAATTGTGCAGTACAAGTGAATCAAGGAAGGATATTGAAGATTAATTTGATAATTAATTCCCTGGAGAAACTTATTTTCATCTGGGAACCGTGGCAATCGTTCTCTAAAAAGAAAGAAAAAAGTCAGTTTTTCCTTTACAAATTCTTGTTGATGCAGGACAAACTTGCAATTAGACAACAAAATAAATAAACATGATTTTAATGAACAGCTGTATATGTGTTACATTGATTTCAAGACCATAAAGGCATGTCAAAATTCCCATGTTCTCCAAAATTATTAAATATCAATGTATTGATTTTTTAGCCTGTAACAGAGTTTTCTGGGACAAAATCATTGCCATATTTACTATGACAAGACTAGAGTTCCTGATTATGCAGGATAGATTATGGGGAAAGCTATGCAAATGTAAAGTCCTTGTTGTGAAACTCCAGGCAATTCAGTAGGTGGTAGTTCTCCTTACAACACAAAAGGTTATGTTCAGTTGTGTAACTTGGGTGGGGCTATAATGAAATATTCGTCCAGATGATACACTTGGTATTCAGGCTTAAATTATTCCAAGGAAGTGTGTCCATGCCAGCTGAAAGAGCAAAATAAGTTCAGTGTTGGCTCTGTGCAAAAGGGGTGTGCTGGCTGGTAAGCACCCAGGTGCAAGGGATGGAAAGCTGTAGTGGGATCAGCTGTGCTCTCCAGCATCTCCACAGTCTTATTGAGTGATCTCCAGCTCAGCAGATCCTCAGCTACACAGGAGCTGGGTCCTTGCTGATGTGCTGAACAGCCAGTGCAATTCCATTTCCCCATTCCTGTGTGACAAGTTCCTCAAAATGAGAAACCACTGTAGCAAAAAACCCTTCCACAGTCAGCAGATGAAAATTCCCCTGAAAAATACATTATGGTGATTTTTGTCAGATACCAGGCCTTTTACTGGGTCCTCTTCTTCCTCTTCCTGCATGTCTGACAGCTGCTTGGCCTTTTGAACTGCTCACATCTCACACACCAAAACAGATCCTCTTTCAGCACATGCTGTAAATAGAGCTTTGGAGCAGAGACTTGCTGCTTCACTTACTTCAGAACCATAATTGCAAGGGCCAAAATGAAAAGTCTGAATCCTCACTGACCACACAGCTGGGGAAAAATTTATTAGTCCTCTGTGCATAGGAGCACTGTTTGAAACTCTATGCTTTGCTACAAATATTTCATTTAATTTATTAGAAAAAAAGAAACAGAAAAATTCAGAAGGATGGATTTGGACTGATTGAAATTATTATTCATGGATTTGGGACTACAGAAGTAATGGGTAATTTTGAGAAGCTGAAGCATTTCACTTGTAATTTCTGCATTTTGTTTTTGTTATTTCATTTATTTTTTTAAAAATTGTTTGAAAGGAATTCAGGGCAGAATAAAATCTGGACTAACTGAAAATATTTATTTTTATTTTGGTTTTCTCTTTCAACAAATAGTGTTCCATCAGGTTAGTCTTGGATTTTTGACTTGTAGGAGGTGGTGGGGTTTCAAACAATGTTTCTTACCTCCACGTCAGCACTCTATCCCAATATTTGCATTAACTTTTTGATAATAATGGATGAATAATATTAGTCAATTGTTGCATGAGGAAAGTTATTTTTAAACAAACTAACCAGTGATTTTTTCACTCAGTTTCACTTAGCTGAAAGTAGAAATTTATGAGCACGTCTGCAAAATATTTCTATAGTTTTCAATTAAATGTTTTGCTTTTGGGCAATCTTCATTAGAATACTTTATTAAAATATTTTCTGATAATAGAAATATTTTTTAAAAAGTTGTAAAGTTTTGCCTATATTGCTAAATATGCAGGGAGGGTTGTTTTCTTAATATTTTTTTCCATTATATTTTTTAGAAACATTTTTTGCATCTGGTGCTTTTGGAGAATGTCACTTCTATTCACTGCAAAAACGTTCAAAATGATCCTTTTGGCAACAGAGCAAAGTGTTATCAGAGGTAGAAGATCACTGTATCATATTACAAATGCTCCCTTCTATTAAGCTTTTTACTGTTGAGAACAAGAAACACTCACAAATTGTCAGGAAAGATACAGAAACACATTTGATATGCCCAGAAGAACGAAGAAGCTCAGGCTGCTTCATGGCTTCCAGCCATGTGGAAAGCCAATCCAACCTCCCTGCTTTGGGTGAGCTTTTGAGAGCATTTCATTCCAGCTCCTGCTAAGTTGCTCCTTTCATACAAATTCAGAGAATCATACAAAATGCTAACTTGGCAGGGACCCATCAGGACCACTGAGTGCAGAAGGAGGCTCTGAGAGACAGTTCCCAAAGTTTTGCTGGAGTCCAAAAGGATTACATCCACTGGCTTCCCTTGATCAGCCAGGTGTGTGACCCTGCTGTGGAAGGAAGTCAGGATGACAAGCAGGACTCTCCTCTCATGAATCCATGCTGGCTGTGACTGATGGCTGCCTTGTCCTCCAGGTGTTTTACAGTATTTCTCAGAATAAACTTTTCCATGTTTTTAACTGGCACTAAAGTGACACTGACAGGCCGCTAGTCCAGGGTCATCTTTCTTGCCTTTCTTGGAAGTCAGAACAACCACTTTCCAGTAGCTGAGACCTCTCCAGGTTCCCAAGACAGTTCAAAAACATTCAGGAGAGGTTTTGTGGTGACATCAGCCAGCTCTTTGAGGATTCTTGCATGAATCCCATCAGGCCCTATAGATTTGTAGGGATCTAGCTGGAGCAGCAGATCCTGCACAAGTTTAGGGTCAAGGGGGTGTTGATCACTCTTGCAGACATATACAGTTGTGAAATATGGAATTTTCTCCTTTGACAACAAAGAAGGTTGATGGAGTTGATGTAGGCTCTGGTACTGATTACAAGAAAATACTGTATCCTGAATCTACTCCAGCCTCTGGCAGCATCATAACTGATGTTCATGGCATGGCAGAATAGCTACAAATAATTATCAAAGTACCTCTAATAGCAGGCAGCAAAGGGCATCTAAGACTTTAATTTCTAAGAAGCTTTTTTAGCTGAGATTTTGTGTAAGAAATATGCAGAGTATAGAGTTCACTGTAAATTTGGATACGAATACAGTGAAGAGATAAAATAAGGTTGCTATCTTTTAGATAATAATCTCAGACATTTTAAGCATTAATAGGATTAAATGTAGTTGAAGAAGAGTTACATAAGAACACAGAACCAAGATGAAATTTATAATGCTTTTAAACATTATCAGTTTCCTTCCAATACAGAATTTACAGCTGTAATTTTATAGATACTTTACATTTTTAGATTGAGAACTGTATTTTTTTTTTCTATAGAACTGCATTTGGACTGCTGAGACAGGTTTTCACTTCAACTGATACAAGAACTGATGCCTAAAAGAGGTGAAAGATTTAACTGCTTTCCTTGTCATATTTTATTATGGGAATTTTAGGGTATTATTTTTGATGCAGAACTTGGCTTTGCCTCTGGCTTTCTGAAAAAACCCCAAGTGGATATTTAGGGATTTGTTTTGTCTTCTACAGTCCTAAACTCCCTAAAAATGTGACTCATCTGAAACCATCCTGCCAGTTATGGTCTCAAAGATGTTTCCGTTTGACAGCCTAATCTTTTGTAGGGCTTCTCATTTTTGCAGAGGCTTCCTTTCATCAGCCACCTCATCAGCGTGACTGGCTAAAGGCTCAGCTGAGGAGCTCCCAGGACTGCTTCAAGGCCAGGTAGGTTTCCGTTAGCAGGGATGGATCGCGATACAGATCTTGAATGCTTCTGGTTATCGGTGGTTTCTGGGGAAGAGGTTTGTATTTCATGAATGTTTGTTTAAGGACTGCCAGAGAAGAGTGTAGAACAGTTAGGATCTTTCTTTGAGTAGATGGAATCTAATCATCTAATACATCAAAAGATAGACATGTAAGTTCAGAGGAGTGTGGTTAAGCTATAAGCTCCAGCACTCAAAAGCTACAGAATGGCAAAGTAATGTATCCTGTGCAAGCCTTGGATTGCACTGCAATTTATATTTCCCTGGCCACATAATCTTTTCCCACCAGTAAATATCCTCTTCAGTGTGCAGACTGAACTGGTTTAGTTCTTGTGCTCCTGCTCCTTCCTCTCCTTTACCTTTCAAGCAGATGAGCCAGGATGCACTTAACCTGCTAAAATCAAATGCAGCCAATATGTGATAGCTGATGCCACTGGTGATCTGTTCTCTTTCCACATCTTGTTTGTTATTCATTGTCCAAAATGTGTCCCACACCCTGTATAATGCATGTGACTCAAGGTTTTCTCTAGATACAAAATTATTATTTTCCTCCTGGGCTTTCCTGTAGCCTGCTGTAGTCACCAAGTGATGCACAAACAACAATTAAGTTATTTTCACAACATACCAGTGAGACAGCATGCTATTATTATACCTAATTTACATGTGGAGAAATAAGGTATGAGGAACTCTGGTTCCACGTGTAAGCTATGAACATCTTTAACCACACAAGCTGGGACCATTCTTGGAAGAGAGATGACCTATTAACTAAATGAGGTAGGATTACTGTTGAAAAATAGCATGTGATCGTGTAATTAAAAACTAAGTCATACCACAAGAGCCTGATAGAGTCAAAAGAGCCTTATTCAAGCAGAGGCAATTCTGATATTTTCTAATCTTTCAAACTAAATTTATGGTCCTTAATTACGTATTTTAATCTGGTTAATATTTGTAAACAGTAGGATTAATACCCCCCAAAATAAGAAAAAAGGAAATTTCATTAGATCTCATGATCCTGACTTTCATGCGAGTCATCAGATGGGTCTGAGTTCCTTGACCTCACAGTAGAGTCCTGCAATATCTGGCTGCCCCAGGCTGTGCTTCTGCAGAGGTCTAGACCCATCTGCTGCCAGCTAAAACAAATCTGAGAGGAAAAAAATTGCAGTTTCGTTTCTGGATCAATGGGCACTCACAATAGATAGGTAATAGGGAACCAAAACCTGAATCAGTAGCATTATCTGAGGGGGGCATGATGAGTGTTTTGGTTGCTTGATTGGTTTTTGGTGGGGGGGGCTGAGGCTTTTTTGGTGTGTGAGTTTCCAGAGACACTGTTTCATCAGCAGGTTTCATGGGGATTTTAAGCATTAGAGGCTCAGACAGGTCCAGTTTGAAGAGACTTTATTGATTTACTCAGTCTCCCAAATATGAGCCTCAATGATGAACTTGAACCTCTGCTGATCAGGTACATTTTGAGTTGCTTCCAACATTTCTCCTATGACTTCATCTATGTTTATAGTAAAGTTTCATGAAAACAGTAATACTAATCCCTTTAGGGGAAAAAAAAAAGAGAAAAAGAGAAAAAGAGAAAAATCCTTATCTTTCATATTGTCATATCCACTAGGCAATCACTGTGTACTCAGCAATGTACTCCAGAACCTGGCCTAAAAATAAGAGAATTGCAAGATCCTGCTAGATTTTATGCTAATTTATTCCTCAAGGAAGGCATGTTACTCCTTATGACTTCCCTTGTTATCTTTAACAATTTCCATAATTTAATTGTGGGTTTGGTTTATCATTTGGATAACATGGCTTGAGTGCGGTCTTCCCATATGCAAGAATTTCTTTGTATTTTTATTGTGTCAAGAGACAATAAAAGCAATGACTTCTATCTAAATTAGAAGCTTCATTTTATCTTTTAGTTTGAAACCTACAGTCCACTAATATCTCTTGACAGTCAGGCACAGGAGAGCTTAATGATATCAATCATGCATATACATATATATATATGTATCTCAGCCTTGTGACTTCCTGACTCAGTGTATCCACCTAGCCTGTGATTTGTGCCATGTTACTAATGTATCCTGTGTCTCTGTTTGTTACACAATGCAGGGCTCGCCTTGAAAAGGGAATTGGAAGGTCTCAAAACATGTGTGGGTTTAAGAAAAAATATGAATATTTATTACTATTATTTATGTAATTTTTTTTCTATGTGGAAAAAGGTGCTTTTCTTAGGGTTCTTTTACCTCTTATGGCTGAGAAAAAACAGAAAAATCTGCCAGCAGCTGGAGCTGTAAGTTTATGCAGTAGCTCACACATTAACAACACTGGAAATACCAGTGTATTTTATTATAAAATAACTTTCTTGGAATTATACCCTTACATGTTTGAAAAAAGAAATTGAGTAATACAGAAGTAACACTAAATCTTAAAAGGATTACCTGAAAAATGTTAGCTCAGAGGGGTTTTCTCCTTGAATTTGCTTTGTTTGCAGTCAGTGACTGCACTTCTCCATGGCAATATCTGTCCTGTGAGTATAGAGCCCTCAAGGGTTTATCTAGTCTGCTCTCCCTCTAGTGCTGATGCTAACGTATTCACACTCAGGAGATAAAAGGGAAACACATCTGATGGCACAACAGAGGCAACATTTCATTGTGGCAAACTTCTTTTCCCAAAGAAAGTCCCAAAGACTTCTTTCCAATTCTTGGGCACCACCTCTTACACAAGTACTACATGTGTTGATACCTTTAAAATGCTCAGTGCTCTCCAGCCTTGCTGAAGTCAATGGGAGCTGAGGTGCATTTTCTTCTAAGAGAGACCAAAGCCTGGCCCAAGGGACGGCTCTCCTGATGTTCAGAGTCATTACTGACACAGTTCAGGAGCCTTCCCCATGAAATGTGGAGGTGCAGACCAGGCACACCTTCAGACACAGAGCAGGAGCGTTTTCCTTCATGCTCAATCTGCCAGTTCTCAGCTCCTCAAGGCTCTCCTCAGCCTCTAGCTCAGCAAAACATGAGATGAGTACCTAACTCATACTCATACTCAACACTGAAATGTTTAGTATTACTGTATTATTAAGATGTATTCTCTCCTTTATCCTTTCATAGCTAAATTCTCCTCCACTTGCCTGAGACCCACAAAAAAAGGGCTTGGAGAGCCCTTGGGAGCTTCCCTGGGCTGAGAATTCTCAGGAATATTCATCTGCATTTCTAGCTTTATCCATCCTGTAAACATTTTTACAAATAAAACATTGTTCAGTTTATTCTCAAGGAGAAAAATGGGGTCAGTAAAGTGGCAAGATAAGGTTCCACCTTTTACTTTAGATTTTCCTTAATTTTTTAATATCAATTAATTTTCTAGATCTGCTGTATTGTATTTTTACCAGAATATCCTACTGATTTTTTAATATAAATGGCTTAATTTCAGCTACAGGCTTCTCAATGTTATTAGCCTATTTAATACTATTTTGATTTTAATCTGTCAGTGTAAATCAATAGCACACTGAATATTTGAGCCATTATGGCATCTTCATTGTTACCCTAAGCAATTATTTACCATATTCTCAGATTTATTTCTTTTTTAAAGCAAATATTTTCTTTGTCTCTAGGATGTTCCTGCAGCTTGTTGATTAAACTAGAAGTTACAAAGTTTGACTTCAAGCCCTTGGGGTGCTCTGATCCCACACTGAGCAGAGCAGAGCTTTCCAAAATAAGCTTGCTAACGTCAGAACCTCTTGTTGCTAAGAGAAGAAGCAAGTGTAGCCTGGTAAAAGCACGTTGTTTCAACAAATCCATTTGAACTGGCAGCCAACCTGTCCAAAGACAATGGAAGTAGCTTTAAGCAAAACATACCAAATTGTTACATCAGCCTGTTTTAGTGGAGCAGGAAAATATTGGAAGGCTATTGAGGAAAATAGTGTGGGGGGAAATATTCTCTACTGAACAGAGATTGGACAATGTGTATGTGTTCTATCAGTCAGAAAACTAATGGAGGTGAGAATGACTTACCTCAGGCTAATAATGTACAGTACATGCAAGTTCTCAAAAGAATTTCCTATTAAACTTCTTTTTATTACCACACTAACCAAAGGCTCCACTACTGCATGGTACATTACTTTTGAGAATTAAATATTAATTTAGATCAGAGGTATATATTCCCATTCCAGCTAGGAGGAATGCTACACAATACTGACCTTCCCCATGAGCAGCACGTAAATTCATCCATACTTGACAATATATACAATTTACATTCGCCTGGTGGATCGCCTGGATGAGTCTCTGCACTGTGGTCCTTTATTTCTCTTCAACTGCTAATTTATTAAAATGAAACACCTTACAGTCTTGTGTTCTCACCTTCTTAAAGATACATACATGCCTGAGAAGGTGAAATTAGAGTCAAATATAAGAGAATTCTTAGCCTTCACAGATTAAAAATGACACAGTTTACTGGCTAGATGGAAAATAAAATACTTGTGACTTTTTCAGAGGTTCTCAAACTTCACAAATAAATGGTAGCTAACATATGTTTAATAAATGGCAGTGGAATACAAATTATTGACCCCTACTGTGTCATCAGACAAAGCAGAGGAAAATATCCGTGAGAAATCATATTTCTATGTTTGATTCATTTATCATGTATTTTATAGAGACAAGTTACATGTCAGTGGGGCTGGCTTGACTTTTCCGTGCAAAATTATTGTATCTCAAAAATATTGAAAATTCAAAAGTGCAAGAAGAGCAGGTCTGCTTGTTTGTGTGTCCTACCTTTGCTGGTTTTGGTTTGTTTTTGTTTTTTTTTTCAATTTCTTGCATTTTAATTCCATTTAAATCACTGCAGGATGGAATGTCATCTTTTGATGACCAATTTGCATAGTTTTCCATTATGGATACACATACATATCCTTTATGGAAACACATAGATTTATACATTTATACATTTATACCAAAATCATTTTGCTTTAAATCCCTAAAGTAAGAAGATGATATCTGTGCTCAAAAGAGATAAAGAATATTCCAGTTTTAGAAAATAGGCCTTGATTCAAAATCTCTTATTTTGATGCTCTTTATATTGGCTTAGGAGAATTGTGAATCCTCTCTTATGGAACACATACAACTGAGACTGCTTTCAGGAACGTTCTCTCAGTTCAGGGCAGCTCTGCCTTGCTTATATATGTGATCATGCTACTTGTTATGAGGAAAAATCACATCAAAACCACCCCCAAACTATTGCTCTTATCATTCAGCCAGCACTGGAAGGCAAAATCAGTTTTTTATGACCCCCAACTAATTTCCCTGGGAGTCCATAGAAAGACTTGGGATTTCTCAGTGTTCTTTCCATCAGATGCAGCATCTGTCCAAGTAGAGCTTCCTGCTCTCTTGGGAGGGCATGTTCCCCTTACTATGTGTTTCTCCTGATTTTAAGACTGAGCACCCAACTCTCCCTTGATTTTCTCAGTTATTAAACTAACTAATTAGCACTAAATCTGCAAGGTGTGGTAGTGGAAATCTCTGTGTTAGCATAGTGTACTGTTATCTAGTATGATGAATTGCAAAATAATTGTCCCTTAAGTACGAGTTTAACTCAATCATGATCTTTTGAGATCACTCGCAACACATATCTGAATGAGACTCTAAGTACAAATAAAAGATTTAATAGAAAAAAAGTTTGTAGAGTTTTATTTCAAGATTTTATATACAAGACCTTGAAGGTGAAATGTACAGTTACGCAATCACAGGGCAAAGATTTAATGTCCCTCTAATTGTGAACATGACCAGTTCTGTTCATTTACCTGAAGGAGGAAAGGCTGTTGAATGAAGTGAGCATTAATCTGGGCCTTGGGAGACTGCAGCTCAGCTCTGTGCTTTTCCAGGCATCTCCTCTGTGACTATGTATGAATCATATATACCCAGATTCTGCCATTAAAATCTTGTTTAATCTCAGTCAATTGCCTAAATCAAAGAACTAAAAATAACCCTATGAAAATAACCAAGGATATTTGATATCTCAGAATATTCCCTGTCCCACTTAAAAAAAACATCTATATCTATAGCTTTGCTCACAAATGTCTCCTTGGTATTGCCTACTCTTGATCTGCTTCAATACAAAGCTCATTTCTGTCAAAACCTTATGCTACTCCTTACTTACACTTAAATCCTCATTTCTGTGTATCAGAACTAAAATCTTCCATGCTTTATTTATTTGCTTAAAAAAAATGGCTGACTTTAACTAAATTAGAAGAAAGCAATTCCATCTGAGAAATTTATATTAATCAAGTTTCGGTGCTGAAATCAATGCGCTTCATACTTGAAGAGTTTATGTGAATAACTAATCAAAACTAGCACTAAAATTCAGGAAACTTACAAACAGCTAAACTGTTTGTAAGTAACACATAAAGTAACTATCTGAAACATTTAAGCAAAGCCAAGTAGTAGAGGTTTTTTGAATAAATCAAATTCTGTCGATGGCAATAAACACAATTTTTCAAAATACAATAGAATATATTACTCCATCGAATTTTTCTGAGAAAAAAAGGCCTAATTAGTTTATTTGATTCAGCTTTATTTGATTGTCTTCACAAACTCCTGTTACAGCAGTTGAATGTGAAAATACTACATGCAAAAGATACATCCCAAAACAAAAATACTCTGTCTACACATCAATGCACAACAATGACATTCTTTTCAAAATTAGGCTGTAGAAAAAGTGTTAGAGATGTTGAAAAACATGAAGTTTAAAAGCAGACATAACCTCATGCTTCCATATTTTTTGAACTTTATAATTCACAGTTCATATCTTCAGTAAAAACTTTCTTTTTCAGATTCAGAATACAATTTTTAAATTTCAATTTTATGTTTATGAAAAAATGTAAATACCTAGAAAAATTGGAATTCAGGACTTTCAAACAATCAAAATGAAATATTGTATTGGTCAATTACAATTTTCTGATTTATTACTGGATCATGCAAATTCTTGGAAATTTTATTTATTGTCTTGGTGCAAAAATTAATTTTAGACTTGAAGTATGGGAGAGATTTTCTTCCTACTTTGCCTTCCTAATAACAGTTAAAATTGATGTTTTGGTTTTTTTCACTAAGAAATACCGGGTTTCATTTATTTGGCAGCTGGCATTCAAATAGCAGTTTAAATTCAGCAGCCATTGCACAAATTTTGGAAAAGCATGTTTACCTTTGTCCATGTTCCATTTCCCACAACAGATTTTAAAATTTAACACATGTGAGTTAACAAGAGAAGTCTTTCTCTATTTCTTGTCAGCATTTTATAACAGAGTAGGATTGCTGTTTCTGAGACATAGAATTGAACATTTACTCTGCACTAAGTTTGTTCAGCTGTAGCTACATCAGGGAAAACAAGAATCAGGACCTTTCATCACTGCCCATTACAAGACATGGAGTTTGCACTATAGCTTCATTCCCCACCACCTCTATAAGTGCCAGCTCTGTTCCTTACTTGTGTTCACCTGCTTTTTAATTAGCACCTTGCACAGCTGCACACCTGCAGCAGCTCTGTTCTCACTTCACTGCACATTGCCCATTATGTTTGCACAGCACACCCCACGCAAAAATAATTTTGTCACTACATCATTACACCTCCTTCCCTTTCAGGGAATCCCAGCAAAAGTCACCTGCTTATAACAATGTTATTATTGGGGAATGAGAGCTATTAACTTTCTTTTTGAAAACATTAAACCTTTTCACATAAAAATCTTGCATATCCAATATCAGTTTTGCAACTGTTAAGATCAGTGTAAAGGGTTGAAAAAAAAACCAAAACAGAAAGACACAGTTTTCTCTTTGGATCTCATTAGCACACATGTCAAACCACAGCCAAAGGTTTTGAAATGTTCCCACCGTTGAAACATATAATTTTGCATTAGGTGTATTTCTTGTAAAGTCACACCATCCCTGTTCTGTTGGGCTGATTGCTGCTGATGAGGGGTTCTTTTACTTTTCTGTGTTGCATCACATTTTGTGTAAATCACATGCACACACAAGCACATGTCACAGTCACCCATGAGCCCAGCTGCTCATGAATAACTTAACTGAGAAGCAGTTCAGCAAACCTCAAAAACCATGTGAACTCCAGGGGAGTCTGATGCTTGGTCACATTTTGAACTGTCGTAAGGAACACTGTTTTCCTATGCATTTCCATACAGTGGAAGAGCTGTGCTCCTCTGAGCCTCTCCATATGACAAACATCCTGTCACAGACTGTATTTTCCTCAGAGTCCCAGACAGGTGTGCACATGTTCATTTGTGTTTGTATGTCTGCAGGAAGTGCAGAGAATGATAATCTGCCCTAATACTATTTAAATCACCGTGACTATAAATGATAAATTACATGCAAAATGGAACTTTTCAAAAATGTCACAGTGGTTTTATTTTTCCTCTCCACTTATTTGGTATGTCTTATTTAAGTAAAAATAGTGAATATTCTGTGATTTTCTTAACCCCATAAGGTCTGTAATTCTGTTGCTAAGTGATTACTTAGGTCTCTCTGAAGCAAGTAGGATAGGATGATAAGTGCTACCCAAGCAAAACTATAATGTATTACAATCATTTTGTGGTCATAATAATTTCACCAAAACTATCAAGGACTTCTTAGGCAATCATACACTCTAAAAATCAGAGTATTGCAGTTTTTACAGAACACAATGGAAAATTATGGTGGGGAAGAAACTGTGATCAAAATTACTAAAATGAATATACCTACAAAAAAAACAAGGAGCAAGGTTTATGTGGAATGACATTTTTTTACCTGAGCCATATCCTTTGCTTAGCAGGGTGTGTTTGTGATACAGTGGTACATCACTGATATGTCAGCTAAATTCTGGGCTGTTTACTGATATTTTTAAGAAAGGACTGTGCAACTGATCCTTGTAGAACAGAACAGTCTTAATTCATTTACTCTAATGGGAAAATGGGACTAAGAAAATATACAGGCAATTTAAAAGCAAAGACATCAAGGAAATTGCAGAATATTTGAGATCAGAACTTTCAGCACTGAAAAATCCTTTAAAAATTAAAAAGCCTGTTGAGGGGTGTAAGTATGCAATAAAACTTAACTGCTATACATTTATATGCAAAATCCACAGACATTTGCAAAGTAGAGATGATGTTGCATGTTTACAACTCAACAATAATCAAATATTAGTTTCACAGTATGCTTCTTCTAATAATATTTCTGTAGATTAGCATTAAAGGATTTCTGTCAATGAATACACTTAGCTAAAGCTCAAGATGATCATTCAACATAAATATGTCTAAGGATTCCATTTAAAATGTTATTTTAATATTAAATGAAAATAAATGTAGAGTGAAAAATTTAATGAATTTGAAATTTATCAGTTGAAAATAATACCTTTAGAATGGGAAAACTCCATTCTATTTCCTGTCCTAATTCTTGTTCTAACTTGCACAGAATATTTAGTTCCAATGATTGCACTACTTAGCAGATACATTCCTGCCCAAGAAACACAGCCAAGCATTGAGATTAAATCTTTATTTAAATTATAAGATAAAAATAGTGCCATGTGCTTTTTTTTCTCCACACCCTATGTTATTAAGACCTAGATATCAATCTCTGTAACAACGAATCTGTGATAGAAGCCAGAACTCTAAAATCCTGTTTAGAAAACACACATCATGTGGTCACAGAGTCACAGAATGGCTGGGTTTGAAAGGGACATCTTGTGGTCATCTGGTCTAATCCCTCTGCCCATGCAGGTCCTTCTAGAGTTGGCCCATATTCAGGACCATGTCCAAAGAAATTTGAAATATCTATGAGAATGGAGACTGCACAGTCTCCATCACAGTGAAAAGTGTTTCCTGATATTCAGAGGGAACCTCCTTGTTCCATGTTGTGTCCATTGGCTCTTTCTCTGTCATTGGGCACCTCTGAAAAACATCCTGTTTCTGTCTTCATTATAAACTCCCTTCATATACTTACACACATGAACAAGAGCCCCCAAAGTGCCAGTTCAACATCATGTATGACAAAGTTTAGCTCCAACCTGCTTCATCACTTGATCCATGTTTAAAGGCTGGAGTAAGGAGCAGACAAATATTGCAATACCTGAACCATGGGCATCTGTCCTTGGGAAGGTGAGTCCTGATACAGGTAAACAGGTGGGACTTATTAAACTTTATTTTTGTAACACTGCAAATCTTCCTGACAGCCCCTCTACATCATTTCTACTTCTTGATTAGTCAGTAGAAAAGCTCAGTACCAGTTTAAACGTGGGCTTCTCCCTATGTTTCCAGACACTCCAGAGAAGGAATAAAGTAGCTTATATATGTGTACTTGCCCATATTGTCAAGACTTCAAACACAGTTAGGCACAATACATAGAAAAATGTCTCTGATGAGGCCCTTCAGCAGTTATGCACACTGACGAGGAAGCACTAGCAAGGAAACTGCCTGAAGCTACCTGGTAGGATATGTTAAGCCTGTCCCATTTGGTGAATCCAAACCAGAGTCATGTCTTGGTTTTTGCCCCAAAGCGAGCACAGGGTCATGCTTTGTAAAAAGTAGGAGGATGTAATTTTGGCATGCATGCAACCACTCACCTTTTCAATACCCTAATAGTTGGAATACTTAGAAGAGATTCTTGTCTTTAATCAGTGATGCCTTCTTCTAGGGAAGTGTCCAGCAACCCAAATATGGAATTGACCAAGAGAGAGCACACTTTGCCTCTGTCTTATAGCTGGACAACTATATAGACAAGAGATAATATTTTCTTCACAAATATTTCTTCTATATCACTCTATTATTATTCATAATAAAAAATGTTTTAATTATACTAATCACATATAATTAAATAAATCTACTTGTCAATCTACCTCTATTCTTTGTTCTTTCTTCAACAAATGCATACTGAAATGTTTATATGAAGTCTGAGAAAAATTGCTTCTCATATGTCAAATCAATCTTATAGAAGAGATAGATTATGAAAAGTACCACACACACACAAATACTGAAATGAATGTACTTATTTTGCAGTGCCAATGCAAGTAAGTCCTGTAATTTTTGCATACAGCCTTGGGAATGACAACATCAGTTATCATCAATCAGAGGAAAGAATACAACAAATACCAGTCTGTATAAAGAAAAATAGTCTGCACTGTTCTGACCACTACCAAAATAAAACACAATGGGAACATAGATAATTTATATTTCTATGACTTACAGGCTTAGATACATAGAAAATTTAGGCTTTTAACTGGACTTCATTGATTAAAAATAATGTCCCAGTAATTAGTCAAGACCTGTACTCTGAAAATTCATTCATAGTATCTATATAAAATATATTAGCAACAGAAGTGGGAGACTAGCTCTTAATAACCTATTTCTTGAAAGAGCTATTCTGCTAATGAAATACATGCCACATTCTCAAAATACTTTTTCTCTCAAATGCTTTGTTACCCTTTATCACCTCAGATGAAGGGGGGCAAAGGTGGGGATTAGATTTTGCGGACTCAGAGCTGACAATGAAAACTTCTGAGGAACAATTGAGTGTTCAATCTGTTCAATCTTGCTCTTTTGGTTACACAATCTGGTTTCTGCATGGTAAATGGAAGATTTCATAGTCCCTGTTTGATTGAATTCTTATACCTTCAGGCATAAAAAGGACGCCTTGAACAGCAGTGCAAATAATTTCACAATTTATGGCAACCACAATTGACTAAAAGATACTCACACACACAAAGATGAGAATTTTTCTGTCAAAAACACAGCAAACCATTCTCCAGCACAGTAACACTTGAATCTATTGAATGAACTCATAATTTTAAAATGTTATTCAAGTTTCTCTGGTATCTCTGAAAAACTTGTGGAAGAAAATATGTCTAGCACCTACCTGTGAGTTTTTTGATATAACAGACTATGTTCTTGAGAACCTGTGAATTACAAAAATTTTTACAGACACTTTTCCTTGTTCATTCAGCCTCAATATGGTTTCAGTAGGTCTGAAATTGTACTGGTATATCCAAGCTCCCCTTATAAATAAATGCAGTTTGGACTGTTCTAGTTTTTAGGCTGGTGTTTTACAGCTTCTCTGTGAAGTGCTTTCTGGATATTCTTCATATTTTAGTTCTACAGAGTCATAAATACAGAAGGGAAAATGATAATGTAAAAATCCATGGATTATGGGCATATTCCTACTTTCTGCCAGTCAGTAGCAGAGCTGACTGCTGCAACTGGCAAAAAATGGGTATGGTTCTCCCAGGTTTCAGCCATACAAAATGGTGCACATACATGCTCTCTGTATGAAAGTCATTTTAAATCAATTACCTTGGTCAAAGGAAAAAGAAATTTTATTTTCAGTAACATAGAGGCACACAATAAAAAAAAAATCCATAGATATCTAATATGTAGCATTCCAAATGTGCATAAAACTCGTCTCTAAATCTCCTCAAAGACTGCTGATGGGCTAATATGTAATTAAAATATAAGAGTTTCTGTGATTTTAGTGTTTGGGAGGACCATTATTTTCTTTCATTATTTTCTCTACTGTTCTTACAGTGAAAAACTATTTTGATAAGAAGAAAGGGGCAAACAAAACAAAAAATTGATTTTATCTCAGAGTATTTCCTCACATATGAAACTGTTGTAATGAGTTGCTTATTCAGGCAGAACATATTTTATCTCTCCCTGTTTAAATTAGTGGTATTAATATCTATTGGGTGGGCTAAATATATAATTGCAAAGTGTACAGATCTACCCAATGTTTGGGGCTTTTTTAATAAAGGAAAATGAATTATAGCTTCACTGGTCCTTTAACACTGTAGATTCATGTTCCCTACACACCAGTGTGTTGGGGAAGTGTAAGATGCATTGTGTCTCCAGAAAAGCAAAATAATTCCATATTTCAAATCTGTGAAGTTTTATGGATGAGAAAACAAGAATAATCACTGCTGCATGCATTTGTGTCAGACAGCCTCATGGATACATATTTCTGCTGCTGAAATCTTTATTTTTTTAATGTGCCAGATTATTAGATCATACACAAGGCAAAGTACTTGAATTAATATCTGCTAAGCCAAAATAATTGTGGCCGTTGTTCCCTCTTAGAGGTCTGTTTGTGGGAATTTATTGTTCCTGAAATATAGTTCTAGTCAGAAAAAGGCGATATCAATTATTTCAAGGTGTCTCCTAAGAAAATGAATTCACATAATACCATAAGTACAGCTGAACAGATGTAGAAAGGGTAGTTTTTGGGAATAGGCTAGTTGAAAAGTATTTTGAAATGAGAAGGCCACCATTTTGTTTCTGTGAAAAACAAAGAAACACAGAGGGTTCTACTGGAGCAGCACAGAGGCTGAAATGAGCTTTTTGACTACAGAGCAGCCAAATAAACAAACAGAAAACCCAAACAATCATTTGCATGTCCCTGTTCAGAAATGCCTCCCAGCTGTATAAATTCCTATGGGAGCTTCTTAGAATATGTAGAATGGAAGAATTAATCAGTGTTTGGTTAAGGTGCTTGCTTTGGACTTTATTGTTTATAAATAAACCAATCTATTTGTTTGTTTATTCCCTAATGTACTGTGCCTTAGAGCAAAACCTGATTAAAAATGTCTTAGAAATTAAGTACATGTGTTTCTATGAATGCTAAACATATTTTATAGCAGTTATTAAATCAGTTCAGATTAAGTAGATAACTGTTTTAGACAAAAAAATATTGTGGGAGGGTTTAATAATCCTATACTAAATGATGCAATTCCATTAAATTATGTGGAAAATTAACATAAAGAAGAGTCATCAGAGCTGAATTTCTAATACATTAAAATCCAAGTGTAGAATTTTTTTGTGTTTAAAAGAAACAATAGGATTATTATGCAGAGGTCATTTTTCATTGAAATGCTATGTATGTTAATACCTACTGCAATGGATTAGAGGCGTTCTGTTGTTTAAAGAAGAAAAAAACTGACTGAGAATTTAAAAATACATCTGTCATGCATATAAGGCACAGATTATGAGTCCATAATAATATGCATTGCCATGAAAATGTTGTAACAGCTGTAAGGAGTTGTGCTGCCAGTTTGCCAAATGAAAAACAAAACCTGTTTCAAAGCACAGAGGACTGAAAAATAGAGCAGGCTCTGGCATGCACTATGCATCACATTTTATACTTGGATTGGTCAAATGGATACTTGCTCTTACTTCACACAAATTTCACTGAATTAAGATTTCTGAAGCAGTGAAATAAAGGAAGAATAAAGTGCATACAGACTCACAAGTAAGAATATTCAATATTCATTTCTTCCACAATTACTGAAATGTGAATATAGCCATTTACACCAGCTGTGTAAATGGAAAGATGCTGTACTTTTATTAGGCCTTTTCCTCTGAAAAATTTCTTTGGACATAGATGGAAATTTATAATTCTGCTTTGCTTCTGTAAATGTCATTTAATATGGTAATCACAGAATATTGCCTATTTTTTTCTGGCATTGTTTTTGCCATTAGAGGTCAGCAGTATTGTAGAAAATTTATCAGATTTTACTGTATTTCAAAATAAAGAATAACAGTATGAAATACTTATCTTAAATACTTTCAGAGAAAGATAAAGCAAGAATGCAGGAAATTCAAATAAGTGCACCAATAAACAAAATCACACTATCACTATTGTAACTGTAATATCCCGCTGGGATGTAATTGTCCTCTAATGACTGCAACAGTCTGCATAATTTTAGCTTAAATTTCAAGTAAGATCTACATTCATCCCTAAATATTAGACTGAGGCCATACTTTTTTTTTTATGCAATGTCCAAAATAATGCAATGCTACTTATGTAACATCAACCAATACCTATCCATGGAGGTTCAAACTGCTGATGAATGACAGTGAGTCCAACAACTGCTTTGCCTCACCTGTCACATAGAATCTACTGTCCCAATCTTAAATTTCACCTTTTCCTTTTATTAAAGATGTTTACTTTTAAGCTACAGTATTTTTTTAATTTCTTCAATATAAAAATTTAAGCAGAGCTTTTATTCAATAGCTAAAAACTTTGATATACCATTTTTCCCACCTAGTTTGTGCATGTCAAGGTCACTACAAGTGGTACCTTGTGGAGATGTAACACATCTCTGGCACTATTTATTTAAGAGAGCAGGGGGAAGAATGGAGAAAGGAGTGAGGGGGAAGACTTCTCCATTAAACTTTGCAATAAAACAGAATTAGGATTTGCCTTGTTTAGAAATACAGCTCTGTGCTTATTTAATTAGAGACAGTATTATATTTCTCAAGCAGGTAGAAAATTGAAGTTACAGCAGCCTACCTTCATCAGCGCCTTTTCTACCTTAGGGATTTATTTTCACTTCTTGTTCTCCGACAATGAATTTTCATTTTGTTTTTGTTTTTGTTTTTTGCACCAACATGGAGTGCTGTTACATCTACTTTATTCTGTGCTGAAAGCAATTTGGAATGCAATATAAATCAAATGTCATCTCGTAAGAGGTGACATAATAATGAAACAGTCCTCTTCTACCCAAGGACTTTTTGCCACACAGACATAATTTCTTTCCTTTAAATATCTCTTTCTGTGATTGCCAAATCAGCAGGCTAAAATCTTAGAATCCAGAAAGCCAGTTATCCCTATACCATAAGCCAGTCACCTTTCACCAAAAGAGAATTAGAAAAAAGAGATCAATTATCAGCTTGGCAAAAGGGCATGTACAAAAACTGTGGAACAGCTTGGGATGATTCCTGTTACATTCACAGGTTTAAAGAATGGTCTTATGGCACTCTTGTTACAGAGCTCAGGAGTGGCAGCATATGTCCAATTACTAAATTTTGTAAGAGGAGTTCCTGTGCTACACAGTTAAGTCCCCAAGTACAACATCTTTGAAATAGTCTTTTGAACTACATAACCAAAGTGTCCCTGTCTGTGGTCTTGCATGACTGAATAAAGGCAGCTTAAAGCTGTAGAAATAGTTGGAAAGAATGATCAGCAAAAGTAGCAGAACACTATTTGTTAGAAGACTGGAAGGCTAGTTGGATAGCAATGAAGAGCAAATACAGAAGTAACCAAAAAACCAAAAAATAAACAAAGAAACAAACAAAAAACCACCTCCCCCAAAAAACCCGAAAAAGCAAAGCAAATCAAAAACAAAACAGAACAAAACAAAAACAAACCACAAAAAAAACCCTGTATTAAACCTGTATTTAAATGTCCAGATATATACATAGTTGAAAATGTGGAAATGTGAAAGTTCTGGTCATTTGATTTCTTATTTTGTCAAGAACTGTTAAGAAATACACACATATATACATATATATGTATATTTATATATAAGCATATAAATGTAAGCATGAAGGTAGAATGGAAGGGAACTCTGGAGGTCCCAAATCAATGAAGTTCTGAAGTGAGTGTGGTTGCTCTGGTTTCATCCAGCCCAGGTTAGAACAGCTTCATGGGTGGAGAGTTCAGAATCTCTCCAGGCAGCAGGTCTGGTCTTATGTTCTTAACCTCTCTGAATCTACAGACATGTACTTATTATTCATCTGTTACTGAAATATAAGACCTTTATGGCAAAGAAAAACCATCACTGTTGTCATGGGTCTTTGCTTTATAATGCATTGTTTATTTATATAGAGAGTAATTAACTCCCTGTGGTACAAACTGAAGAAACTGATAGACACTATATAGGAAAATCTTTCTTCCTGTAGTTAAGAGTGGAAGGATTTGACTACAGGAGCTGGTACTGAAATTTTCCCAGGTACTGACAAGAATGAAAGCTTTGTAATCAGCTCTTTTTATCTAGCACTGTATAATATCACACTCATTGCAAAACTGGTCTCCAGTATCACAAGGACACCTTGAAATCCATGTTCCTCTGAGCTAAAGAAGTCTCTGCAATACTAGCAGCAATCTGTAGCAATAGTCCAGATACACACAAAAACGCTCTGGGACAGTCTAACCTGGATTCACCGTCATGGCTTAAATTGAGGCTATTTTTGTTCAAATTGCCCATCAGTCTATTTGCGTGTGCAGTAAAAGAAAACAGAAATAAAGGAAAATAATTAAAACAAAACCCAGAAAAGTCATGTAAAATGAAATTTGGGGGGGTTGTATATGATCTTGATCCAGAAAACTTGGGGTTTGCATGGTCTCTTTGAAGGGGCAGAGTGGAAATTTATCTACACGTTATCAGTGTGTAGGTGTCTGAAGACCATGATGAAAGGGAATTTATTTTTAAAACAACTTGCTGTCAAAACTAGCATATGTAATTGGATCAGGGACTATTTAATTACAAAGCCTTATGACATACACTAGCACAAAAATATCTATTAGAGTGATATTATCCCTTCTTAATTCATCAGGATGGCAAGAGTTTTTGCCTAAAGCTTTCTGAATAGCTTCCAATACAAAGTTAATCATGTTTATCATCTATTTCAGAATTAGCTGGATTTGTATTGTATTGTAACACAAATGTTTTGAGAATATTTTGGAAAGCATTTCAAAAGACAAACTTAATCCAATTCTGTCTGGCAGTGAATCCATATGCTGAACCTTGAAAAACCACATTACTGCATGAGTCAAGTTTCTCTCATCCTTTCACCTAATTTTGTTCTCTGATTTTTATGCCAGTTATAAACCTAGAAATATTTACAGTCAGTGCAATGTTTAATAGAAAATCAGTTTTCTATTCTAGTATATTCAGTGATTTAAATATTTTCTGTTATACACACACACAGTAAGGAAAAATTTTCACATAAATACACTTTAATTTTGATGTTAGTGAAAGATATAGTTAAAGACTTAGATGAGTTAAACACACTCGGAGTACCCTATTACTAATTTTTGTTCTTCTTGTGACTAGAAAAGGGCATTTAGAAGTGTCAAGACCAAGTGGTTCTTTTTGCTTTTTCTCTCAGGCAGCTGCAAAATTACACGAGAAGGAAAAAAGTAATTGAGAGTGTTATATTGAGAGATGTGCATGTTCGTGCATGAAGTTCAAACAAAATATGCTGGCAACACAGAACAAAGTTCACCGGCTAATTCCAAATACATTCTTTGGGTAATTTTTCAGAGGGCAGTGATCACAGAGTTAGCATAATAAAGGCTCTTTCAATAAGTAAACTTCTAAAGGAGCTAAAAATTCCCTTCTCTTGAAACCTGGATGCAATGCCAAGCCCCTGCCAGCACACTGCCTTTTTGGGTGTCTGCTATGGTCTGTGTGCCTGCTGCTACACTGCTCCACAAGATCTCCTGACCTGCTTTTTTTCTGTTTGTTTGGGTCTCCTGTGCAATTTCTTTCTTCTCCATGCCACACCTTGGAGAAGAGTGGGTCATCTACTCTGTCAGGCTGCATCCTGACTCTTGTTAAGAGTTCCTTTGGATAACAAGGATTCTCCTCATACCCCACTTCTGAAGGGCAAGTCATTGCAGAAAATTTTGATCTGCTGGAGTACTCTCATTATATTTCCAGGTCTATAGGTGTGGTCTGGGAAGTGAATGTATCTGGCACTGGCAGGATCAAGATATGCAATTTAGGTTAACCCCCTTGAAGACCACAAAAAAACAACGCTAATGCAGAACTCCAAAAGGAGAAGGAAGCTTGGAGATGTCCTCAAGTGGTAAGCCACCACCATAAAAATTAGAGAATGTGATTGATGCCATCAGGATTCAGTCCCGCTGGAAACGCTGATATAACAAAGTTAGAGTTACACTGGGAGAGGCGTATCAGAATATGCAAATTTATGCTAATTCAGTTTATTCTGGTACTAAACTGGAAGGAATAATGTGTGAAAATATGTATGTACTTAAACAGTCACCCTAATATCTTAACAGGATGACCATGAACTGATCAATCTCGTACCTTTGATGTGGTCTACCTGCCTCTACCACACAGCTATTTTCTAGATGACAATCTACACATCATGAATTCAAACATCCCTCTATTTTTGAGTATATTTTGCATAAATTTTTATATATTCTTAATGTGCAGTTTCTTAGGTCTTCCTGTTTTAATCGATGCAATAGTAGTTAGACCAAAAAAAAGAGTATCTGGTGGTATAGATCCACTGTACATCCCCAAAGAAAACTTAAAGCCAAAACACATACACAAGAGATGGAGAGCAGCTCTACAAAATGCTTTTCAGTAATTCTTCATAGAACAGCCATAAAAAGCATTAAGTGTAGAGATGGGTGAACACAGCTGTGGATTCTTCTGTGATCCTGTATCAAGGGCTGTTCTGTGGATAATCCTTTTAGAAATGCTCTTTGGCCTGAGCCAGCATGTGCCAAGTTTCTGCATCAATCATGACATTCTGCCTTGCCCAGATAGAAGCCAGTCAACAGCTAATGCGATTACATGGCCAGGAGAGTTTTTAACAGGAAAATGGTTTAGAAACTTGCAATTGGATTTGAACTGATAATTCCTTGATTGAAAGGTAGCTTTTCATGTACTGATGCTGAATGACTATTTCTAGCAATGAAGACAGGGGACAAAAGTAAAAAAATATTTGGCTTTCTCTTTTTTTTTTTTTTCCTAAAAGCTTCAGTTTGTTGTACTTGTCATTTGGTTTAAAAGTCATTTAGAAGTCAAACATTTCTCTGAATACAAAGAAAGATCCATTTGGATGCAGTGGACATATGCTGATTGTTAGATATTGAAGATTAGATTGAAGATATTTACTGTAAATGGGCTGTGAGCTTTGCAATCCACATTGCAGCTCTATTAGAACAATCAAAGATATCCAAGAAAGTGTAATTATGGTATAGTGAAGATTATCCTATTTGCAGCTGAAAATTGCTTATTAACTGCATGTGAAAATGTAAAATATTATATCCTAGTAGTTTTATTCTATTTCATTTTAGCAGAACTAATTTTATCTCAATAGCCAAAATTCATTACTTAAGACCACAGGCTGAATGCAAATCACACTAATTGGCTAATTGTTCCATTTCATTCAAATGAACATCAACTTATTAAACACCAACTTGTTGACTGATTTCCCTGTCACAGGTCATTTCCCCGCCATTTTTTCTGAGTTTACTATGGAAAGACAGGAAACAGACCATGAAACCTGAAAGTTTTTCCCTCTGAACACAAGGGCCTACCCCAACATTGAGTTTGAACTGTCTCACTTCTCACTGATCAAGCACAAATTATAAACTTGGTTGGAGCATTTAGAAGGCACTGTAAATCCAGGAGAAGATGCAGCATGAGGATGACCCAAGTGAAAACTTACAGAGCCTACATTTGCCTATTTCCTTTCACCTATCACAAACAGCACTTTAAATGGAAAGTCTTGGAACTTTTCCTGAGTCATCTTACTACAATTTATCAGTTAGCAAGTACTTGATAATTTCAGTCAATCAATATTTATTTATTGACTGAAAAAAAATCTATTTTTAGTCTCTCTGCAACTGTAAGCACTTGCATTTTACCCACACTTCTAGCCGTGAGAACCTCTCAGGGAGTTAGCTGGCTGCCTGTGCTCTGAGGAGCTTTAGTCCTTACATGTATTTAGGCTGAGGCTTGCCTGACTCTCAGTATATCCAGGCTATGGTGGAATATTTTGGCTTCTCTGCAGCACAATACATTGGGGAAACCCCTCATATTAGGTTCCATTCCTCTCTAAGGTTGCATTTGTCTGTTGGTCCTTCATCATTGGAGAAAACTAGAGCTGTTTTTCTATAGTGGCTTTTTATCCCTTGGACATCTCAGCATTCCTTGCTGTGCTACTGAAATTAATACTTCTTTCTTCAATGAGTTTGAGACAAGTATCGTTTTCCCTATATTTTTATGCAGGGTTTTTAATACTACTTATTAGGTTCTTCTCTTTTCAACTATTGCCATTAAATTTATTGTTGGCAAAGAGGCTGGATTTTTTGCATTAAAAACTGATATACTCAAAATCTTTTTTTTTAATAAGACAAACCCCAAGAGTACCTTAAAAAAACCCGAAACCATACCTCTTATGAATATAACACACCTGCATCCATAAGTGCTGATCACTCTCCTTACAACCTCATTAGTGTATCTGAACCATCTGAAGTGCCAAAGTAATGTATGGCCAAAGATTCAGCCAAACACATGTCAGCTCTAAGTGTTTTTATTGATTTGCATCAGACCTCAGACTACGTTCAAACATGATGATAAAAATGGGTTACCTCTTCTTAAGGAGGGGAAGGTAGCAGCAATGTGCAGGACTTTTCCTCCCGGACCATCACTGCATGTTGCCTTAAGAGATAATGGGAGAAATACCAGCTCAAACTGAACAGGGTAGGTGGGTAATGCTTAAGAGAAATTCATGAGATTTAAACCTCATCAAAAGTTTCAAAGGGCTGGTTCACATCCAAGAACTCTGTTTTGAACTGTGCCAAAACAAAATAGGGATCTAAAAATAAGACTCTGCATTGTGTCTACCATCATCTCCCTTGTTCTATTTTTTCCCAAATAAAATTTCAATGATACAATCCATTAGGAAACAAGGAAAATGAAGGAGTTTTTAGACCCTTTCCCAATGAACAAAGAGGTGATTCTAATGAGAAAGGGTAAGCAGACAATTGATTTACAGTCCAAATAAGCCAAAGGAAGAAAGAAAATAAGTCAAGTCCTTCTACCCTCCTGGCTTTCATAATTTGTTAATTTAAAAAAAAAGAGAAACAACCAAACACAAAAAAAAAAAAACCTTTAACTAAATTAGGTTGGTTACTGAGGATGCCTGTTTCCTAGTTCATCTTAATAATTTTTATTTTCTTAATTAATTTTGAGAATACTAACATGAGCTTTAATGTTGAGGTTCCTACTTCTTTGTAATCAGATTAAGTAATTTCAATGTCTTTCATGTGTTTTCTAGTTCTTCTTTCAACTGCTTTCATAACTGCTTGCTTCTATTTATATTTCTTCTACCGCAAAGCCAATGTCACTAAGATACTTCTGTTCTTGCTTATAATAAATCTGCTATTTTTGGAAGGAGGCTCAGCACCGTTTGTGCTGATTAATTGCTTTCATCTCTTTCATCTTGTCTTCCAATTTCCATCTCTTTTATTTTGCATTAACCCCTTCCATTCTCTGGACAGACATCTAGTGGAGCCAGGCTATCATGATGCTGACAGCTCCCTAACAATAGCCAGAGATGCTGGAATATTTCTGTGTCACAGGCTGCAAAAAAACACCCCCATCTTCTTGATACAAACACATTCACAGATAAGCTGTGATGAGTCCCGTGTTTTTCTTTCACACTACTCGTTCCAGCCTAATTGAGCAATGGCAGCAGGGAGACATTTTTCTCCTAGCACTCATCAAGATGTAATAACAGGGTTCCTATTGTTAAGCAGGCAAGCGTTGCTTTTGTTGGCACCAATAAGAGTTTTAATGTAAACATCGGCCTCAAAAGATAATATACTCATAGTTAACAGAATACAAAAATGTCCAATAATAACAACATGCCTTAATTTTTAATTCTATCACATGATTCTGAAATTGTCAGTATTTTAAGCCATAAACTTAACATCATAACTTAAGTTAGAGGAATCCTATAAAAGACATAGACATCAGAATACAAAGTGGATTTCCCACTCATAAATCTTGTTTAAAGTGAATCGTGAAAACAGCCAGAGCCTTGCCACAAAGAAACGGATGTAAAACTAAAGGTCAGGAACCTGGCTCTCTGCCTCTGCCTTGGCCAGGAGAACCAGTCCAGCAAAGACATGGAAGCAGCTCACTTTTTGCTCCTTCCAAGAACAAAGGGACAGAAAGGGTGACATTGACATGCCACATGTAACCAAACACAGTGCCTCCTGTTCTTTGGTATTAGCTATCAGACTTCATTTATTTTACTCCAGGCCTGCAGGTGTACAAAACACTCTGGGAGCTCCTAGTCCAAAATTCCTTTCAGCATGGTATATGCTGTCTCTACTCGTAACAACTGACCTCAATAAAAGATTTATCATGATTTATATATAACTATTAGTTGTTTAATAGTGTAAGTCTACCTATTACAACTTTCTACAGGACAGATAATTTTAGGGGTAGTAGGAGGTGACAATAAGCTTTGGTATAGCGGCCTTCTCTCTCCTGGTTGCAGAAAATTAATGGAATCAAAATGTCACTTGATATTTAGTCACTACTATACAGAGCAAAATTATACCACAATGAAATGCAAGGCCAGAAATGAGTTTAAAAAGCAGCTCTAAAATGTCAAACTTGTTCACCTAACGTCAGTTAATTATGCTCGTACACATAACAAGCCTGATCACCAGTTACTGAGGTCACGGGACCTCCACTGAGCCAAGTGTCTGATTTTGCAGATTTCGGTTCTGGCTTCCAGAGCACTGTCCAAATGTAAAGTTTTTCAAAACATTACTTAGTTCATTAAAAAAAGTCATCAGTGGCCTGACAATAATTAGCCACAAGATCCACAATATCATTAGTTCAAGAGAGGCTGGTCATAATGATGTTAATTTTTCTATTGCTCACATAAAGCCAAGGGTGATGATGGCCAGATATAGTCTATCTACTTTGCCTAAGTCTTAGGGCCAGAGAAAGTTTATAATATGATTACAGACCTGAGCACACTGGTGCATTATGTCAGATGCTTTTTTTTTTTTAAATGCCATCTTCCAGATTCACAATTTATATTTAAAATGCCTCTAGTACCACGGTTGTAAAGCATAAAATTTATTGTGGAATCAATGAAGCAATGTCTCTCCGAGTTTACAGTGTGGAACAATGGCTTGAAATAGCACAAATTGCCTTGTATTTCCTGGGGGGAATGTTATTGCTGAAGTCTGGTGACAATTCTCTTAACATCAATTATTCCACTACTGATTCTACAGTGTCACTACTAGGTAATGATCCACTCATCCACGCTGGATGTACCAACAGCTTTTGGCAAATGTTTGCTGAGTGAGTTTAAAGATATTCACTGCATTTCATGGTGCTTACCATACAATATGAATGCAATTTTTGTAAGAAGGCAGTGTATACCTGTTGTATTTAAATTGTCAGTGATGGCCATGTGTTTATACTGCACCAGAAGAGGTTACTGCTGGCTCCAGAGAGACAGCACATAAATCTTCCTCACCTCCCCAGAAAGCTTTCCAGCTTTCTAATATGTAATGAATACTGCAGCATAAATACAATGTGCCACAGTTATCTTTCTGTTTTCTGACAAATTTATGACCATGCTTTCCTCAAGAAAAGTTGAATAGATTACTTTGTTGTTGGGAGAAAAAAAGAAAAAACAGAAATAGCATTATTTACTAAAAACAGATGCTGCCACCTTCTTGAAAATAATTTTGTTTCATTTGTTTAACATAAGAAAAAGAGGGAGAAAGGATGGACCAAGCAATGTAGAATAAACTGTACCCTACCCTCTGAAAGTTGTTTTTGGCACACAGACAATTCACAAACCATTTCTTAGTAGTGATAATTAGCAAGTCAACTTCTGTCTGTTTATTGGTTTTCCCGTTCAGTTGCTTTATCTATCATGGTACATTCAATCATTTTCTTTGTTCCCACACAGTAAATTTACCAGCACTTGAATTATTCTGGCACTATTTATTTATTTAGTTTTTACTGTCCGCAGGGTTTTGATGTAGCTATTTTTGTAACATGAGTGAAATTGCATTTACACAGAGTATTTTTGATCATTTGTCTTGTCACATCCTTTGCAACCCTAATACTTGTGTTTGGTACATTGAATGAAGTAGTATACAAGCTAAATATAGTCACCAAAATAAAGTACTGGTTCATGATGTGGGATTACAGTTCCAGTCCCATGGTAGCAGCATTCCCAGAGGGCAGAGAGATGTTCAGATGAAAGAGGAAGACAATAAGTTTTGGATAGGATAGCTTTTTACAGCTTCCAGAGAACAGTTTTTTTGTTTGTTTGTTTGTTTTTTTTTTTTTTTTTTGCTAGTCTGTGTTTCTGATTTACCTTTATTGTCACAACAGCTTTAAGGACACATCATGACAGATGTTCCCCCAGTTGTACACAAGAATGTTCATGAAAGAACTTGTACACAAGAAATGTTCATGAAAAATTAATGTTGCATTCTGCAAATGTTGAGGCCTCCAGATATCAGAAAACCTCTTCTATTCCCCCTCTTCATGAGACACTATTTTTCACTAGGTGTCTTTCATTCCTCATCTGCACTCTTACTTTCTACTTGTTCTTACATTTTAAAGGAAATTTTCATTAATTTCTGCTATCTCTTCAATCAATTATGTTTTTTCTTTTCTTTCCTGTTTTTTTTCTTTCCTTTTTACTGAGGGGGTATGATGAGGGACTTTTTTCCCTAAGTGTACAGATAGATTGCTTCTCTCGTCCATGATGCTAGGAGGGCAAATCAAGGAAAAGTAAAGGATAAAGAGCACAATTGAATCAAAAATACGTGCTTCTCATTCGCAAATACAATCAAGATGCACATTTCAAGTGCAACTAGTAAAAACTCTGTAACTACAGCAATAAAGCTGTAAGAAGAATACAAATCAGCCACTAAGGCAAAATTATTCTTCCAGACAGAGTGCTCTGGTGAAAGTTGAACGAGAAAGCAGCTTGTAAAACACAGTGTCCTCTTCAGCCCCAAAAACTCAACAGTTCAACTGCAGAGAGATATTTATCAATGATAATTCATACTTTTCACAGACAATTTTACACTGCTGAATCTAAGGTCAAGGCAAAGAATAGTCCAGGCTAGAAGAACTCAGTGGATAAAACGAAGCTGTCAGAAAAGGCCGAGGAATTAAATTAAGGTCAACTCTGCCATCTTGATTCCGTCTCCCACCATATCATCTGTATTAGCATTGATGTTATTAGATGTTCATTATTCTTTGGCTACATACAACGAATAATTGCAGTACATAGTGTAGATTGTGTTTATTTAATAGAGATAAAGGCAGTAACTTTTCAAAGCCTCCAGCTGCTGTTAAAATAAAACTTAAGGCACTATGATGAAAATCACCTCCATTACCAGAGCAGACCCATGGGACCAGGTCCTGGGTCATGCAAATAAACGTAATACTTTAACATAAGACACAAGCCTCTGCTTGGTACCTCTTAATTTTGAGCACTTGGAAACTTTTTATTTCCTTTATGTGTCATTGTCTGTGTGTATTTTCTTAAATGTAAACTGAAGCAACACAAAATAAAACAGAAACTGTTGTATCATGGTGATGGTCAGTATGGGTCATCAATAGAAGGCTGACGACATTCAATGTGTGTCTACTTTGACCCTGATTTCTGAAGCACGTGACTGCAGTCACAAAGCCTTTTGCAGTCTTTACCCACTACTTTCCTCCTTCTCCAATTTTTCCAGAGCAGGCTTTTCCCCATGAGTTTCCTGGGTTTTTTTCCTTTTCAATTCTTCTTGACTCCATAATGATGATTTCCTTCTTTCAGCATCTCACTCCCAATTTGTTCATTTTGTCTCAACACTTCCCTAATAACCTGATTTGTCCCTGATGATCCTGGCTGACAAGTTTGGGTTCCTCCCTACGCTGGCCCAGGTCTGCTGGGCTCAATATCAGTCTCCTCCTTTGCTTCCACCTGACAGTTCAGGACTTTCCACCTCTGCATCTGAGGCTAGAAGTCAAAGACAGATTTTCATAAGACTATCCTCTCTTTCAGAGAAGAGGCCTAATACAGAAGCTTTCTCTCTTTATTAACTCCACAGAATTTTCCAATTAAATGGCTTTTTTGTCTTGCAAGCCTAATTCTAGCTGGTAAATGCATCATCTAGAGTGCCTGGGCAGTGTGAGCAATGATGGGAGTTCCCTTATATATCCTGTGATAGAATCTTAAGTTTTTTACTGATGAAATCTGGGTAATCTACCAAGTGGTTGTGTATGGCAGTCCTTCAAAATCTAAAATGGCTGGATTTGGAAAGGGACAGCAAAAGATGAGGGAAATTCAGCACAATGCACTACCTCTATTTTTACAAGCAAAAGTTCAAAAATTAACATTGTGAATATTGCTACTGTATTTAAGCAATTAGCCATACTTATAGGTGAAGTACCTGTAAGAAATAAATTTTAAAGCATTGTAAGCATAATCCCTTCTTATTACTCTCATGCCCTATTACTAATTAATGTGTTGCTTTTAAAATATTGGTTATTTATCATTAAAATAAATGTCCCTTATGTTTTCTTCCACATGACAGAAGTTAATGGTAAAATTATCCTAAATATGTATATTAATGTGATCTTTCCTCATATCTTATACAATAAGAGTGCACTAATATATCACTTATTCCATAAAGACCTCCACTCTATGAAATTATCATTTTTCCATTTATTCAGAGCAAAGCAACAATTAGATCCTTGTATTAATTATAACCCTGGCTATGTGCTGGTGGCTTCCATTGTAAAGTGCTAACTCTTGAGTGATGGTGTCTCAATAATTCATGACTGATGTTCACTTGATAGGGAGATGTAAGCAAAATTTTCTTTTTACACTGAAAATATTTAAGATAAAGAAGGCTCTAAAGTTCAGATTTTCCAAGAATTTAAATGAACTTAAGTCTCTCTTTGATATTTATGGTGTGTGGGGTTTTTTTATTTAGAACATTATCTGATCAACAAAGGTATAATGTCATATGGATGTATTTATATTCAACTAAATTAAAATTTATTTCTGATAATTTGCACATTTGATCACCATCAAATAAGATTGATAATGTATCACTCACAAGAAGAAATTTTATTTGAATGATTCATTTATAAATTTAATCTGAAGGTAGGCACTCAAGCGGAAATTACTGAATTTTAAATTATGAACATCAATGTGAACTCCCATAATTACAAAAATTTCAAATACCATGACGTAACTGAGCTATGTGATTTCATACTACACACTCAATGTATTTTCCATCTGATTATGTGGTTTCTGGGGGTTATACACTATATGTCGTGATTTATTAGAAAAGCTGGTAAGAGCAAAGAAGGCATAAAACTCACTCATGTATTCCACCACTACATTTTCCATGTATTTGAGCTAGTTTGTAGGTCCACTTTGAGTCATGTCAACCTCCTAAGGAGGTAAAATACTCTCCAAAGTCCAAAGTATTACTGCCATTAATAAAAAAAAAAAACAAAACCCAACCTACCAACCAACCAACAACAACAAAACCCCCCCCCCCCCCAAAAAAAAAAAAAACAAAAAAAACCAAAAAACAAACCCACCAAAAACAACAACTGAAAAAAATCCCACCACAACCAACCTGGAAATATTAGAATGGCGTAGGAACAAAAAAGTTATGAAGTTTATCTTCCCCTACTGAAGAAGGCTGGACCACTCTTAATGGAGGCTTTTCTACACTCTCTTTCAAAGCCTCTAATAATAGAAACCCTATTTATGCACTAGGCAGCTTGTTCATGTTATTAATTATCACTGTGTTTTAACTATTTTCTTTTCCCATTTAACGTAGCCCTCTCTTGTTGCAAATTTAGTCAATATTGTCGTTGTGCTATGCTGGACATGGAAGTCAGATGAAAACCACAATGCAACAACTTGTATATACTGGAGGATTTACCCTTAAACACTCTTATTTTCCTAAATTAACTCCGTGTTTTCAAATTATCTTCTGAGATCATACTGTCTAATTCATTTGGCATTTCTAGCTTACCCTGAACTTATTCTAACTTGCCTACATCATTCACAGAGAATAATTCCTAAAAGTAGACATGCTATTTTAGCTGAGGCCTCACCAGATCTGGAAAAAGCAGAAAAACTGCTATCTGTATTATGTACAACACAGCTGCTAATACCTCCTAGAATGAAATTCGCTTTTTCTTTAACCACATCAAACTATTGATTTACATGTATTATGCTGCATATGCACCCCTTCAAAATGCTTCTCTGCTATTCTCTTCTGCCTAAAGAGTGATTCCTTATTTTGTCTTTGTGATTTTTTTGGCTTTGGATTGATTTTTTTTTTGATCCTCTAGTGTCTTACTATGCATTTTTCTTTATTGGATTGCATCTAACTGACTTCAGATAATTTCTCTAACTTATCATATTCATTAACTCCTCACTTTTTTTTTTTTTTTGGATTTGAGGTATATTGCTGTAGCAAAATTTAATTAATTCCTTACTTAAAAGTTATAGCTTTCTACATTGATAGTTATCCTTCTTTCATTCTATCTTCCCATGAGACCCTACCTAACAACACTAAATTTGCTGTCTTCTTTGCTGAACTATACTTCCATCTTTATCCTCCTCTTCCATACATGCAGCCTCTTCCTGGAATCACAAATACATCAGAATCATTTACATCACCATGTCTCCTGCCTTTGGATTTTCAAGTGGTATTGTCTGGCTACTTTGAATCACACCTAAAACTGCTGGTACCAACCATTTATTCGAATAAAAATATTGTGTCCATCTGACTAGTAATTATTCCTTGTATGAGAAGCAAAATTACTCTTTCAAAGATACAAACTTAATTAAAACCATCTCCCACAACCCTGCTATTTTGATGCATTACATGGCTGCACAAAAATAGCTTCGTCCACACCTACTCCTTCTGTTTGGCAGTTTACAGTATATCGTTACCATTAAATTAACCTTGTTTTTTTCCCCTTTCATCTTCACCCAAGTATCCAACCACACTGCCTCCTCCTGAACTTCAGAGCAGGTATGTGTACATTCTTGCTCCACAGAGCAACAGTTCCCTGTGTTTTTCCTTCAGCACGGGCAGGGCTTCACTCTATATTTAAACCAGAGAGAGCATTATAACTATTTCACATAAACTTGCCTGAGTGATTTTCAGGGAAAACAAAGAATGACCTGGTGAAGTGACCTGTCTGTGTACCAACCCAAGAACAATGCAGGCTAGAAGTGCATGCAAGGAGAAGCTGGCAGGGTTATGGATTAAAATGGATGAACATAAAAAGGCAGCATTTTATTAACACAACAAAAGGCCGCACAGCATGGCCAAGCGAGCAAACAAGAAAAATTGTTACAGCCCTATAATTATAATGTAAATTGAAATTAATAATAGTAGAAATACTCATCTCATGCTCTTCTAATCAACAAATAGTAGATTACAGGGTAATTAGTAGGGAATTTATATATGATTATTAGGCTCTGGATTACATAGTGAGTAATTACAGTAGCAATGTGTAGGCTCTTCATGCCAAGGACCATAGAATCTTCTGGCAAAAAAGTACATAAGTTAAAGGTAGAACATGTCCTACAACTGTATACATGATCAGACATAGGTATTAAAAAAAAATATCAGTTTCTCTAAAATAAGGCAAAAAATAAGGCATCTAAATAATTTAAATATTATTTAAATATTAACTATTTTTAAAAAACACACAGTAACTTATCAACAGAAGTTTTAGCATAAAATGCTAGTCATGATTTATTGAATTACTGTGATAAAAATATCTGCTTTGTTTCTGTTAATTTGAAAAAAGGACAATTCAGTGAAAATTTTAAAGCCTAAGGAGTAGGATGAACATCATATTTTTACAACTGTCACTTCCACTTAATTCCAGTGATCACTGCATGGAACCATCTCTGTCCTTTCAAAAGAGGTCACATCCTTAAAAATTTAAGCCCAATGTGAATTATTTCTGAAAATGCAAAAATAAAATGTGTGAGATTTTCTAATTTAATCAAATCTAAAACTAGCTTCCTATATCCACATAGGAAGAATAATAATATGATTTTCTGGTGTTGTACAGTATACAGCAACTGTCTTGGGTGGAACTGGCAGACACTGAGCATTAATAAAACTCAGACCTTAATTTAGGAGCCCAAAGTGAATTTTCAGTCTTAACTATAGCAGCCTTAAAATCAATCCTCATAAGAAATTACCTTAAAGCACTATTTTAGTATGATTCTTTTAAAACAAGGATAACTTATTTCCTGGTAAAACCAGATGAGTAGATAACTTCTAGGCATTAGAGGAGAACATTTTTCCAGCCACTGTCATTGCCATTCCATTTATCAAAGTCTGCTGCCTACTGCAATCCAAAGCAGTAACAATGATCTTAAAAATCAATCTAGACTCTGTAACAAATGTGAAAAGAGAGCAAAAGAGGAAAAGGAACACAGCATTCATTCAGCATAATTTAATCAGAAGAATATAAACGTTAAATGCTAGTAAAAATAAAATCAGGTCTGAGGGAAAGAGCATTTAATTAGAAATAATATGAAAAAAGTCTAGAACATTCTTGCAGCTGCCTAAACCAGCTTCACTTTTAAGTTCTAGTTATAAATGCTAAACAAGATCAAAAGAATTGTTCTCAAGCAAACAATTTGACATAGGCTTCATTCTTATATTAATAAGGACCTGGGAATCTGCTAGACAATATTAAACTGTCCAGTGCTGCTAAGCCCTATGGAAGATGTGTAAGAAATTGTGCCTGAATTGTACCCGAATTCTGCTTTTCAATTAGCATTTGTCAAAAACTGTGAAGAGCACTCATAGAACCAGGAAATATATAATTTGATCTGTGAATTTTCCATTACTCCAGGCAAGAATTATTTTTGAAACTCTACAACTTCTTGATTTCTTTTGAGAGTTAGCTTGGGAGGAGACCTGGCATGTACATTTCTACCTCTGTGCAGTGCACAAGACTGGCTTTGTTGCTCCTCTGACATCACCCAGCCTCTTTAATTTGGTACAAAAATGTCATAGTCAGAGGACTCCCACAGAAAAGAAGACATAATTATTGAGTAGTCCGTTTTCTAACACTAGTGATGCTGGGATCAAAAACCAGGGCTGTTCTCAACATGAAAAGATTAGGAGGCCTGAAGCTCTTTCTCTTAATTTTTCATATCTTCTGTGCAGGGCTTTTCTTCAGGGTCTTTTGCCAGACAAAGCTTAGTAGTGAGGTGACTCCAGTCTTGTGAAGAACACAGTGAGGCCAGAGGGGGAAGTGGATACCTTGGGCTGCAAGATGCACTAAGCAGCTGACTTTATAATAACTTACATAGCTTTTAGCATACTCTGTCAGCATATTCCTATTCTTCAGCTGAATTTTTAATTAATATAGCTTTAATTAAATAATGATTAAATTCACCTGTTAAACACAGAAGCAGCATTGCTGCACTATCCATCATTGCACCACAGTCAAAAAAGGCCTGTCAGTTGGATATTTGCATGCCTTCACTGTTTCCAAAATCTTGATTAACGATACGTATAGATTCTCTTTCATACTTCACAGTGAAAAAAAAATTAAAACTTTTTTTGTATTTTTTATACTTTCTAGGAAGACCCAGCTGTACACTATGCTCATTTATCATCACTCAGAGCAATAATTAATCAACACAATATTCACACAAAGAGAATTTTGCCAAACAAAAAAATAAGGTTTCAGTTGATAATATACATATATGTGAAATGGATGAGGATAGAAGAGGACTGGGGCATAGAACTTCTGTTAAATATTTATATTCTTGCAAAATAACTAAAATATTGAATTATCATTATACCAACACCTTTTAAATACACATATGCATTACAAAAACTGATACAAATGTGACTACAGAAGGTGAAATAAATCTAAATCACCAGAAGGAAAAACAGTTGTGAGTGGGAATGAATGAAATATGCCAGAAATTGTTAGGGTTTACAGAACTGAAAAAAAGATGGAATGCAGGATAAGTAAGTTCTTAGGCTACCAAAAAACAAATAGTGACAGGTCTGCTACAAAATGTTTATATTCCAGAATAATGAAATAGACAAAAGTTTAAGGAGAAATATAGAGAAATACAAGTGCTAAATATTTCCTGAGGAAGAACATAACACAGTGAAGTTCAGATGGGTACCACAGGCTTTAGGCTTCAAATCAACAACCATGATAGATTTCATATGTCATGTTATGTTATGTTATTATAAATAGTTACATACAATTGCAGAAGAAAAGAGGTTGTTAAATCAAGAAAAAACAGAGATATTAAATAAGGGAAGAGGATTGAAAAATATCAAAAAATCCACAGGAAATATAATAGCACCTTGATAATGACTGTTGAAAAATTGATATGGATGTCCAATATTTGTAACAATGTGTTTCAAATGAAGTTAGTAAAGAACTACAAATAATAAAAAGAAGTCAAGATTAGCAAGATCTTAAGTTAAATTTGAGATACTGCTGTAATAGAACTCCAGCAAAATAAATAGATGTAAAAACGTGAGCTTTCTTTTTCAATGACATGAAGACAGGGTCTTTGCAAATACTTTCAACAATAAGGTTAAAATAAGAAGAAAAATAAATAAAACACCATGTCCATGTTGCAAAAGGTGGATAATGTACCAGAGTAATGCAAAAGAAATACAATATAAGTGAAATCACTTGGAATTTGACAATAAACCATGGAGTTTATTGTCAAAGACTACAGTTTGCAATTCAACTGTGAATGAAGTCCTAAGAATGCTAGAAATCACCAAAAACAGGTTTCACTACCTTTGTACCTTTTCTGACTATTCTTATTAATTTTGATGAACCAGATTATTTCCTAGGTACAACAACCAATTTCGTCACCACTGTAGATAAACAAACATAAGGTGTTCTGTTTTTAAGAACACAGGATCTTAAAACCAGCTTTGGATTACATCTAGACTTAGAATACAAATGTCCTGCCTCCACTATATTCTGTAGAGAGTCAACAGCAAGACATAGAGTGAAAAGAATGGTCTGTTAGGTCATTATTTTATGTGGGTTTCTTCAGCTTCAGCACCATCACATGTGGCTCACCTACCTCCTCTTTTCCTGATCACCTCTTCCATCTTTCTGGGAGTACTATTATTGTAAAAGTGTGGTGTCCCAAACCAAGGAACTGGTGAGGCTGGAACAAGCTTTCCCTTTCTATGGCATCGCTTTTCAGTCTGATGGCTTTGCCAGGACTCTTCACTGTGTGGCTGCCCAGCTGAGGGGACAAGTGGAAGGGGCTGAGGGAAAAAGAAACAATTAGCTGATGACTGCTTAACTTGGCCTGAATCTCATTTTACCCCAATGGCTGAGATGACAAGGCACCTGCATTTCCATCTTGACTCTGTGCATTAATAATTTGCCAATCAAATGTAAATTCTTAGCCTCGCCCACACCACACTTGCCCTTGCCTTCTCTGACCTGCACTCCCTCATAGATGACTACTAGTTCCTTGCTCAGCCCACTGGGGTCTGCAACTCTGTTTTCAGTATTATGTTAGTGTAGTTAGCAGTACTAACTCTTTCTTCTTTTTATGCCACAGAAATAATCATGATCTTCAGGGACAAACAGACAGAATTTTACAGAGGAATAATAGAAAACAGGTAATTCACTTGCACTCACAAAGTTGGGTTTTTTTCAGAAAAATGTTTTCTATATGAAATAAATGTACCTGTTTTCAAAACCCAGTGAAAAAATTCAATTCTTTTATGAGATTTCTAAAAGATAAACAAAAATACATCATGACACTATAGATCACAATTATATACTTTTTATAAGGGGTAAGCATAACTCAAAGAGACACTCAGGTAATTAATATATCTTCAGAAGGAAAATTTTAGACCGTTAATAAATGTTTAGTTTAAATTTGAAACATTTTGTTTCAAACTGCAACATGACAATATAAGTTGTGACTCTAATCTTGTTTTAAAGTTGCCTGGGTTGGGTAAATGAACTACTCTAAAAACGTCTCATTTTCACTAGCACACATCTAGATAACACCAGGAAAACTGAATCAGAATGAAATAATTTGTATACTATTTTATGTTCATGTTTACATTTTACAAAAGTGAAAATCTAAGAATAAATTGTAAGTTAATAATTTGAGTTATTTTTTGGAGGAACGTATAAGAATTTCATAACAACTATTATGTAAGCACTTCTTTACTGTAATGATATAAAACTTTGCTAAATAAAGACAAACAAAAATTAGCAGAAATCTTTCTGTGGTATATAGTAAGAGGTTTTGAAGGGCTCCAGAGGTCATAGTTTTCCCCACCTTAAAATAATTCCCTTCTACGAATTTATGAGGCTTTATCACAGAGTAGGTATTCTCATGGCCTTGACAGATTGTCACAGCTTCAGCAGAAACACTGAGAATTCTCAGAATTGAGGCTGACCTCCATCTCATGCAAAGAATTTTTTCAGGATATTTTTATCACTGCTATTTTATTTTGAGATACTTGATGCATAGTCACTTCCAGTGACAAATTACGTTATATATGTAATGAGAAGGAACCCAGTTCCTTTAGATTATATTGATGTGTGAACTAATAGGAAATATTTGGGAGGCCTTAACACGGAGATCTACATGTGCCAGTGATGCATCATTTGCCAGCATTTTATTTCTGCACTGCACTGTAAGTGAATAGTTGAGCTAGGATTACTAGCTTGTGGCAAAGATTCGTTTGTGGTTGATGGGTTCTTTTTCTAGGTGGTTTTGGCTCGCTATAATTATGAGGGGGAGGAGCCAGCATGAAAGGACTAGCAGGGGGGAGGAGATTTGGTCAATGGATGTTCAGGGGGTTAGGCCTTTGTTTGGGTAATATGTTGGTATGAGTCATTGGAGGCTGACAGTGGCCATCAGTAGGCTGTATAATGTGATGTTAGCTCATAGGTGTTTGCGTGAGGAGAGGAGGGTTAAGGGGAGGAGAATTGCAGTTGGGGCGATGATTTGTAGCATTGTAGGAGGTTGAAGTTTTGTAGGTGATGGGAGCCGTGGGTTCGGGTTGAGGCTACTAGTAGGGCCAGCCCTGAGCCTACTTCGCAGGTGGAGAATGTTAGTATGAGGATGGGTAGGATGGTACTCTCATCACTCTACTCTCATCACTGCACTGTAAAGTTCATTTGGCAAGACATTTATTCCTATTTTCAGCAAATCTATAAACCCACAAAAATACAGATTTCTAATATCATATTTACTTTGCATCAATTGTTTGACTTTTTTTACTGCTTTGTAAAATCAAGATTTAGTACTCCTTTGGAAAATAATAAACTGGAGAGGTGCAAAATGAATTTTTTAGTTTGCAGCAATCCTGTGTCATGAGAAGACCTTTTCCCTCTCCTTAATCATTACTTGCTGTCAAAAGCCATCACTGTGGCACTTAATTTCTATGAGATATTCCCTGCTAAGTGCTTATTTCATGCTTTTTGGATTAGCAAAAAAACAATTTCACACCCAGTGAAATTAGTGCTATGTGTAATAAGAATCTGTGGTTTGAAGCTTCATTCTGCTGAATTGGCCTGATTTGGTACAATAGGTTCCTGGAGAGCCATACCTCTTTTTTTAATGGTTCAGTGAGATCAAAGGTAATTTTTTTTCTTCTTTCACTCTAGTCTCATCGCAACTGGAAAAAAAATTAGAGGAGTTTTGTCACGGTCCGGTTGACCCAATTTGAGGAGCAGGGTTCACCCTGATTCAGGGTTGGCGCTTTATCACAGTCTGGCGATAGCGCTGGATCGCCGGCTCAACCAAGATGAGCATTGCCAGGGCAGCACTGCGCCTACCGGTGCAGTAAAAGGAGGGGGTACGACTGCAGTTGCCCAAAAGGTAATTTATTAAGGCAGATAACAAAAACAGAAGCTGAACACAGTAGCCCTAGGAGGTAACACCTTGTGGGGGGCAGCCAACAGAAGACCAATATTACAGGGAACAGAACATTATACAACCTTGGTAACAGAATGAAGGACCTATGAACAACAACGTGACTCTATACAGAAAACCAATGAATCAATCATTAACACATAACCTTGTATAGAAACTATGACTTAACCTATATTAACGTAACCCATAATCCTGTGCGTCTCACCATAACTTATCTAGATGTTTTCTTTCTTAGCATTCTGCTTCTTAAGGCCTTAAGTTGATGCCTTCTGCATGGTCAGCCAGGGCTAATTCACTACTGATTTCTGCCTGAATCACTCCCACAGAGTTTCAATTTAGTAAAGCACTTACTGTTAAGAATGAGCTTAACTTTTTGTTAGTCAACAAAGCGCTTTAAGGTTTCTTTTGTTCCTACTGACTCCAAATCATACACGAGTTTAAACAGAAAATGTATATAATTGATTTCATAAAACAAGACCAAACTGTGAAACACACTTTAAATGGATTTATCCAAGAAAAGCTGTGATCTGATTATATTACAATTAATTAAAGATTTTTCCTTCTTAAAGTCCCTGGGTATGGCTGGGGAGATAAAATTTTCAACCTTTGAACCTGATCTAAAGTTAAAATCTTTCTCTCAAAAAACTTTGAACAATTATCAAAGTTTTCATATTATGTTCAGCAAAATAACTACTGATTTGAAGAAATAAAAATCCTTTGTAATGTAATGAGATTAAGATATGCAGTATTTGTAATATTGCCAAATAAATGCTACCTGTACTCTTCAAATCATTTAGTGAAAACCACTTCTCACTGAATCTTGAAAATAATATTATCAAGTATTTTCACATTTCTCTCAAATGTGCAAGTCATCTTTGGGCTTTTTATTTTCCACAATCAAACACTAAAATGTAAATCTTAACAGAACAGCCCACTACACTAGTAAAGATCTTGAATATTTATAATGAGTGTAAAAGGTACCAACAGTAATGTAACTTTCACTCCATCCCAAGTTACAGAATAGAACAGTACTGAGTAAACCTGCAGAAACATTTGATGTCTCTATCGTCCCAGTTAACCTCTTTACTCCACTATCTCTAACACTGTCACAATATAATTCTCACATTTTCAGCTTTTAAATTCCTAACTTCTGAAAACCTCATGCATGCACCTTCATTAAATTCCTCATTCTTCCTACATAACAGTCCCTGGGGGCACAGGTTGGGGCAGTCAAAAATTACTAGATAGTAGTTTACTATCTAGTAATAGAAGAATTACTACTAGATAGAAAAATGAGGTGATCAGCTGTCCAAACTAAAGAGCATATGCTCAGTCAGAAACACCTCACCAGTGTTACAGTCATCTGTACCCTAAAACTTGCACCTTGGTATTTTTAGGGAAGAACTTTAATCTCTTCATTATTTCTATGTGAAATCCCTATATCACTTTACCCACATTTCTTTCTGCATTAAAATAATTTTCTTCCTTTCAATACTGTCCAAGTTCCATCTGTTCAAATGCAGATACTAAAAACAACTGATGAAGCTAGCTAGATCATTGCTAAAGAACTTCATTTTTTCCCCATTGGATTTAGAAAGAGATGTGTATAGTTATGCACTACCACATGTGCATTTATTACCCATTTCTCCTAAGGGACTGGAAAAGGACAGAGCTGTCCAGGAAAGTCATGGCATGAGCCATGGTATGATCAAATCCAATTTCTGTCTTCAGTGGTTTCTACAGATTGGGTTTCTCAGTCCCCAGTGAAATGTAAATAAATCTGCTGTTCCCCACTAGAAGTTCAGAAGGAAGCTGAAAAAGGAAACTCTACAAACACTCTCTTTCAAAAAGTTTTCCCCAAGGCTCAGAAGCCCCCAGTGGATTTACTCCTTAGCCATGACATCTGGAAGTGCTGCTCCAATCCCCACTATCCTGCCCACCCCATATGGCACTCACTTTTTCAATAGAAAACATTCTTTCTCCTTGGCCTATATGTCTGGTATTACTTATTCTTTACATATTTCATTTTTCATGTATTGGAGTCTCTTATAATGAATTTGGGAACCGTTTGTAATGGAGAATATGAGAAAGGTGAAGACATCTGGCAGAGTTTTCTATTAATTTTTGAGTAGTAACCTTTGCAACTGTACAGGTGTCATTGGGAGATATGAACATTGTTGAAAGCAAAAAGATTGCTTGCCTGCCTGATAAAAAAATTTCTAAAAATAGAAAAAGACAAGAAACCCACAATACATAAACACAACTCTTATACTCATGAAAGCAGCACCACTGATAAAATAGTTAAGGGAGTCAAGAATCTGAATAGTAACAGTCACAAAAAAGGAGTAACAAAATAAAGATCAAAACTCTATCACCTGTTACAGGCCCTACCAAGTAGTTAAATGCAGACCAAGTTAAAAACTGAGTTATTTTTCTTTTTAATAAAAATATATACCAGAGATATTTGAGTAAAATAAATTATATATATCTGACTTTCAAATAGAGAGAAAGAAAAACTAGAACTGGAGGGAAATACCAACTAAGATCTTTTTCCTGTAATCTGAAACTCTCCGAAATTAAATATTCTTTTACAAAATTAATATATATTTTTGATATATTATCCACTAATCTCAGACATCAGTAAGTGCATGATTCCTGTTAATTTCTGCTAGGTTGGAATCAGCATCTAAGCAAGCATTTTTCCAATACTTCAAGTATGTCTCTCTGAACTAATCACAACAAACAAACCAACCAATCCCAAGTGTATGCAGATTAAACCTGATGCAAAGCCTCTGTCATCACGGAAACATTCCTGTGACTATGAAAAGTAGATGAATGGATGATGAAAAATAATCACTGCAAAAACAGATAAACATATTGAGAAATTTTGCAAAACACTGGGTAAAAATTTTAATAAAGTGAATTTATTAATGATGAGATATGATTTCTAGATATGCTAAAAACAAAGCTGGAAAATAATGCTTGCAATTATTTTTAGATTACTTAAAGCATCTTTTCTTCCTAAATCAATATTTCCTCCGATTCAAGACACTGTCTTCCTCATTCCCCTCAGACTTGCAGGGAACTGCACTGACACTGTATCAATTAATGCAGTAAGCTATCACCTGAAATGCTATTGGCTCAAATTTGAATTCTTGGATTTTACATTTAATTAAATAATCCTAATTTCATCTGTATAAAACTTGTAAAACTATTTAAGTCTGAAACCTGAAAAGAAGAATGCCTGTGTGACAAATCGTGGCTTCATAAAAGTTTTGATCCTTCATAGAACTATGAATGAGTGATCTATTCCAGCTATGTAAAGTATTTATCCATTTCCTTCTAACACACACAAAGTTGACTCAAAGGCCAGAGATCAGCTGCTAAGTATAGTAGGAAAGTTATGTAATTAGTTGTTTTGCAAGATCAATGAACAATTGGGTAGCTCATCTGCTGCTGAAGTCAGCTGCATTCATATTCTGTATTGCTCAACATTCGTAATATTTAATATTTATGTTGACTACTTTGCAGGTTTTATACAACATCAAAGTAATAGGCAATGGAAAAAAATAAAATGTACCATAAAGGAGAAAAAAAAAGTGAGATCATTAAATGAATTCATACGTAAATTTATGACATTGCCCTTCTTCTTCAGGAGTTATTGTGACCAGCTATGTAGCATATATGCTTGGACATAACCTAGATTTTCACAGATCTATAATGATCCTATATTAAATCGACCCTTGACACTTCCTAAATGCCACAATGCTTTTATTATTTTGGCTGAAGGTCATACTTAAATGAGCATGATGCCTAAGAAATTTCATTTTATTCTATTTTCATTGTATATTTGACATATGATTCCTTCTCAGCTTCAGTGCTTGAGCAGTTTGATGCTTTTGGTTTATGCTCCCATTCATAGAGCATGTAAGTGTCTGCATGACTTTAACCATGCATGTAACTCAACAGCAGTTATTGAATCACTACACCTTATGACTAATTCCATTGGCTTTAACAGAATCTAGGCACTTGCATAAAACTAACAGAAATTAAGTAGGTGCTTAAATACTTTGCTTAATGAGTCTGCAATGGCTCTCATGTACTGAACAGTTCATGAACTGAACTGTAAACAGATGAATGAATCACAGCTAATATCACTTTGCAATTGTTCAGTAAAACATATTTGCTTAGCAGAAAAAGAGTTTGAATATAATGAAAAAATTTTATTTCACATGTAAGTGTACAAAAATGAATTCTAAGAAATCTAAAATCTATTTCTTCAGCTTTGGTAGTAATCAGATTGTAAGAGTTTAAGTAGAAATACTTGAAAGGCTTTTCTATCTGCTTTAGCCCATGTTTCTATGAGGATATTAATTGACAATAAAAGTATAAATTAGGTCAGCTTGAAGTGTTAAAGTGGTAAGCATGACAATACAGAACGAATTTATTCTTTTTAGTACTTTAATTACATTAAGACCAGATTAAGAATATATTACTTCACAACAGAAGATACTAGTTACAAATAATAAAAATATAGCTGTAGATATAGATGTAGCTATCATGCAATCAAGCATTTTTCCTTCAATTAAAAAAAAAAAACAAGAATTGCTTACATTTACCCATGAATATAAATATTTATAGAACATTTTTGTATACAATTTGTAAAAGTTTGGGGGCTCTGATTTTATCTTTGTTTTAGAGATAAACTGCAAAGATCTGAAAAGAGTTGTCTAAGCTGGAAGTAAATAGATTTTCCTTAGCTGATTTTAAATGCTACAGATGTAAAAGAGAATGACATTCTCATCTGGAACCCATGTGAGTTAAATCTAACTGCTTTTTTTCTGATAGAGCTACTCAAAGAAAGGAATCCAGAATACCACCTACCATCTGACAATCTAAATGAGGTGCCCATCTCTTTCCTCTGATTTTATGGCCAGTTTCAACAACACTGTGAAGTGATTTAGTCATGCATAGCATAAAATCATTTAGTTTGCAAAAGATTTATGAATGAGGGTATCTTTAAAAACTATTAACGGGAACCTCAGCTGCAGCCATGTATATCTATGAAGTGTTTAAAGTGCTGATTTATTTTTTTCAAGGGTCAGTGTGTGAAACAGTAAAGGGATAAGCAAAAGAAAGTGTAAAAAGCTGAACCAGCTTGATAGAAATGCAGTCTGGCTCAGGATTCCCTACAGCTGTAAATGCCCTAAAACCTTGTGCATGGTGAGGGTTTGGGAAAGTGATTTGGCCAGAAACCCCAATAACTTTTTTTAATAAATGATTCCCTGAACTAATTCCTGAACTGGCTCACCAGGAAGCTCCCTGAGTGTCAAAAGCAAAAGCAAGGGCGTGGGTGCTGATGCGAGAGAGGGAGGAGAACAACAGAGCTGTGGCAGCCTGCATTTGGATCAGGTTAAAATGAACCACACCTGAAGCCCACATAAATTGTGACATGGGGAAAATTTGATGCTAAATCCATGCAGATACAATGCACTCTGAGGCCAGACAACATTCTCACCTTGATGCCTATGACTAGAGGAAGATTTTAGCTGTTTCTTTTTTCTCACCAAATCCTTAGTCTTGTACATGAAGATAACAATATGAAACCAAATAAAATTTTTAAAATGTTGAATTAAAAGGTTTATTCTATTCATGCATTAGATAAACATGCCTTTAAAAAGACACATGCAATTTCATTTAAAAGGCTTTTAATTATGCTAAATACAGGGGAAAAATATTTTGTCACAGAAATTTTACATTTACCTAAATGAGAACTCATTGTTGAGATAGTTTAATTCCCCACAGCTGGCAGCAACAGATAGAGTTTATTATTCTGTCTGACTACCCTGAAAGCTATAAAGTTCACATTATACATCTTGCTAGGGAGAAAAAAAAAAGCAAAAAAGAGCTCAAAAGCTCAAACCAATTTACTTGTTTGTGGAATTTATTATTTTATACTAATTTTTGCAGAAATGTGGTAAAATTTGTAAAAATACACTACAGATACATACCATAAATTGTATAAATAAATGTGAATAGAATTATATTTGATATTCAACTTTTGCAGAATTCCACACAGCAATGTAGCAAACACGTTCTTTCATTGACACAGTAAATATGGAGTATTTGTGAAGTAGTAATGCACAGTACGGGAGAATAGGTCCTACAACTGCATTCAGTAGCTTAAACAAGGGAGGCTAGAATGAGAGCTCTTCTCATACAATTCAGAGCAAAAATTCTGGATTTCCCATTTTCTGGGTGACCGCTATAAGCAGCATACTATCCTGAGTATTCAAAATGAGATAATGCCAGTGTCAATGGACAGAACTACTCGTCTGGGGAAAAGAATGAACAAAAAGATGTCCTAGTGCATTGGTACTTTATTCTGTCTTTGAACTGAAGCAAATATCACCACTTGACTTCAAAGAACTTGTCCAGCATGCTGACGCTTCAGGATCTTCTATCAGCTAAGACAATGTTCCTATAACATTTTTTTTTTTATAAAAATTTGCCACAACTCACTTTTGTGAGGGTAGCAGTTTTGCATGTATGTGAGATATACCTTCAGAATGTTTAACAGAACAAGTTCCTCAGCAATCATAGGCAAAGCAACATCTTGTTTCCAGATCTCAATCTAGTTTTGGTAGAAGCTAGACACAAACTTGCTCAGACTGGGCAGAAAGTCTAGACACCCTAGTAACAGCATTTCCATGTTTGAACTGGCTACACCAATGCATTTCCAAAGCAAGGAATCAACTCAGCAAGATTCATCAGAAACACAGTTTTGGATGTAGGCAACAACGTTAAATTCTTTGTGTTCAAATTCTCATTTGGATACTGCCACTATGCTCATCATAATTTAAATGCTTTCAAAAAAATGTTAAACATAATCATATTCAAATAAAAGTGCAATAGTTGCTGTATGAAGGTGTAGGTACATTCACATGCTGTGTGATTGCTCATTATACAGATAGGCTTATTTCCATACTATGAAGGAACTGCTTCAGATGGGTGGAATAATTTCCCCCTTCCTTTGTCACAGGCCGGGTTTTTTGCACGAAAGGGTGCTGGTTTACATCACAGGACTTGCCTGATCATGAACTTCTTTAGCAAAACAAAACAAATGAAAAACACATACCAGTACTAATTATCTTTACTAGTTATTCTTCCTCCTCAGAGCAGTCCCACGTTTTTAGGCACCGTATGTAATGTGACTAAAGGAGATGATATGGAGCTATTTATTAGTAATAACCACCACTGAAGGACTTCTCCATTTCCTCCCTACAGGTTTGAACAGGTTCTCCTGCAAACTTGTTGTAGTAGTTTTACTGTGATGGTGATGGTAAATATATGCTTTAACAAGATTTGTAAGGAAAATTATATATTTGCAGGGAAGAAAGAAGGCGGCTTTCAGGAAGACAAACGTAAACCTCCTCAGACTACAGGAAAGACACTTTTGTCTGCAGCCATGGAGACATTTAAATGACTGATTCCTTTCCCAGAGAGTTAGGTGCTTAAATCATATTCCACTTGCACGGAATGTGTACCACAATGTTCCCCCAAAATGAAAGAAAAAAGATCTGCTATATCAACTCATGGATAGGTAGTAAGTTTTGTTATCCTTTCCATTGGTTTATGTTGTTAACGAAAGGTTTCCTGGGGGAAAATTAAAAGAAAACCTACAAACCATAAGGAAGGAATGAGAGGAAAGTTAGTAATTTAGGACCCAAATAAACATTTAACTAACAGTGAGGTTTTATGTGCTGAAGTTTGGCAAATGCACATATATGAAAGGCCACAGGGAACAACCAAATGTACACCTGGAACCCTTCTGGTCCCTGAAAATTCTGAGTTTACAAAGGAATACAAGTACACAGAAATTTTTGCAACTGAAATAGAAGAATAAGCCCTCACTAAAATAATGAATTGAGAAAACTATTAATACTACTATTCTCTGGTTTGGGGGGGTCTTTTTCTAAATAAAATCTCTTTTAAAAAGATCTTAATTGTCTTTGGAAAAATTCATTTCTAACATCTGGTAATTTTAAGAGACAATGAAAATAGAACTAACCCTTGGTGTAAGCACCTGTAAGGTAAAGGACTAGAAACAAAAAGGAGGCAAATTATTTTAAGATGAAGAAATCTGGCATTAGGCACCTAATGCATGTGTGGGGAAAGTAAAAAACTGAAAACTATGAATTATTGAGAGCAAGGGAAAAGCCAAGATTATTCAAAAAGTACCTGAGACCAAAAGGTGACATTTTAAGTTAAAGGCAAAGAAGAAAGAAAAGAGGAATATAGGGCTGCAGGCTTCTCTATGAATTATGCCCAAATTGAGCAAGAAACTCTGTTTCATATCCACTATTGCAATCTAGTGGTCAGCTCTACTTCCACTTGCAATTTATAAAGTTAGGAGCTTTGATTCTCAACCTCATTGTATGTAGAAAGAATGACATTTTCTTTCCCTGAAGTATTGTGGATAATAATCAGTATCTGCAAGATAAACTCTCAGATGGTTATAGAGAGGTGGCAAAGCACACTAATAATATGTTGACATTCTAAATATAAACATTACAATTATGTTGTTACAACTACAACTAGGAAATGCCTTGCACACAGAGGAAGGAAGCAAACTTAAATCTTAAGAACAGAGACTGCATCAAATGGAACTAATCCTGTGCTTAGCACCCTTGCTGAATCACAGCCGGGTGATTTGAATGGGTGCTGTCATACAGGCCCCCAACTGCTGAAGCATGGCAGTAGGAGGCTCTTTACAAGAAAGTTTTATGGTCCTGCATGCAAGTAATTTAAACTTTAGGTCAAATTTGTAGCATAAATGGAAATATCAGTTGAAGATAATCAATACCTGAAGTAAAATACTTTATGCCCTTTTTAACATCTGAGAAGTGAATGATTTCTTAGTTTTAATCGAAAAGAAAAGGTTTCAGGAAGATCAAATATCAATATTCTTGGCTAGATTGAAGGTAAAGAACTCTCTCTTGAAAATAATTAGCACAATACAGCTTATATCTTTTTTCTCAATTTGCAATTATTTGGCTAGTAAAACAAACTTAGATTTTTAGACATACTAAGATTTTTAAAATGTTTTGATGTGTATTTTTCAAATTGCTATCTTAAAAAAAAATCAGTCATTGTTAAAGGAGCTTTGTTGGCTTGCTTGCCTTTAGACCAAAGAGAAATTAAATTTACAGCTTGCCAGAACACTTACAATTTCCAGTTTAAGGAATCTTCAAAATACATTATTCAAGGCCTAAACCATGGTAAATCTGGTATAGAATGTACAGAACATAGTCGCAGACTGGGTAAGATGGGAAAGGACCACAGTGGGTCACCTGGTTCAACCTCCCTGCTCAAGCAGGGTCATCCCAGAGCACATGGCACAGCATTGCATCCAGATGGTTTCTGCATATCTCTTGTGAGGGAGATTCCACAACCTCTCTGGGTGACCTGCTCTAGTGCTCAGTCAACCTTGCAGTAAAGAAGCAGAAAGGGAAGTAAAACAGTAAAGTAGTAAAGTAATATAGAAGGGCAAAACTTGCATTCCAAAGAGTTAACAGATGAAATCTGAAATTTTGGAGGAAAAGTGATGTAATCCTCGTTGACTGGTGACTTTTCAAAGGCTGACAGGAAGCAGAGATGACCTAATGATTTTTTGAGTTAGTCATAGCAGCCCTTCATGTCAACAAGCTACAAGATAAAAATGCATTTTATATCCTCTGATATTATGACTATAAACTGGACTCTAAGGATACCTTAAAATTCAGGATAAATGTACATATATTTGTAATTATTATTAATAATTTATATATTTGTACTCATTTAATATACACACAATTATTTCTCAATATTATTGAACCTACTCCACACAGAAACTAATAAGCCTTATATTCTCATGATGTCGCATTTAATAAAAAGGAGATGCCAAATGCCACCCCCGTGACTTCATTTACACTCAGCTTTGCAGACACCCTGCTCACAGGAGCAGAGGGTAGTAGCTGTAAATTGAGCAAAACTGGGCCAGAAAAAGGCATGGAAAATATTAGGATTTCCCTCCCAGTTTTGATGTGTACGCTTTACAGTAACTTGGTTCACACACCAATTTGCCTTGTCTTTCAGCATAATCGTCAACAGCTTCTTGGCTGCTCTGAAGGAGCTATATTCGGTACTCTGCTGCTGCTGCATGGGGCGGGTGTGTGCTCGCCTCGGCCGAGCGCAGCCCAGCACTACCCCCAGCCAGCCCCAGCAACACGAACACACGGCAGGCTGGAGCAGGACGCGCTGTGACCGGTGCAGAATCCACACCTGCTCGGAAACGGGGAGTAAAATAAGGCGTGACAAACCCTTTGGGACATGCGGGGGGAGCTACTCGAGCGCGCTCCCACGCGTGGGGAAGGACCAGCTCCTCCCAGGGCTGTTACTGTGCAGCCGAGGGGACCTCACCGCTCATTTTTAACTTTCTGCGGGGAGCGCACGGGACCGTCCCAGGTGTCCCTGCAACGCTGAGGGAGCGCGGGGCAGGCGCGGCAGCCGCCGGCACTTCCCTGCACCCCGCTCCCCGCCGCCGAGCCGCGCAGCCCCTCGGGTGGGACGCAGGGTGGGGAAGGAGAAGCAGAGAGCACCGGGGCTGTCACACGGTTCCGGGCCGTGCCCGCGGCGAGGGGCGAGGGCCGCGCTCCCGCTGTGTGGCGGGGCCGCGCTTCCCCCGGCCCCTCCCCGCCCCGCCAGCCCTCAGCGGGACGGTGCCGCAGCGGCAGCGGCAAACCCCGCCCTCCGCCCCGCGTGTGGCGCGGCTGGGCGCACCCTCGCCATTGTCTGTGCGGCGGTCCTTGCCTGCTGCGGGCACCGGCGGGCGGCGCGGCGCTTGTGGCCGCGATGCTGAAGGGCTGCGCGCCCCCTCAGACGCGGCAGCGGGCTCCAGCCCTGGGGAGCAGCCACCCCGCCTGCTGAAGACTGAAACTTTGCGTCCCCGCCGCTCCCTCTCCTCCCTCTTCCTCTCGCCCTTCTCCATGCGCTGAGCGGCCGCGGGACGCCCGCTCGGCCCTATGGACGCCTTCAGCGCTGCCAAGGCCAAGATGGGGGCGAAGAGCGGCGGCGAGGCGGCGGCGGCAGGAGTGGCCGCGCCTCAGCCCGCCGTGCCGGCCCCCAGCCCCGCCGGTCCCGGCTCGCCCGGCGCGCTCGAGCCCGCTGCCTTCAAGCTGGAGGACCTGGAGACCCTGGCCACCGTGGGTGAGTGCGGGAAGGAGGGGAACAAAGGAATTTTCGAGGTGCCTGTCTGCGACCGTGCCCGGCGAGAGGAGGTGCCCGAACGGCTGGCTGCCCCCTTCCCCAGCGCCCTCTTTTTTTTGTGGTTTTTTTTGGTTTTTTTTTGTGTTTTTTTTTTTTTTTTTTTTTTTTTTTTTAATTTCTCTCCGCCTCCCCCTCCCTCTCCGCTGGCTTTTCTCCCGCCGCGCCGCCGCTGGCCAGTGTGAGGGCAGCTGGGCTGCCTGCGGTGGCTGTAGGTGCCTGTGGGCGGCTGGCGGGGACGCGCCGCAGCCTCCGCGCGGTTCGGGAGCCGGGCTGCGGGAGGCTGTGGGCATTGTACGCCCCGGTGCTGCCGTGTCACCGGCTCCGGCTCCGGGATGCTGTGGGCATTGTACGCCCCGGTGCTGCCGTGTCACCGGCTTCGGCTGCGGGATGCTGTGGGCATTGCACGGCCCCGGCTGCGGGATCTGCAGCGGAGCGAGCCTGCACCCGGGCCTGGGTTTGGCTTGTCTCTGGGATGAGTACTGCCACTGCTGAAGCTGAAAGACCTTTTAGTATAAAACCTGGTTTATCTGGTTTAACTTCATTTACCTGCATCATGATAAAAAATTCATCATTTAAATTAGCTGTCGGGCCAGGGAAGAGATCAAACAGGTTAACCGAATGCAGGTGAGTGTATGTCAAACCCCCGACACGCTGTTGCCCTGAATATTGATGCACAGATATTTTGCGTGTGTAGAATTTTGGTAGAAGGTAAGGTCTCATCTCACAAGTACCACGCTTACTAAAGCTGCCTGTAATCGGTGGCATTGCAGAGTAAGTGTGCCTAATAGACGTGTCAGACATCCGTGATGTTCATGGTGTTCATGTGTGCTGTATCTCTGTATTGTATTTGAACATACATACTGATAGTTGCATATGTTTTTGCACCTGGTTTGAAAGCTTCAAGTTGTGTGTTCAACTATATGGAAGTTTTGTTCACTTTTTCATTATAGGACTGTGAAATTATTTTGGATAGATTTATTTTAGTAAGTAATGTAATGTAAATCTTAATTTCCCCTAAGCTCTCTTCAGCCAAAAAGGTGTGATGTAAGCCCTTTTTTAGTGAAGGTAATGGCTTTAAACATGGAATTGGAAAGGCCCAGGAGTGTTGTTGTTAATGAAGAATGCATTATCTTCTCTTGAAATACGTTGTGTTTTGAGATAGTGTTCCAATTTGAAATGTGGGCAGACATTTTACCGATAAATTATTTGAGATTATTAAGAGACTTCTTGAAAGGTTTGTAATTTTTTTTTCCCTCCAGAAGTGGTTGCTTTTCTTCATTACATCATGACCATGTGGATACAGTAGTCATCAGTGAGGATTAAGACTTCGAGTGAAACACAGATTGCAGAAAAAGAGTAATTTTTAAAGAAGGCAGGGTAGTCATGGAAATATTTCTGCAGCCAATGAAGAAATCCTGGTGTCAACCTTAAACAGTATACCTTTATTAGAGTGTCCTTTAAGATGCTCTTTAGAGGCTGAGGAAAGGGAAAATTGTGATGCCATAGGATTTAAAGAGAGACTTAAAAAAAGTGAGACACTGCCTGTTACGAAGAAACAGAGAAAGAAATAAAAGGGAAAAGGAGCAGATAGCTACCTGTCAAGACACTGACAGAATCTGTAGTGTCCCTTCATTCTCTGTCTTCCCCAGCTTGATTTTTTTTTTTCTTTTTTTCTCAAATAACTCTGTCTCCAAAGATAACAAAGATAACTTGCATCTCTTTTGAACTGTGTCATTGGTCATTTAATAGGGAAAATAAAGATAAAAAAAGAGAAAACTGGAAAGGTATAAAACTGTGCACAGATAAATACATAAGGCCTTACATTGCCAAAGAAACAGAGCTGGCTTATTTTAAGTTGGTTGAAAAATGAATTTGTGACATGCCTGTGTATCTCGCTCCTGACTAGGAAGCAATGTTGCAGCCTTAAAGTGATACTGAAACTGAGCACGTGAGTACCTGCTCTGAGTGGCCGAGTTTATAAAAGATGCAGTGCCCCTCTAATGCCTCTGTAGTGCACTAGTCAGGGCTCTGAGTCAGATCTGAGTCTGCCTGAGGCTGGGCAGCTCTGTGTGCACCTGCTAGCATGAAGCATTGGAGACCTGATTTAAACGGGCTGCAAGTTAAATCAGTGCAAAATACTGCAGGGTAGTAGAGTGGATTTGTTTTTTAGCTTGAGAAACTTTTTTGCTTGGCTTTGACCTTTTTAAATTAAGTTAGTTAAGCACACTGTAGGTTTATATCACATGTACTGAAAGAGTATATCTCTTTATGCAGTTCTTTTTAGCAGCGGTTTAAGTCAGTATTACCTTATCCTCCATTTTGATCTCCCTGCACAAATAGATGGCATTCATGTCATCAGTTTCACTACAGCAATTTAGAGTAGTCTGCAGTTTGACTGCTCTGATAAGGATAACCATTTTCTTTCTGCTGATGTTCTTGAAAGCTGTATGCTCTGAGATAATTGGAGATGTTTGGGGATGGGAGGGGAAATACCAGAACTTCCTGTTATGTAATTTTTGGGTATCTCCTTTTTACTAGAATCATTGCTTATAGATATTCCCAGGCTTAGAAATAGTTATGGCCATGGAAACTATCAACTTGAGAAAGTTGAAAGTCAAAACAGGGAGGTAAGTTCCATGCTGTGGGAGCTGTTTATGATTAATATTTAAGGTAACAGAATTCTGTTGGTGTCTGTGAGATTGTAGTCATCTATGACTTTAAGCAACTTCTCTCTGAGGATGGAATGAAATCAATGTAAAAAAAAAAAGTTGACTGCAATACCTGCTTTGAATATAGCAGCTACTGTTTTAAGTATCCTTCATAGTCTCAGAGGATTAAAATCTCTCTGTTAACCTGACCACCATAATGCAGGCTGGATTTTCTGTGGCATGTGTTTTCTGTGATTTCTGTTGGGATGTTGTGCCTGGTTTAGCAAAGAACTTCATGTAAAGGTGGGAAGAGCAAAAGGGAAGTACAGTTTAGTGTAATGAGTCAGAGGACATTTATCTCCCCCAAACATCCCAGGACTCAGCCTTTGTTTGGGTGTTTGTGGGCTCTTTGTTAAAAGGCAATTGCAGCAGAGTCTGGAATACAAGTTTGCTTTGGAGGGAAGTGCTTTAATACTTAGTTGATAAAGTGAAGTTGGGGCTTTAGGGAGGGCACAGGATTGGGACACATACTGGTTTCTGGCACTAAGAGAAGTTAAACAGGAAAAATATTTCTTTGAAGGTACTTCCTGAGGGGTTGAACATGTGGCTTTGAACCTTTGAAGTATATGGGTTTTTTAACTAGTCTCCTTGTATGAAAGTTGAACACTCTGCTCTGGAGCCATTGAAGGTGCTTGGTTATCCTCATCTTGTTTTGAATTAATTTTCCTTTCAAAGGAGGTTGAAATACAAATGTTTGCTCAGCACACTCAGAAACTGCTGTTCAGGCCAGGCTGAATACTCTGTGAATCTCAGTGAATCTATGCACTCACCTGTGCCAAGATTGAGGTAGTTCTGTGCTGGACAGAAACAAAAACAATTATATGCCATGACCACCATGTTCATTCAAAGTTCATGACCTGTGCTCACCTGAACCTATTTCAAACTTCTTGTAAGTCAGTGAAAAGGGGAGACTGAGCACTAATGGCAGAGTTTCTGAATCATCCTTTGTTGTGATGGGCATTTAACATGGGCAGCCTTCCTGTTCCAGAAGCCAGAGTGCCTGCAGTTGGACACCTGACACGTATCTTGAAATAGAGACACTAAATTTTTAATTGTGCCATAATGAAAAAGTAATTCGGGTAAACTAGAGTAAGTAATAGAGGGAAACCAGAAGGTACTTCTTCATTTTTGGGTACATAAAGATGGGAAAAGTGTTACATTCCCAATTGAAATGCATAGTGATGGAAAAGGGAGAAGGAAGAGAACACCAGGAGGAGAAAGATGACAAATTTTTTCTTACCCTCTCTCCTTTGAGATCTGTTTCTTGTCCATTTTTCAAAGTGCAGTGAATTCCATAGCAGACTATGTAAATGTAAGTTTGGAGTTGTGAATCTGTTCAATTGATTGAAATATTTTAATTAGAGTATTTTTATGCAAAAAGATTGTTTAAACTACTTTTCCCATTAAGTGCTTTACACTGAACAAATGCAGAATAAAAATTGGGCATAGCAGTATTTTCATTTTTATGCACGTGGGAAAATTTTAAAAAGTTCATGGGAAAAATGAGGTGCTACATATTTTCAAATACTTAATTTCTCTATGTTCGCACAGAAAATATACTAGCCAAATATATTTCAAGTGGCATTGTATCAGCATGACAGTAGGTACACAACTGTAGTCTAATGCCAGGGAATTGTCTAAGTAAGAAAGTGTGCCCCAGAGTAGCTAAGTTCTTTACTTGAAAAGAACACTGGTGGCTTTTTCCTTTTCTTGGAGGCTTAATTTAGTTCACTTTCTTACCAAGTGTTATTTTTGGTTTCACTACCAAGGTTGTCACCTATTTTAAATTTTCTAAGGGATGTATGAGCATTTTTTCCGTGTTTTGTCACATTTTCTTGATACTGAGATGATAAATAATAATCCATTATTTTACTTGGCAATGTTCTTGAATACCACAAGTTTTGAAAGAAAACATGGTCTGAATGTTGTGACTGTAATGGTGACCTGAATTCACCATTACGTTTGTACATCTTTGAGGCTTTAGTCATAAAGCTAAATGACTTGAATTTTGTTTTCAGTCTCTGTATTTCTTACTTCATTTTTCCCTCCTACAAAATGACACTTGTCCCAAAATAAATCATTATTATTATAGCTGCTGTCTAGAGAGAAATGACCAGGTGTGAGACTCAGCTTTCTTCCTTTGCTTTTCCTGTTATCCACTGCTGAGGTGAATTTCAATACCATAATGTTTATTGTAGTTTAGGCAGCAACAGGTTCTTTCCCATAAGTTTCTTGTTCTCTTTAGGATGGAAAAAAAAATGGATTGAAACAAGTATTCTCTTTTATCTTTCAGAGAGGTCAGAAAAGTGAGAGTGTGTGGAAGAAGTCTGAACATGTGAAAATTCAAAGTTCACATTTCTGCTTTTCTATCTGCAGTGTTTAAAATCAGTCTTGAGGTAAATTGTTAGTGTTTGCCTGTCACCTGTTTCTTTTGTCTGAATCTAGTTTAGATATTTAATTGATTGCAGAAAGCATTCTTTATCTGATGTTGTGAATTTGACAGTGTGTCATAGAATAGGCTTCAACACTCAAATATGCTTCTTAAAGATGAGTGATTTGTAAAGTCCTATAAATAGCCCGGAGATGCCCAGAAGTGCTTTTTGCAATGCAAATAATCAGATAATCTGGGACACAACTGGTATTAATATTTCAGAAATAAGAAGCATGCAAAACTCACCCACAAAATCAAAAGCACCCAACACCATACCTTTCCCCTGCCAAGTTTACGCTTAAAAAAACCCTGATTTTCCAGGTGAAAATACTTTGGGAAAACTCTGTTAAGTGTTGTCTTAGCCCAAACTGAAGATAAGAAACCTGCAGAGAAATGGAGATTTTATTTTTTTTTTTTTTTTTTTAGTTTTCCTTTTTCAGTGGGAAGAAACAGGAACTTTAAAGTGCTAGGGGTTGAAAGCATGTAGGCTCTTAGGGCTTGACTCAATTTTTTTCTATGTTTAGCTTCTTGAGCATGCAAGTCTGGACTGCTTGTAGAGGACAGAGAGAGCAGCCTTTTGGAGATGACTGCATTGGTATTTTGGCTTTCATGTAATGAAAACTTAGCAAAACAAATCCCTTCCCAAAGTGTGTTTAATCCTGGTTTGGTCCACTTTTAAAGGTGATAGTCAGTATAACTAGACAAAAAAAGACAAGTGTGGTGAAATTTATATACTGTTTTGTTTATTATGAGAGACATAGAGGTGTATACAGCAGTGAAGAGTGATTTTTTGTTAAGATAGGAGCCTGTGTTTACCTTCCAAGGTCTTGTCTGGGCATAAGCTGTTTTTAACCAAATTATTTAGCTCAGTGTAATTCCCCTACTGTTGACACTTAGCAGTGTAGAACATTTTCAGTATTAGCCTGTACTACTCAGGAGTAATTTAACATGTTATGTTTGCTTGGGAAAGCATCCTTTAAAATCTGCAGTATTTTAGAGGGTTTTTTAGCAGCTTCAAACTGGTACATAAAATTTTCTGAATACTGTGTGTTAGTGTGCACCTGGGATATTTAGGGTAGAACAATTCTCAAAATTAGACTATTCATGCTTTCCCATAGAAAGACTGTCTTCCAAATGACTGAACAAGTGTTGATTTCTTTGTTTAGAAAATAAAGAAGGGAGAGATATATGATACAACATTTTTTGCTAATAATATTCAGTTTGTCAGCCGCACTGTTTGCACTTCACATTAAAGCACTGGTTCGTTTTCTTGTATAAAATATGGATTTTTTTAACCCTTATTTTTAATATTGGAGTGAATCAAAGATGGTGATCTGTAGAATTTGGTCATGAAAACTTTTCACTTGGCTGCCCTTTTTCTTCTGGCCTGTTTCTTCACTCACATCCCAGCTTGGAGCAGTTGCTGGCTGGTCTGTTGATTGACTGTAACTTTTGTGGAAATGTGTTGTCTTTTTTCTTCAGGGAATCAATTGGTCTGCTTCGACACGTTTCAAATCAGACAAATCGTGTGTGTGTTATTTATTGCTAACTGATGCACATTAAATATAAATGAAGGAAGCATCCTTTTCATGTCACTGAGCTGTATGGTGCAACCTATTTCTGTGTGCTACTGGTGGTGATGGAATGTGAGACTTTCTGCTGGGTTGATCTGGCCAGTGAAACCATTCCTATGGTATCTGATTTTCTAGTCTTGTGATTGTTTGTTTGTTAGGGAGAGTATTTCATAGCCCTTATGCCAGCCCTTATCTTGTCTGTATATCAAGAGACTAATTTTTATGGGAAATCTTTGCTCTTGTTTCTTTCCTGGATATTTGGTTTGAGTATCACCCACAGCTTTCTGTATTGGATATATACCTATATACGTTATGTATGTAAATATGTATATCTATTTAAGTTTACACAAACTCATAAATTTTAAGTTTTACTATTCTGCAGCTTGATAGAGGAAGAGTGAGAATATGTAATTCTTCTGCTCATTTTCTGTCAGCATATTTGAGCTTCTAAATGGCTCTCACACCAGATATTTGTTTCTGGAAACTATTCAAATACAGTACCTAAAATATGTAGTAGCAGGTTTTTTATTTAATTTTTAAGCTGGTATATTTTTTACTTCCTTAAAGGATTGGTTCTGAGCTAATTTTGCATGAAAGATCATGTACCTATTATTTGTTAATTTGATTCTAATATGCAATTTGTATATTCAGGTGTAATTATTTATATTTTGTGTTTATTGGAGTGCTGGAGAAAGGGAACTCAAAGCAGAAGAGCTATATAATAAAAACAATTATCAGCAGTTGTGACCTGTGACTTAGATTTGTTGATTTTTGTATATAGTCTCGATGTTGTCTAAGGCATATTTTTAAAAGCATTAAATCTAACAATATGGTAAATAATTTTGCCTGGAAAATGCAATTATAGAACCTCTGACATTGTCTAATACAAGAGGAAATCAGGTGAAGGTGCCAAGGTGTGGGATTTTTTTGTTGTGTTTTGTTTTCTGTTTGGTTGGTTTCTTGTTTGTTTATTTCTTCATTATTTTTCATGATTCTTTCCAGAGAGGTAAGGGCTGATTACCAAAATCCTGTAAAATGACAGTTTGAGTTGGCCATTATGCTGTGGTTTTTATGAGTTTTGGACTTGTTCTTTGCTAAAATGTAACTTCTTACAGAGCATTCTTGGTATTTGTTCAAGTGTTGTTATGTTTCTTTAGGGGAATATGGTGACTCAGAGCAATTTGAAATATTAATAGAAATGACCCTGCCATTATTGTTGAAGGTGCAGGGTGCTCTCTGGATGGAAACAAAATGTCTAGTTAGTACTGCCCTTTATGCCTCTCAGGTATTACTCCAGTCAGTAAATTAAATGCTCTGAAATGCTTTAGGTAGATGTTAAGGGAACTGTCCCTCTACAGACTCTTCCAGAAACAGGCTAAACTGGTATAAGATTTTTACTTTGCTGATGTGCTAATGAGGATGCCCTGTAATAGCTGTATGTGTGGCAAATAGAAGGATTTGGAGGGGCTGGTGGCTGACTGTGTTCATATTCAACTTTGGGTGCTATAACAGCAGACTCCTTGTGCCCCCTGCCCCAAAACTGATGACAGACTTGGAGCCTCAGAGCTCTTCCCTGCCACCTTGGACTGGCTTCCTGCAGCTCTTGGGTGTAGGAGATGAAAGCCTGTGCAGTTTCAATTTGCATGGCCTGCCAAAAGTAACTTCAGAGTATACATTGTAAAATTTTTCTTTGTTTTCAGGAAAATTAGTGGGTAACTTGTTGTCTGTCCCCGGAGAACAGTGAGAACAATGGTAGTCAGTCTGTTTCTAAATTGGGATTATTGTCCCCTCTTTCATGAAAATTTTTCAAGTTGCATGTCACTATGTTGAGTTTGTGTCCTGAGGCCATTAAATTCTCCCTGACTTCTGTGACTCTCAAAGGCCTTTAAAAACTTTGGCAGTATGTCTTTATTTAAACCACCCAGCTGTCACACTCTGAAGTGGTGAATTTAGAATTTATGGTGATCAGCAATGGTTTTTTTCCTCCTTTTTTTAGTAATCAACACATTTTAATTCCCATATTTGTAGAAATTGTTCAGTCTTTCATATATTTGGAAATAGTGGAATTTGGGTTATAATAAATGTAAAAAACATTTCTAAAATTTTCCCATTATTGCACCTTAATTAAAATTATTTTGTTTGAAAGCTTTTATACATCTATTGTAGTACTTTTACCTTTTACAGTGAGTAGCTGTGGTTCCTTGGATTTGTTTATGGAAAGTTTTTCTTGGTTAAAGTTGGGTTTGTTTTGTTCTGGTTGTTTTGTTTTTTTTTTTTTTTTTTTTTTTTTGCTACAAATGCCAGCTGGGAAGAAGCTGTGAGAAAGAGTGTGTCCTACAAGAAAGAACCATTAAAGAACCATTAGAAAGAAAAGCAAAAGTAACTGGGAAGAGAATTGGAAAGAATCTGAAAAAAACCCCTAACAGTTGGTGCAAAATATCTTCAATTACATGAAGATATATTTCTGCTGGGGGGAAAAAAGAGGTTTTGTAATTTTTTTTTCATTTCAGTTTTACACATTCATTCAGGTTTTATACATTCATGAGTTGAAAAATAGATACAAATTGGGGTACATCCAGTCTTGATGCTGTAAAGCTTATGACATCTATCAATTTCAAGTATTTTAGGAAAATAAATTTTAGTCTTTGTTCTAATAAGTGAAGAGTTTCTAGATTTATCTTAACTCCTTTATCTGCAACACCTGACTTACTGTAAAGTAAAAGATGTATTGTGGTGGCAGTGGTGATAATTTTTTGCTGCCTCGGTTCTTAGGCAGACCTAAATTTTTCAGTGCTCCTAGACTGCTGTTGGTTGAGGGTTAGACAGAGTACAGCCCAGTTTGTTTGATTTGGCACAATTATGTGAAAACAATTTTTTAAAACAATTTTGAACATGAAATACATAGGATTTTGCTGTCTACAAGGGATGTTTATGATCAGTGAATTCTTGATCTGTCGAGAAGAGCTTGCAATACACAGTAATTATAGGAAGAGAGGCAACACTGTGAAATGATAAATGAGGAGGACAACTGGTTTTGTGACTATTAATCAGTGTCTCAGCAAGCAGTCTTTTTTTTTCTTTTTTTTTTTTTTTTTTTTATCCTGACACGTTTGCAGGTAAACCCAGCTATCTTAAGGATAAGTCAGGAGTTGGTTTCATAATTATTAATTTCATAGCTTAGTGTCTACCTGTTTCACATTGCTTTAAGAGTTTCCTGTGAGTGTACCTGGGTGATAAAAGCTTGTAATACAGTTAATTTTATCTTTGAATTGCAATTGAAATGCTTTGGCATAGTATTTAGAGACAGGGTTTACACTTCTGTGTTAAATATTCTTTTAGAATTTTACTGACTTTGTGTGGTTGCTATTTGCATTTTAGAAAAGAGGGTTCTTGGTGAAATGGGGACTTAGCAAAATAAATTAATAATAAGAGAAGGTTGGCAGGCAGTGGAGATGAATGCATATCTGAAGCTATACCTTTGGTACAGAATGTTCAAATTCCTACTAAAAATGATTTTGGAAAAAGAAGGGAGAAGGGGGCTTAATGCTGTTTTGAGACACTTTCATTTTGTTTAGGTGGGCTTGTATTTCCTGGATAATTGCTTCTTTTCAGAGCAAAACCAGTACAACTGCGTGAGAGTGTGGCTAGAAGCACAGTTGGATATTCTAGATGATTGTAAGTGAAGAAACTGATGTCACCAGTTCTAGATTTGATAAGTGAGTCTGAATGTGTAGCTTTTGCTAGGTCATACTGTGAGTGCAGTGTCATCTATTCATGTGGAACTGAGCTGTGGTGCTTTTTTATAGATTTTCTGATATGTTCAAGTTGGGCTCTCCTGAGTGAAATGTGGATGATTTATGTCCTGTAATAAAATATATTGATAAGCTTCTCTCTAATCTTTGTGTGTTTTGTCATTTAAAATATTTCTACAAGGGAGAAAAATCTCCTGTTAGCAGTTGGGTGTAATACCTATGGCGAGATTCAGAACTCCAGATCCTCCCATGATAGTTGAGATTTCTAGTCTGATTTGCTATCATTTTTGGTAGAAATGTTAGGAGCTGCATTGTTTGAGAACAAACACAATTTTGTTGCTTGGCCTCCTCTGCTTCTCTGAAATGTGAATCTTGATATAGAATTAAACACTGATTATAATAATAGGACAGGAAAAAAAAAGCCACCTAGAAATAAGGCCACTTGAGGGAAGGAGAAAAGCCATACTGTGTTTGATCACTTCACTTTGGAGAGCCTTCCACAGCATAGTTATGTAAGTTTTATAAGCAGACAATTATATTTTTTTTTTGGTGGGAGGGAAAAGGTGGAAACTATTTAATAATTTGCCATAAAGTGCAGTCATCTCTAAGGAGTGTTGTATGTTGTGCACAGACCTCATTTTAAAGACTGAAAGTAAACTTGACTTAAAAGGACACTATGGTGAAAACAGGTGCTTAGCTGTTTAAGCATTGCTTATACTTAGCTTGTGTACTGGCATGTCCTACAAAGGATAACATTTAGGTTTTATGTCAAGAAGTTTGAAATTTTATTAGTCATTGTCGGAGCTTTCCTCTGGTACCTTGTGAGGAGGTGTATTTTAATAGTGCAGTGCAGGTTTCTTCCATTAGCGATGTATGAGGACCTCGTTTGTATGACGCAATCATTTCATCAGTCTCTCTTCTGTCTCCTGAGACTTGTTCCTAGGAAATCTGCAAGCATCTGAAACAAGCTCTAGTGACAGTAAATACCTAATTTGCCTGATAAAGTTTCTTGTTTGGCTATTTCATCTGTCTTCAGGGAAGAAATATGCCTTTTAGCTTTGCTACCAAAAACTTAACATGCTTCACCTTTTGTAAAAAGTGTTAATGGATAATAATATAATCACCATCAGATCACCAGTAGCTTTCAGTTACAATTGATTTAAATATGAGCTGGTGAGCAGGCCCAGATAGATTTGTGTTTATTTCTGATCTTAAATTCTGTCCCTGCCTTCTAAGTTTAGCAGCTCTGAGTTTGTGTTCTGTTTCCTTAAATGTAGATTCTGAATTATAAATTATATTGAACTGTTTGTTCTTTAAATTGAAAACAAATATATTTCTGTTGAGCTGTGTGCTGTGTCAGCTATAGTAGTGAGTGACCCTCAGCAATGATGTTTCAATTTTGGAGAAACACAGTCTACCAAGGGCATATCAAGTACTCTTGGTGTGTGAACTATAGCTCATGAATTCAATTAGCTGTAATTGAATCTGTCCTATCAAAGTGGTGTTGGATTTGCTATTCATTACTTCCTTTACTACTGGCTGTGGTCTTGTTTTAAGTGTATCAGATGAGGTGCAGCTAATTGTGAGGTTGTTTGGGGTGAGAGAATTGTAGAGTAGAAGTAAGAAGCAACTATGGCAGTAAACAACAGAATAAATTAACCTCAGTTTTGATAAATGGGTGCATGTGTATATGTCTGTTGCTTACCTGAGAAATTCCATGTATGATGAAGACATGCCTAGGATGAAGAGTGAAATAGCAGAGTCAAATAACAGAAAATATGAAAGGAAATGTTGATTCTTAGGGTAGAAGTGGCCTTGGTTTTATTTTCAAGATTTGAGTAGTCATAAAATCAGAGAATGCTTTGAAATGATTGAAGGGGACCTTAAAGACCATCTAGTTCCAACCTGTCATCTCTGGGCAGCTTTCTTCACTAGGTTGCTGAAAGCCCCATCCAAGCTGGTGTCAAACACTTCCAGAGATGAGGCGTTCCGAACTTCCCTGGGCAGCCTGGGTAATCCAACCCAACGTCTGGCCTAAACCTACCCTCTTTCAGTTTGAAGCCGTTGCCCCTGTTCTGTCACTATCTGCCCATGTAAAAAGTAGCATTTTATTTTGGTTTTTTAAGCCCTCTTTAACTGCCAAAAAGCCTCAGTAAGATCTCCCCTGATCCTTGCTTTCTCCAGGCTGAGCAACCCAGCTCTCTCAGCCTGTCATTACAAGAGAGGAGCTGCAGCCCTCTCATGACCTTTGTGTCCCTCCTTTGGCCCTGCTCTAACAGGTCTGTGTCTCTTGTGCTGAGAGCCCCAGAGCTGGGTACTCAAGTGGGCTCTTAGAGGGGCAGGATCCCCTCCCTGGACCTGCTCACCCACACTGCTTGTGATGCAGCCTGGGATGTGGTTGACCTTCTGGGCTGCAAGCATGCATTTCTTGTTAATAATTTCAAATCTGATAAATTCTTGTTTAATCACATATATTTACTCTTTAAATATATTTGTTCAGGGCAGCTAGTCATTGCAAATGAGCTTTATTCTGTAATCTTGTATGTCAATCTTCCTTTTGTGTGGAAAATAAGGTATTGTGTAGCGAGTTCACTTCTAGCCTCGCCTCTTTGTGACATGTTACATCTTTCCACCTGTCTCTTCAGATGTATGAAATTTGCAAAGTTTTTTTAAAAACTGCTGCAAACAATTTTTTTAAAAATAAATATTGGACCTCACATGATGTTATGCTTAAAGAAAAACAAAAGGAAAGATTGTACAGAAACAGTGTCCAGCACAGAAATGCTATCCGGTTACTGGCCAAAATATCTTTCCTTACTGTTGCAAAATGAATGATACTGTTACAATATATGCCATGGCCTCTGAAACTTACTCTAATATTGACTTGATTTCTTTTTTCTTGTGGAGTTGCTTTCTTAAGAGTAGTTTGGAAAATCAGGGTTGTTTTGTGAAAGGAATTTACTTGTAGCGTGTTTTGGTGTACTTTCTCATAAATTCCCAAATGTTCTCATTTAAATAATGGTCCATTTAAATAATGTCAGTTATGTACAGTGTTCTATTTAAAGTCTTATTTATTGATTTGGATGGGTTCCTTGTGCATGGTATGGATAGGTGTAATAACAGAGAGAGATTGGATCCCAGTTTTGAAACAAGAAGGAATGGAAAGTGTGTGCATAAAACTTGGGGGAAGGTGAAACTGGGAGATTGGTGGAGTGGCTTTTCTTTCCTCTTAAGGAACTGCACAGTAAAAATAGAAAAAACTACTACATCCATTCTGTGTTTCAGTCACATAGTTGGCTTATATGAAGTTAGAACAGAATTTAAGTTTAGCCTTACTTTTCTGCATTGTAAAGAAAAAACAGTGGCTGGTCCATACAGTCCTGAATAGTATGAAAAATTCAGACCATAGTCCTTTTCTGATAGGGTATTTAAATGTTAAATTGGCATTGGCATGTCTTCAGTAACATTAGGTATTAATACAAGTGATATTTTCAGTCTTTATTCCATTAGTAATGTAATTCTTGGACACTATCAAGATTTTTCCCAATATGTTTAATTGACATTTGAGAATGCAATTTGGAGACTGGGATTTTGAAACTTAATATTTGTGTTAGGGCTTTTGTTCCAGTTCCATATCAAATACAACTTTATTTGGATATTCTAGACTTATTTCCTCTTTCTTGGATAATAGCTCTTTATGTGGAGAATATGGTGATATTCATTCTAGTGCCAAACAATGGTGATTTCATCACCTTATCTTGTACAGAGTTACACTAATTTTGTAAGGTATACTATGTGAGAATTTGGAAAGGTAATGGAACACATGAAGTAAATTCTAGATACCTAAGGCATTGTTATTCTTTAGTCTCTTAGGAATATCAACTGATACTGCCTTCTGAATATAAACAAAGCCTTCCCTTTGAGGAATGTTTTGTTCCACTCATGGGTTCTCAGTGTATTAACATTTAACCAAATAAAAGTATATTTGCAATACTTCTTCCAGATTGAGATTGTGTTTTAGGACAAAATTCTTGTGGGCTTGTAGTTTTTTTGTATAATCTCATTTACAGAAGATAGAATGCAGGGTTGTAGTTGCACTGCAGCAATTATTTGGGTCTTTTGGAAAGGCTTTCCTTTTGCTGTGGTTACAGTGCTGAGTCATTTGTGCATATAATAATGAAATCTCTAGTACTCACTACAATCCATTTAAAACAAAGATCTAACAAAATAGATTTTTTAGAAATGGTCATAGTTAAATCAGAAATATTTTTCTCTGTCAGTATAATAGCTCAAGTTTGAGAGTAGTGTTTTAAATACCTTCTAAGACTATTGTGCTATATAAACTTGAATAACATATGTAACATTACAGACTACAGAGATAAATTCAAGCTTGCAAATCGGATGTGGTTTGAACCATGATTATTTGTATACAAGATATCCTTTCCTGTGTGCAATGTTAAACTATATCAATATTTTGAAAAAAAATGCCAGGTGAATGAACTGACATTGTGAATACCACATTTGTGACACTGGGTCAGTAAGTTAGGTAATAGTACTGAAGATTATAAGGAAGTATAGGTATCATTTTGTAGGCACACAGTTTGTGGTAATTTGGGGTGGGGCTGCAGGTGAGCCTCATCCCCAATGGGCTACAGCTGTGAAAAGCAGGCGAGCAGCACTGACAGCAATGAGCCTTGCAAACATTGGAAGCAAAGAGACATGAAGGGCCCAGGTGCACTGACCAGTCATGGAAGGGAACAGAGGGCACACAGGTGCAATGCATGAATATGAGGGGTATAAAAGGTTGGGCTGAAGAACAAGAAGGGCAGGTTCCTGAAGTCTTCTGTAGTGGTGTGGTGTTACTTTGTATGGGTTGGAGCCTTCTAAAATTCTGTGGTGGTGCTCTGTGGCCCTCTCAACTGCGACCTGTGCTGTACATTGTGATATCATTTGGTGCAGATTTCATGACATGGAGCCTGAAGAATTCATTGAGTTGTCAGCAATTCTTTTTCAAGTCTTGCAAATTTGCATACTTCCTTACACAGATTAGCATATTCTGTTTAAGTAGTTTCTGTGCCATAAGTGTCATGCACTTATCAGGCCATGTAACTTTGAGGTGGTCTCTTCTGTCTGAATGTAGACTTATGCATTGTAAACAACTAACAAACCTATGTGTGTCGAGTCAGCAGGGGGAAATAGGTACTTCTGTGTTCATAAACTGAGTGTGTAAAACCACTCTATTGAATACAGAAGTGCCTTTTTCCTCTTCTGTTAAATTGCAGGGAATTCCACTTGGCTGGTCCAAAGTTAAGCTGTGTAATAAGTGAAGACATTCCAGCTCTGAGTGCAGAGACTGTTGATTCTTTGCCTAAAAGATGGGAGAAAATGTGTCTCTCACCTTTTGTTTGGGTTGCATATATATGCAATAACAGCTTGCATACTCATAGCCTGCAACTTTGCAACTTTAATTTTTTTTGTATTGTGCAAAGAGTTTTTATAAGTTTCTACCATAAATTGGAACAGGCCCGGAATAATGGTATTTCTTTCAAAACATATGCTTACTGTGTATTTTAATGTGCAACCATGAAGAATATGGTATGAGTTACATGGTGCTTTGTGGTAATCTGTCTTTGAAAGTGGAAGTTTTACTCCAGTTTTCAAAAATACCAGTCCTAAGGTTTTAAGATATAATATGAAGACTGAGCTTTCTGATTAATTGAGGTCTTTAACTACTACTCAATGGTCAGGCTTTGTCTTCTGTGGGAATGTCCAGAGGTTTTGTTTGTTTTGTTTTTGCTTATCCTGAATTAGCTCTACATCAGTTTTAAATTTAAAAATGAAAGTGAAAAGTTTGATTGGAAAAAAGTATTGAAAAATAGTTGTTGACCACGGCTGAACTTTGATTTCATTTTGCTTTCTTAATATTACTGTATCAGGTTTTCAACCTGGCCTTTCCAGCTTTCTCAATTGTGTCTGTATGTTTCTGGATTAGGGCCTTCTGTGTGGTAACACAGATAATAGCAGGGGATAGGAATCCTGGAACACTATTCTATTAGTTGTCTGTTTACTCATTTCCTGAAACACACGAGAGAAATAAAATGTCCTGAGTGCAGGACTTTAGGTCTTAAATGCCTTACTTGTCTTCAAGCAGAAGCTCTTCAACCTAATTCCAGTCTTATACTTTACAATCATTGTAGGACATGCTAAGTAATAAATAGACAATCTGTTTGAAAAGTGTTTAAAAATACAGTTTTTGTGCACTGTGTGGAATCCCTCCTCTTGATTTGTATCTGGTTTAGCGCTGCTTTTGGTGAAGATGGAAGTGAAATGTAATTGAAAGGAATGTATTCTAAGAGGAACTAGTCCCTCAAAAGCTTCTGTCCAGCACTGGTGAAGGAGGAAATCGGTCAAGTACAAACAATGTGGCTTTTATTACCTTGGGTCAGCAATAATAAACCTTTGTACTTCACAAGACTCTATTGTTTGCTTTTTAAAAGGACACTATCAAGGGTATTAAGCTCATGCTTTCTTTGCATTAACATGGGACTGACTTGCCGCAAGCAACTGTTTAGGAAAAGCTGAGTTTCAGGACAAACCAAAAGACGATGATTGTGTAAAAATCATACAAGTAGGTAGATACAAATATTTCTGGGTTGAAAAGAAAGGTTTTAATCATATACCAAATACCCCTATTTAGACTTACCAAGTTCAGAGGGGGTTGCTAAAGTTTCTATCTGTGCTCTTGCATGGATTTGATTTTTATCAGACTCTATGTAACATGAACTTCTTTGGAACAAAATGCTTCTAAATCCTGTATGGATTATTACATTAGTTAATATTGGTTAACATTACATTGTTACATTTGCTTCTTAGTCATCAAAATTTTATTTTTTATTTATTTTTCTGGGATGTAAATGTGAGTTTTGAGCTGTGTTTTGTACTTGTTTGGCTGGCCACTTTTATTTTAAGGTTTTCTTTTTTCTTTGGGGGTAATTGTAAGCTTACAGTGGTGATGTGTATAATTCTTTGGTGGTCATATATGCAACCTCATAAGTTCAGCTGTTGCATCTGAAAGAGCAAAATATGTTGGAACAATATTTCAAGTACCTGAACAGTTGTGTATCTCCTCCAGAGGTTCTGTTTTAAACTTAGAAGACCTTATTGGCTGCTTCTTTTAGTTAAAGTACCTGAAAAGGATTTTATTCTGCTGAAACTTGTTATTGCTATGACATGGCAATTTATTCAGGTTTGGATGTTTTATTTTGTTTTGCAGATTTTAATTTTTTTTTTGTTCAAAACAAACTAAATTTCTTTATGCTGAATTTGAGTAAACCAGCTAAAACAGTTCTGTAAACACTTCCTGTCACCAGGGAAATTGAAGATGAAGATAGAACTGCTGATAAATTATGAGAGAGAGCTTTACTCTCCTTGTGGGTAAAAATTTGATTATGAGGATAAAACTTAGAAACTGAGCTTTTTTTATTTTTTTTTTCCAATATGAGCTGTCCCTGTTCAGTTTTTTTTTTTTTTTTCTTACTTACCTTTTTTGGAAGGGGAAAAATACTGGGAAACACTTCTCATTAACTGAACAGAACACATGTAAAATGGTGTGTTAATTATTTGCTTGAATTGATTCTTTATGTACTACAGAGGTAAACTGCAAGTTATTCATCCTTGCAGAAAATGAGAAGCCTTTTGGCTTAGACTGGTTCTGGGACATCCAGTTCAAAATACTGGGTGTACTTCTAATCCCAGCTCAAGAAGCCAGAGCTGTGTATCACAACTCACATCTGTTCACAGACACAAAATCAAAGAGCATCTGAAGAAAGATCAGGATTCATTACTTTGAATTGTATTGGAAAATGTATCTGTCATAACATTTTTTATTACTTCTATTAAACAATCAAGACAAATCTTGTAGACTAAAATTTGGGGTTTTACGATACCTGGTGGTGTTCTTCGCTCCTCTTGTTGATTTTCCTTCTTTGCTGGAGTCTGGGTTATTTTGTATCTAATTTTGTTTGTGGTAACTGGAAGTGTAACACACTTGAATTAAGTGGAGTAACTTTAGTGCTAAATGTCTGTTTGTGTTAGTTTTCATTTTAAGGAAACTGTTTCATAGTGGGTTTAAACACTTAAAGATAATTAACACCACTGGAAAAGATTCACTTTGAACACATTTGTTTAGCCAGAGTCCTGAATTACTCAAAACTTGATGGGAATTTTAAGCATCAGTCAATGTACAGGAGGCTAGGTGTGGGATTTGCCTGCCTGGCTTTTGTTGTTTGAGAAATTATTTGGAAAAAAACCAATAGGTTAAAAATTCTTCCCTTTAATATTTACATTCCGAGAAGTAGTTCATATGCTTGTTTTAACCTCTCCCTACCTGAAAGAATCAATTCTATGAATAGGATTTGAATGCTACAACTTTTTAAAATCCAGAAAAGATCTTTTCTTCTTGTATAATTTCCAATTTACAGATTTTTCTCCAGCCATTAAAATGTGACACTTTTTGATAATGCTTTAATTACCTGAAATTCTCATCAGATGGAAGAGAGAATATAATGATTCTCTGAGTATCAGTGTTTGGCTTGGCAAGTGTTACTAGCTAGACAGGTGCATGATTCTTAGCTTAAATATACTTGTCTTTTAAAACATGGTAGACCAAGTTTTTAAAAATTATATTAATACAGATTGATATGCTTCACTTCTAGCAAGTGTTTGGTATCATTTAAAATAAGCTGTTTGAATAGGCCTCCTTTATTTAGTTGAGGAAATAGTATAAAACTTAGTTTCTAGATGAAAAAGGATTTCATCATTAAAGGTTTCTATTTCAGCAGTTTTTATAAAAAACCCAGTTTTGAAGTTGTGATCTATCTGTACTTCAAGTGTAATATTTAAGTAGGTTAAAGTAGGAGAAATAATGATTTTGCAATGTCCTAGTTTCACTATGAAAGAAAAGCTTTATCATCCACTCATGTGTTCATCTTCTTTTTATCAATGTTCTTTTTTCTTGGTCATTGTCATGAATTGCAGGTTTTGGAAGACTATAGAAAGAGCTGTAAAAATACCATTGAAGAACCAAGTAGGGAAATACTAATTTTATTAGAATTGTTCTGAAGATTGTGGATATTAAAAGTTTTGAGAAGGGAAATGCATTTAGAATCAGTGTTCTAAAAGCTGCTTAGAAATTGAGGGGATTTATGGCTATCATAATCAGCACTCTGGTTACTTTCTGGTTTCATTGGTCCCTAGTATTTCAAAATAAATTAGAAAAGAAAGAATGAAGAGACTGAAGAAACTTTCAAGAATTCTGAGTGTTTTGCTTAAGGGCAGGGCACCCTGATGTTTACAGTATTTTTGTAGAGAGACAATAATTTGTGAATAAAAAAAATCAAAAACCTGACATTATAGAGGAACTTGCATCATTGATGTTCAGTTGATTGGCACTTTCTGGAAATCAGAAATGTCTCTGAACTATGTGGAAAAACAGGAAACTTGACTGATGGGTGTTAATTAGCTTGGTGATTCCCATGTCCTTAGTTCTTAAGGATTGTAGTTCAGTCGGATTTAAATGAGTGGGTAAACAACAAGAGTTGTTGACACAACTTCTTGGTATTCTCTGGCATACTTGTGTGAATCTTGCATGAAACTGAAAAGAGACTAAGCTGAATTCCAGGCAGTTAAATGTAGTTTTAGTGGTGTGTTGTTACAGTATACCAAGTAAGAAAGAACCTAAAAATTGCCAGGGCTTTGGGATCTTTGGAAATTTTTTGCAGCATCCCCTTTGAGTCAGAAGCTAGGCTGTACTTTGAACATGCATTGCTATTTTCTTTTTAAGTTCAACTGAGGTGGGGTAAAGAATTAATGATACTGAGCTTTCAATTGATTTGATAACAGGTATGGCTATCATGCAAAACAAAAGAGAAAACCAGTGGTATGCCAGTGCCAATAAAATTTGTGGAACAGGTAATCCAATGATCTCGCCTGGAATGTGATGGGCATAGTTCTTGCTGTGCACTTTCTCACGTTATTGCTAAATAGAAAGTCATTTTCTTTCTTGAAGGGGTACTTGGTGGAAATGGAATCACAGCACAACAAATGAATGAGAAGCATCAAAGCAAGCTCATCTGGCAGGGCTGCCCATGGTGAACATACACATGCATCTCTGTTTTCTGTGCTGTTAAGGTCTTAATCAGACACTTTCTGATTTCAGTGTGTTGAAGGATACAAAAACTTTACAAAAATTGTGATCAGATATTTCTTTTGTTGATTCAGCAGTATGAGATGCCCAGTTCTAGGCAAAAAAAAGGCATCCTATAAAACCTCCTCTAACTTGTTATTTCTCTGATTTTCACTGTTTTTCAATGTTAAATCTGAACCCTCTAAAGTAATAAAGATCTATAAAAGCAGTGATCTAAGATTTACAGTGAACAATCCACAGCTGGCTTGCAGAACAGTGAAGACACTGTATTTGGCATTTTCAGTGACATTGGGTAATGGGTTGACACATGAATGAAAATCTAAACTTCACTACTTTGATGTCCAAAATCATCATGGTCCTCATTTTGAGTTGTCCTATTCATTTGCCAGCCACATCTTTTGTTGTAGAAGCCCACAGTTGCCTGTGCCTTGTGGTTTCCCTAAATCATTCTCCCAAGTGTTAATCTTCTGATTACCAGTCTGTTTGGGCAGGCTGGTTTTCCTTTGCTGTGCCACTTTTCCACTTTTTTGTCAAGAGCTGACAACCCCCATTTCCTAGTCTAGTCTGTTGAAGTTAAATCACAAAATAAGACAGTGATTAAATGGCAGACAATATTTGATATTTAGTATTTAGTTTGCAATCTGATACATATCACTTAATGTCTGATATTTAACAGAATAAAGTCTGTTGTGTTGTGACTATTAGTAAAGACTAATGTGTCATGTTGCGGTGTGCTGTAATGTCCCATGTTAGACTTCCAGGTCACCTCCCAGGTGTGCCTATACCTTTTCCCCCTAGTTTTGTTTAAAAAGAAGAGGACTGTGTTTGTGGTGCAGAATGCTTGCCAAACCATGGTTGGTAAATCGGTTCTTCTTTACAGGAGGGTCAGTGTTTTCCACAGAGGCTTCCAGGTCATCCATTGGAGCACTGAGGGCTTCCAAATGGTAGACCTCAGGAGGGGGGGATGAGCTTGAAATTAACTTGAGAACCATGTGTTTGATTAGTGAAAAAACAATGCTAAAAACTACAATAACTATAACTAAAATAAACAGCACTAAAACCACAGTTTTCAGAATAGATCCCAACCAGCCCGAGAGTCCCCAGCCTTTGAACAGTCCATTCAGCCAGTTGTCAGTATCTCTGTTGATGTCCGAGAGCCTTTGTCAAGGTAGTCCATATGTGGTTTGGGCTGAGGGACTATGCAGGAGATCGCAGGTGGGATGATCACGAGTAGGACGAGAAGCAGGCTCAGTCTCAGGGTGTCTCGAGGCTACACACGAACCGTGGGATCTAAACTGGTACAAGAACTTGAGACAAACATATATTACAAACTATTCCAGATAGGAGGCTTAAATGGAATTTCCTCCAGAGAACGCGTACGGCATTTTCTTCTCCAGGCAGCATGAGCAACCTGGGGTGCTTCTTGTAGATTTCTGAGACCTTGGGAACATAGGGCTTTACCCATTTGGAAGGAACCCACCTTAAACCAGAGGGGGTGGACACACAGGCGTATCCATGTCCCCAAGTAACCAATTTGTAAGGTCCCACCATTTTCCAAGTCTCAGTGTCCTTTACTAAAACTGGAGGTTTTTCTTTCATCAACCTATGACTGCTCCCCCCAAAGTGGCATAGGATGGGTGGGTTCAGGCTGTCAAAAGAACAATTCAGAAAATTGATTGTGAATAGCGCCTTGGATAACCGGATGTGGGGAGGTTCTACCTTCAGAACCTGTTGTTGCTGGTCCAGGACCCTTTTAATAGCACGGTGAGTTCTTTCTACAATGGCTTGACCTGTAGTGGAGTAGGGGATGCCAGTTTTGTGCTCTACTCCCCATTGCTGCAGGAAGCTCCCAAATTCCTTGGATTTATAAGCAGGCCTATTATCAGTTTTCAGCTCCTTGGGGATGCCCATGAAAGAAAAAGCCTATAAGAGGTGCTTAATAGCATTGATAGATGATTCTCCTGTGTGAGCAGAAGCATAGACCGCTCCAGAAAAGGTATCTACACTAACGTGAACATATTTCTGCCGTCCAAAAGACTGTATGTGTGTTACGTCTGTTTGCCACAGTTCACAACTGTTCAGTCCCCTTGGGTTTGCTCCCGTACTCACTGTAGGGAGTGCATGTTGTTGGCAATTTGGGCATGTGGCCACAATCGCTTTGGCCTGTTCTCGAGTGATGTTAAACTGACGAACCAGGCCAGGTGCATTTTGGTGGAAAAGCTGGTGGCTGATTTTTGCCTGTTCAAAAACATTTGGGAGAGTGGCCATCACTGCAGGTGCAGCAAGAGCATCTGCCCTTCTGTTGCCTTCAGCGATAAACCCTGGCAAGTCAATGTGTGACCTGACATGCATCACATAAAAAGGTTGCTCTCGGTGAGTGACTAACTTTACCAGTTTTGAGAGCAATTCGAAAAGTGCGATGTTAGACACTTCTTGCAGTATTGCTTGGTCTGCCCTGGATACTACTCCTGCCACGTATGCAGAGTCTGTAATCAGATGAAATGGTTCTGAGAACCTTTCAAAGGCCCTAACAACCGCAGCCAATTCAGCAACCTGAGGTGAACCTTCCACCTCAGCAATGTCTGTCTCCCACTGCTGGGTTTGAGCATCCTTCCAAGTCATAACGGACTTGTGGGACCTCCCGGATGCATCTGTAAAGACAGTCAGAGCCTTTTGTAAAGGTCTCCTACTTAGAGCACTTCTCAATTTTAAAGTAAATTGAACATCTTGTTCGAACAATTTGTGAGCGGGCCGCGCTACCGAAATTTGTCCTGAGTAGGAATCCAGAGCAAACTGCAACACTTCATTTTCTTGAAACAATTGTGTCATAGTAGGAAATGTTTCTTCTAACTGTAAATAAAAGTGAATGCATCTGATGATTTTTGTAGGCATCTGTTGAAGTCAGGGCCAACCCTTCTGGGACTCAGAAAGCAGCCCCCAGGGTCACAGAGCTCACATGACCTAGTTTATTCCTCATTAAAACAGATGGTATCTATCTGAGCAAGGCAAACTTGGTTTTAAGAAAGAGCTGGGGATTAAAACAGCTGGGTCTGATTAATGGGAGCAAGTAAAGAGGCAATCTAAGCATTAAATTAGTCATCTACATCAATAGCAAAATAGTCACTTCATGACTACTCACTAAATTGTTTTAGCGGATCAAAAGTTGTAGAATTGTTTTACCTAGCATCAAAAGTATCTGAAATTGCATCAGAAATGTTCCCACATTCTTTATTCTTTTCTGCCAGGCTTCAAAGAGAACAAAATGGAAACTGGCCATGGTGTTTTTGAATGGTATTAGCGAATCCAGCTTGTTTTGTAAGACTGAAAATACCCTACTTGTCTTTGATACATAGCCCAAGTTGGTCCTCTGCAGATTTTGGCCTCATCTCTTTGTGTTTAACATGAGAAGGTTACCTAGTGGAGAAGATTGCAGGTATTCCTTCAAGCTCTGCAAACACATAAAATTTGCAATGGGATCCAAGAATTTTGTTTCTGTTGTAAACAGATTATACTGGATTAGTGTTTAGCATTTTGCATATTTTATTCTGTTTGCCCATTTAGTCCTGAAAATCCTGAATTTTGTTGCTAACAGCACAGGCACCATTCTTGCTGTTGTTACTGGTGGCCAGAGACCTTCACTTACCATATGCCTTAGCAGGGAGAAGGGGCCTGTGCAAATAAACTGCAACTCTGCCTTCAGACTTGGTAAGAACAGCTGTTTTCTTGTGGTATGATCTTATCATGTAGGTGCTTTGTTTTGCTCTGAAACTCTGGTAACATGCACTAAATTAAACAGACAGATAGGGGTATATGTGTAGGAAGTGTATGAAGCATTGCTCTTCCTTCAGCAGGATAGTATTTGGTAGATCCCAGGGCTAATCCAGAATGGTACCATGTCCCTCGAGTTCTCTTGGTTTGAACTAAATATGAAATAAACATGAGTAGACTAAAGTGCAAATCTGTGAACACTGCTTCCCTTAATTCTTACAGACAAGTGTAGAATATTTCCATTTTAAGGTAAATATAAGGAATATTTACTTATCTGTCACAAGAGGTCAACTTCATTTGGTTCACACAGATGAACTCTGAGGTGATCAGGGGAAAATGTTGAACAGTTCTTTCATAGGGATTAACAGAAATTGTTCCATGATTTAGGTGTCTTCTCACCTGGAGTGGGGCTTTGATGGAAGACTAATAACACTGCCTTTTTGCTGCCAAAAATCTTCCCTCAAATTTATGGAACTGGGCCTTTGTCTTGCTCAGTGCCACTTACTGCTTCAGGTTTTTAGTTTTCTTTTTATGAATCTGAGGGGCAGAATTTCCATCTACTCACAACACAACAACCTGTTCTTATAGAACAGATATACTTGCCTATGCTAAACAACCACAATAACATCTTGTTGCAGCCTCCTACCTTCCCTATCAATTGCAAGAAGGAACACCTAAAGAATGTTAGCAGAAATGGCTAAAAAGTATGAGCAGGTTTGAAGTGAGATTTTTAATTGCAATAATTTATGCAAATTTTACCTGGTTATTTGAAGACTGGCTAAGCATAAAACAAAACAAGAAAAAAGCATAGCAATTAGTCTCATGGAAGAGTGGTGAGTGTGTGGGTACTGCCAGCTAATGCAGGCTTAATGGATTTTCTGAGAAGACTTGATGGGGAGAAAATGCATATTTTGAGAAGACGTCTCAAAACAAGTGTTAGATGGCTTCTCGGTCTGTATGGTCTTGATTTTCATAGTTGCTGGCAAGTGTGCTCAAGATGTTTAAAATAGCCTGCCTGGGATCAGTTCAGCAATAAAACTGGTTAGGGAGGTTCTGTGTTCTCACCTGTCTGTGTGGTCGTCTGGTTTTCCCAGAGGCTTTGTAGATTAGGCCTTGCCACTATTCTGGAATAGCCTGCCAGGCTTTGCTGTTCCTGGCAGAGGTGTTTTTACAGAGAAAGTGTTTCCAAAGTCAGAACTATTGCTAAGTAGAACTATTACTAACTCTGACAGGTTCTTCTCTGAAATTAGGTGGAACTTGGGATTTCTGTTATTATTGTTGTTATTTTTGACCAGTGGTTTGTAAAGAGAAATTATTAGCATAAGGAAAAGTAAAGCATTCTAAAATAAAAATTTCTTAAACAAGTAGAACAAGTCCTCAAGCATGTAATCACTAGAGATCTAGGAACAATTAGATATGTGTTCACTTTTGACTTTCATGTTGGATATGTCTGTGGAAGCACTTTGTTTGTACAAGTATCAAAATGCATGTAAAACCACATTTGCTTATGGGGGGTTAGTATTGTTAATTTCCCTGAGTCCACATTTGGAAGTCTCAAAAATCAAAGATGGTTTCTAGTTTTAGTGTGCCATATGACTATCATTATTTTTCACAATGTTTTTACTCAGAATTTAAATTTCAGCTCCTAATTCAGAAATAACTGAGTTAATTTTCTTTTTTTTTTTTTTTTGTCTGTAATGATATGCAGTGTAAATGTAAGTAATCCGTATTTCAAGTAGTTTGAACAGATGTGTCTGTTTGGAAACTTTTGGGCCATTTTTGGTGTTTGTTGGGTTTATGTTATTTGTTTGGGATTTTTTTACTGCAGAAGCCTGTCCCTGAGCAAATAAAGTTGTTTGCAGATACAGTCATGTAATATGAGTACATTGTTAAAGGATTTCATTGCATGATAAATTTTCCAGGGTAACCTGATGGTTTACTTTGCTATAAAAGCAGGCTTTTTCTGAGATGTAGTTTTCATGGTTAAAGAACTGTAATTCAGGACAGGTGGGAATGTAAAACTTCTTTGATAGAATCTTTTGTGCTTGGACAATGGTAATGCTTGATGTGTTTGTGTAGTGAGAACTTTTATCTTGAAAACTGGCTTTGAAATCTGTATTGGTAGTGGAGCTGCAAATTCCATAAAACTGGATTGCTGGAGTTAGTAGTTTTTAGTGGTTTTTAGTAAATGCTGTCTTAAACAACATTTTAAGTGATTGGAAAGAAAAACTGTTAAATAACAAAATATTTTAGCTGAGAATCCACATACAGAAAACAAATACTTCAAGCATAAATTGAAGCTAGCAGAGGCGAAAATTCCCTTATTTTTTCTCATCTCCCCAATAATGCAATTTTAGAAGTTCATTTGTTGGTTTCTTGCTCCTACCTATCTCTCAAAAATGTATTTCCTTTCACGTACGCACTCCTTTCCCTGTACCTATTGCACATCTTAGGAAATTGTCTTTACTATAAATTGGTCATAACTGATCAACACAATCTGAAATCAAGTAACAAACCAGTTAATAATACTGCAGCAGGTCTGTGTGCTGCCTTTCCAAGGGTGTGTGCAAGTAAGGGGATGATAGTGAGCTGAAGTATTAAGCTTTTGACTTTTCTGGAGAGAGGGACCTTTCACAAGTTAGGTGCTTGGTTTTAATGCCAGGTGTCCTTTATAGTGGTACATATTGCTGTCTGAGAATGGGATTCAAAAGATCAGGTGCACTGTTGTAATGGAACCTTTGTGTCATTGTTTAATGAGCAGAAAAACAGTAAGCAATCACCTAATGAGCTGAAATTTGTGTTGGTCTTCAAATGTGTAAAACTGCTGCGCAACAAATAGCAGTCTGGCTAAATGTGCCAGTTTTAACTTTGATTTCAAGCTAAGAGATACTCAGTTCAGTTATATGATTGTCTTGAGTGCAATGCACTTAAAAGGAACTTTAATGACTGTTGAATAGAGAAATGCCTAATGCTTTATTTAAAATTCACTACGTTTTTATTTTCCTTCTTTATTTTTTAGAGTTCAAAAAGGAGTACATTACTGTAAAAAAAAAAAAGGGGTGCCAGACAGCTGCTGTTTCCAAGTGATATAGCACTGAGCACTATAAGCAGATTTTTAAAAATGTATTAATTTTTAGAAGGATCAGCAAATATTATGTATTTTTTCCCATCACTTCCTTGTCCTACTGAATCGCTTTGCCTCTTTGTGCACATTTAAGTTTATAATCTTATAATCTCCGCACCTGAATAACTGCAGTTCTTGTAGGTTTTAATTTAGCAAATTATCTTTGTTCTTTTTCCCTTTTTATGCTAAGTTGATGTTTCTTCTCCAACTTTTCAGGCACAGGTACCTTTGGACGTGTTCACCTGGTGAAGGAGAAAATGGCCAAGCGTTACTTTGCACTGAAAGTAATGAGCATTCCTGATGTCATTCGACTGAAGCAAGAGCAACATGTGCACAATGAAAAGTCTGTCTTGAAAGAAGTCAACCACCCTTTTTTGATCAGATTGTAAGTTGTTTTATTTTTTTAATTCATTTCACTCATACAGGAAGTGAAGTTAAAGTACTCCAGAATCTCATTGCAAGTTCTTAGGTACTTTAATGACACAGAGTATTTAATTTCTCATATGTAATCTAGATTAAAATGGACTTTGGAATGAAATACATATTTTAGAAGAATCAAGAATTTAAAATAAAGAGGCATTATTTAAACATTGAAACAATTTATTATAAGGTGTTTTCTCATCTTCGCACTGCTAAAGAGACATTTTTGAAAGTGAGAGGAAAATACTAATGAAGAATTGTTAGCTTTGGCTCATCAAAATAACTTCTAGAATGATTCTTGATGTTAGAATTGTGATGAAAGTATTTCTACGTGTATGTGCTGTAGATATTGGTAAATAGCTAAAGATATTCCCAGACTTAATAGCAAGTTTTTAAAAACTTAAATGAACTTCTGCAAACTTTATTTTTAATGAGTTTAAATAACTGCAGCATTTCTTGCACTTTCCTGTATTTGAAGTTAAGTGATGGAACCTATTGAGAAGCATTTCAGTTCATGAAGAATACTTCTTTTTTAGTGGAATTGAGGTAACTCTAATGATCCCAGTGGTCCCATTGTTAAATGGAGAACTTTTCTCATACTTTGCTGTTCACAGCACCACAGTGCTTCTTGTGTATCTGAGTCTGTATCTATTAATGGCATTACTAAACCTCTGGTAATTGCAGGTTAATTTCCATTTATGTTTTCTCATGCACGGATACATGGCCGGCTATTAACTAAGATTTGTTTCCATTTACCTGCCTTAATCAGTTTTACATAGAATTAGACAAAATTAGCATTAGTTAATCTAGCTGCAGGGAGTGCAGCTTCCTGCCAGGGTTAGGCAAGTATCAGAGGGAGAAGAAGAAGAAGGGAACAGCATGGTCATCATTCAGAAGATGGAATGAGCCCTGCAGGAGGAGGCTTTTTCCCTGGTGTGGTGTTGGCTTTCCCAGCATCATGATGCTGTTAGTTTCCAGCTAGTGTTCAGAAATCCTGTATGTGGCATAGTATCAGTAAGACAAGTTCTAGAATATGTAGAGATTGAGATTCATGGAAGAAAGCAAGATGGAGAAGCTGAGTACATCTGGTTAGACTGGTTGAAGTATGGATGGAATGGGGGGAACAGGATTTTGTATATGTATCTGTGTACATCTTGAATTTCTTGAAAGGAAAACCCTACCTAACACAACGAACAAATTCCCAGACAAACCCCATCCCAGTAGGTCTGTGTGTCAGGAACAGTGGGAGTAGAGAAATTTGGGTGACATGTCAGAGACAGGGAGGATTCATGTTCATACAGAAGTGATTAAAAATCCAAACTAGGGGAGTTTTCCTGGATTTCATTCACACCTTATTTACAAAATATCAGATTTTTCAAGTTGCCAAAGGACACAATTCAAATAGTTCTCTTTGTATGCAAAGAAAACATCTTTCATGTCTTCTAGAGCCCTGCTTTTTCTGTTGACATGTCCAATGGTATGTTGCATCAGCAGCTATGTTCATATAATTGTCCATGTGATGTCTTTTTCCCTTGTCAGAGGAGACTCCAAGCAACATAGCTGAAGTGAGGTAGTTAAAATTTAAGTCACAAAGATACTTATGTGCTTTAGGTTAAACAAACGTTTGTGAATGATTATCACTAGATGGTATGACAAATAACACTTTCTGCAGCTTTTTGTGTGACTAAAAGATTTTTTCAGCCACCTCCTGCCCAATTTGTTTGGTTTTTATCTGTTATTATTTTACTGTAAGTGTTTAACAAAAACGGGGAAAAACTATATAGTTCAGCTTTAATGCCTTTAAAGTATGTGATCTACATGGTCTGGTTTTTATCTTTTCAGTTAGCTTCACCATCTTTAACACAGATAGCATTTTCCTTTGGTGTCAGTGCAGCATAGTATTTCAGGATTTTATGATGAAAAATTATAAAGTAATGCTGCACATAATTGTATGCTGGTGTTTGGAAATTCCATAAGTTTTCCTATATGTAAAGAATGGGGTTTTTTTTCCTTTACCTGTTACTTTTGACAAATACCTATTCTAAATATAGTGAGGTACAGTTTTTCTGTAGACACTGGCGTTATTTATCTATGTATTTTTTAAACAATTTTTTTCTAAACACTTCCTAAGTGCTTCTGCAACAACTGATCACTGGAGATTCCTAGGCAATCTTTACTGACAATTGAGTAATGTGTCATATTCACTGTGGCGCAAGTCTTCTTAGTGAGATGTAATGTTGACATGTTTTTGAAGAGAGGAAGAATTAATAAAAATCAACTGTGTCTTTTAGCTGTATAAGCTGAAGCAGGTTGTTAGTCTGTAGGATTTCACAGTGGCATCTCAAGTTTATGTAGCAAGCTGAATTGTAGAGTTAATGACACCACATGTTATTCTAATCACAGCTTCTGTGATTTTTTTTTCTTTTAGTATTACATTACCATTTAAAGCAGTCTGAATTGCAAGTACAGAAATTCTTAATTTTGCTCTTTTTCATGTATACCAAATAATGTGTCCATTTTTCTGTGGATAGACAAACCTCTAAGAGTCAGCTTTTTAATAAATTAATTCTTGTAAAAAATTCTGTGCCTAATGATGCAGAAGTTCCATTTTTTCCCCTCTGTATTGTCAGATTTTGCTCTTCCTCTACTATATATAGGTGTTTTGCTTTTTTCACCCATTTCTGCTCTTCTTTCATTGTTTATTGTAGGTATAGCTTTGCCTAATTGCGTAAAATACATTTTCAGAGTGTTTTTGTGTAGTCTATAAAGATGCTGTGAACATCATCAATAGCCAATTAATGATGTTGATGACTGTGATAGGGAAGAAGTTCCATAAAAGCAGAAGACAAACTTGGGCTCTGCTTTCTCCTTCACTGAGGGAATCAAAGAGCAGTAGCTCATGTCTGTTAGTCTGTCTTGTTTCCTTGGTTGCCTCAGTGCTACTGTGAAAAATAAAATCTTCTGGACTAAAAGTCATTCATGTGTTGTGGAGCTCAGTTCCTGCTCACCTTTCCTGAGGCTCTGTGCCCTGATTAACCATGAGGTACTTGTGGTACTGCAGAAGCACTGACTAGAGGCTGAGGTAGCTTCTGTTCTTGTATCACTGTACCAATAAGTAGGTAAGGATACAGTGTTCTCTATCTTTTATTATGGAATTAGGGATAGTTCTTTGTTTTAAATGGCAGTGTTCTTCAAGATATTACCACCTATTTGTTTTCTTCTTAACTGTTGAGCTACATTTAGGGGTAAGGTGACTTGTTTAATGTAGATAGATGAAATAAAAGATAATTTAGGGCAATGTAGAAGAGAAGATTCCTATATTCTGTAATGAAACATTTTAAAGCCACATATAACTATTTTCTTTCCTCTATACCTGTTCTTTATGTTTCTCTAGCTACCCCAGAAATAGCTCTTAAACTAAAGGTTGTAGTCTGAGGAATGGAAGGTACCTATCCTTGGATTAATTCTGAGGTACAGAAATGAATCTTGTTCTGCTATCATTTTTGTTATTGTGAAAGATCAAGGGTTGTCATCTGATGCTTTAGTTGGGATTGTGTATCTCCAGGGAGGAAGGCATAGGACAGGAGGAGAACTCTTTAATGTCTGGTTTTGAACATATTGTCATGAAAGTCTTTACAAAAGCAGATTCTGCTTACCCCCATCACTTTGGTAATGCTTGATAATATAAAATGCAAGGTGTGTAAAAAATATCTGGTCTTTATATCGGGTCAGTTATTTGGTGCTTTGAAGAGACCTGTTTGGCATGATGAAACAGAATCTATCAATTAGAGTTTTTCCTGTGCTGTACTTACCCTCAGCTATCTGGTTTTGTAGTGTAGTTTAAGGTCGTTACTCAAGTGTATTACATAATCCTGCTGGATTCTTGGAGGTTTTAATGTTTGCAGACAAGGAATCAGAAATTAGTTATGTACACAGTTGAGGTAGCAGAGGCCATTTTACAGACATTTACTCGTAAAGCAAATCAAAGACATAATTTCTTTATTCACTAAAACAATACTTTTGTTACAGATTTTGGACCAACCACGATGAACGTTTTTTATATATGCTAATGGAATACGTGCCAGGAGGAGAACTTTTTAGTTACCTGCGCAACATGGGGCGTTTCAACAACAGCACAGGACTGTTTTACTCGACGGAAATTATTTGTGCAATAGAATACCTGCACTCCAAAGAAATAGTTTACAGAGACTTAAAACCTGAAAATATATTACTAGACAAAGAAGGACATATCAAGCTTACTGACTTCGGATTTGCAAAAAAACTGGTGGACAGGTAGGTCGAGTTTTGTTCTGGTAATTACATTTTGCATGCTAAACAGTTAGAAAAAATGTTTGATTTCAGGTGCTCAGCATTTGATTTAACACTCCATGTGGTTCACACGTATCAAATCCCTTAATATGAGGGAAATGATAATCTTTAAATGGCTGAATGGAAAGCAGTATTATCCCTTAGGTATCACCAGGAGCAATATCACACATAAGCAATGACAGGAAAATATTTTTATATGGCTGGTTTTGTATATTTAAGTTTTCAGCAGTCATGTTGGAAAAAGGGAGTTAAGGAAAATAATATGAACCAATACGAAGATACACAAATTAATCCTCCATACATACTGAATATGTTTTATAACTCAGGTTTCCTTCTAGTTTCCTTTTAGAGATTTTTGAAGAGTGATTTTAAAACTAGATACAGTGTTTTCACTAGCCTGTGGCAAAAATGAAACTGTGAAAGCCTAGACAGAAACCATAAGGCCAGCTTCAGCAGCACTGATTTATTTAAATCTAGCTTCTGTATTACTGTTAGCTTTAGTTACATATGTGAGTTTTGGTGATGCAGAGGCTCCCCTCCAGTGATTTCTCTGTTCTCTCTGTTTGGACTACTCTTTCAAGACCATAATACATGCTTTTAAAAGTAAACAAAAGCATTGGGATTCAAGAAAAGGGAGGTGAAAACCAGCCTGTTGTATCAGAAGAGTGGTGTGACAAGGCTTGATGTTATGCCTTTGAGTCATCTCTTGAGGGAGACTCTATTTGACTGTTCAGATTGAGGCAGCACGGTGCTGAGTTAGGTGCTACATGGGTGCTCATCCTCTTCACTCATCAACCTGTTTGATGCTGCTTTAGCAGCTACATACTTTTAAATCATAGCAAACATAATTCAGCCGCCATACACCATGATGTGAACACACCATGGTTACATAACTTGTTTTTCTACCCCTAATTCAGCTGAGTCTCCTTCCCACAGTCCTTTTCTAGTTTGAACCAAAGTTACAGGCCTGAGCCATGATTTTACAAGGCCTTCCTTTTGTAAGGTTTTACTTATCAGTAACAAGAAGCTGCTTAATGCATCCATTATGAAGTAAAAGTCAGATGAGAGCAATGATATCTCAAAATAGAATCAAAAGTTCTATTAACCTTTAAGGTCTGAAAATCTGTTTTAATACCATAGATTTTTATTAGGAGTATATTAATAAGTTTTCACTGGGCAAGTAAAAAGGCCTACAAATTCTGGCCTTTCATTTTAATACTTTGTTTTTAAAGCAAAAAAACTTTTTGCAGGAAGAGCTAACATATTCCATGTAAGAAAGTAGTAGAATCTCTTTATAAGACATTTTCATACAAGTACTCACAACTTGCTCTTTATATGTATATACTGCCGCCTGGTGGTAATTCTTGTTTTGTGCTTCTGTGGGTTTAAGGCACAAGAGAAGTAACCTTTCATTAAATAAGGTTCATATCAGAGTATATTTTTCAACCTGGTAGATGAATCTCTAGGAGTAAATTTGTTCAAATATATTTTAGGATATCAAACTTGATTATTGCTACTGGTTTTAATTGGGTTTGTGTTCTCCATATTGCTTGGGGGCAGTGGAGTTGATCAGTTTTTGTTGAATCATAGAAGAGTATAGTAGTTTTGTATTCATAGCTGATCTTCCTTCAAATGTACAACAGGTAACATGAGTGCAGAACATAAAATTGAAATAAGCAAAAACATTATCAGTTAGAGCGCAGGTGGCAAAGACTGCACAGGTTGCACCTATGCAAATCTGGTTAATTTTTTTGTGTTATTGGGTTTTGGTTTTTTTTTTTTTTTTTTGAAACTACATGGTATTCTCCCCACTAGCTGAAGTCATTTTCACAATGTTGGTTTTGTCACTGTAAAAATATACAGTTATAAACCCTTTATTCACTAGTGCCCTCCAGTAGGTGCTTTTCTTTATGGCATAGCCTATTTGATCAAAATTATAGGAGATGTTGTCATTTTTATGCATGGCAGATATCTGTACTAATGAATCTTATGTGTATGGGTGTCAGTGAGTGTATAGATGTGAGCATATACACAGCATACATGAATGGCAAGAAGAAGACCTGAAGTATTTGTGTTCTTTAAACATTGTGAGGTAACCTGCTCTCAGGATCAGCAGAGACATCCCTAGAAAGAGGACACTTTACATAAATGAAAACATGGTCTGCAGAAGACTTGGGATACGATCTCACATTCCAGATACATAATACTTCACCAAATGATTCTGTAGCTGCTTAATTGGGGTTTTTCTGTAGACGTTTTCCTTTCTTACACACTGCTGTGTGTAAAGGGATGAAATTTTCACCATGTCCCTCTAGAGTTAAGCTGCTCTTCAGAAAGAAGGTTTGGCTCATAGCTCACGTTCCCACTGTGGAAAGGAGCCTGCACCTGTACCTTCTTGTTACTACAATTTCTGAAGGGCTAGACTCTTAATGTTTTTTTTTAGAGAGACAGAGGAGGTTTTCTTTGCTCCTTCTGTTCCTTGTTGGTATGTCCTTCTGTTTATCCTTGTTCCTCCCTTTTCACTCATAGTTTATGTTTAAAAACTCTGAATTTTTCTCCAAAACAGTGTGTCTTTGCCTCAGCTGCTGTTTATTTCTTCTCTTTTCCACCTTGATGTTGCTTAACTGAAGACTTAATAACCTTTTCAGTTTCTTGTAAGTACATTCATATAAAATAGATGTGCCACTACTTCTAAAAAAGGGCAATGTCAGGAAGGAAGTTGGGGAGGGGGTTTTTATAAATTACTGTTACCTGAAGGCTGTAAAAAGAATTTCCTTTGAACTTTACAACTGTAGCCCTTTCTCTTTCTGAAATGCATATACCACTTTTTGGGTATAGTACTTTTATTGAAATGTTTTTCTGTTCTGATTTCCTTTTTTTTTGTGTGGTTTTTGGTTGGTTTATTTTTTTCATTTGGGTGTTTAGTGTTTTTTGGGAATTTTTGGAGGGTTGGCGTTTAATTCCCATGTTCTTTCAGAGAAGCACAAGGCTAATCTGCATGGAATTTTATGGGGTTTTTTATGGACAGATTTAAATAAGACAGGTAAAAATAAGACTCGAGTGATCTTTTTTCTTTTTTCTGGAATGTTATTCACTGTTAATTTGAGTTTATTCAGTTTACATTCCTAAAAAAGAAATTTACCCATGAGTCTTTCTAGAAAGTTGAAGTGATTAATCTTAAACATATTGGGGACAGTTCTGCATTGTTGCATGGGCTGGATGTGCCTCATGACTGTTCCACACAGTGGACTAAAGAGAGAAAGGCTATGTAAGACATAGTAAGTCTAGTTTGCAAAGTGTATCTTCTGTCACTGTGGAAGCAAGCAAGAATGTCTTGCAGAATAAATATTTGTTGGCTGCAAAACAATCTTTGTTAAATATAATTATAGAGAAACTGCCAGAATACCAAAACAAATCTGTCTCATATGCAAAAAGCTTTCAGGTACACAGATGGATGCTGAATGGTGTAGAATGCTGAAACACATTAACCATTGAGACTGAACTTCTTCACACAGTACCCTTCAGCAGTTTCACAAAATTATTATGTAGCTTACCTTTTTAACCAGAGTAGATTCTATATTTCATGTTTTAAAATTACATATTCAAGCTTATGAATTACCACTTTCTTGTATTTCAGCTTTTATCTTGAAAATTCAGAAGAGTGAATATTTTGTAGCCATTTGAAGGGAACAGTCTATTCTTACCTTTTTCATTGTAATTTATCTTCAAATAAGTTATCTGGAACTTCAGATAAATATGCAGTAGCCATAAAACAGTAATGATTAAAAAAATAATTTAACATATTATCTTTTTGTAGCATCTACTTGATGTGTTTTCCAAAATACTAAATAGTATGTTTCATGGCCAACAAAAGAGGAAACACAAGTCGCGATCTTACGGCACAAATGCATATCTTAAAAAAGAACACGAGTTCCAAGTTTTTGTGTAATTAGTAAACATACATTTCTTGATTGAAATTAAGGAAGTAGTTAATGTGGTAGTAATAAATTTTATTTCCTAGTGCAGCTAGGAAACTTCAAATTGCATTGGCAAGTTACATTCACAATTTTCCTCTTGGTTGAATAAAAACATGGTAAAACTGTCAGCTAATTTATTTGCAGTCAGCTGATTTCATTTAGGCATTTGCCTAAATCAGTGTGATTAAGTCACATGACAGATACAGCTTTTTAAATTTGGGAGAGGGAGAAGTACTTTGTTTTAAAAGATGTTAGTCTTAATTCCATAGTCCTGATCTAGGTAGCTGCTAGATGGCAGTAGTGTAAAGCAGCACTGTATGTAAAAATTCAGTATCCTTGATTTGGAAAATGAGAGTTCATATTTTTTTGATAAATTCATGATAAAAATGTATTATTTACACTTAAAAATGTCATTTCAAGAACCTTGAAGTGCATTGGATGCAAAATGTGCCTAACACTTCTGACAGTTTAGCTGGAATAATTTTGGCTTTTGCCTTAGTAAACTGAAACTTAAAGAAATTCAAGTTATAATTCTTCAGCTAAAGCTTTAACTGACTGTACAGCTTCCCTTCCTTTATCTTAATTTTATGAATCAAATGTTCAAGGCTTAAAAAAACCAACCAACTGAAAAAAAAAACCCAGAAACAAAAGCTCCCTTTAAAATATTGCAAGGAGTCATAGAATATGCTGAGTTGGAAGGGACCCATCAGAATCCTCAAATCCAACTCCTGGCCTGGCCTAGGACATCCCCAGGAGTCCCACCCTGTGCCTGAGAGCATTTTCCAATCACTTTTTGAACTTTCTTAGGCCTGGTGCTGTGATCACTTCCCTGGAGAGCCTGCTGCAGTGCTCAGCCACCCTCTGGGTGAAAAACCTTTTCCTGATGTCCAAATTGAGCCTCCCCTGACTCAGCTTCCTTATGTTTCTTTGAGTCCTCTCACTGGGCACAAGAGTGAAGAGATCAGTGCCTGCTCCTCTGCTTCCCCTTGTGGGGATGTTGAAGACCACAATGAGGTCTCCCCTCAGTCTCCTCCAGTCTGAACAGACCAAGTGCCCTCAGCCCCTCCTCATAAGGCTTCTCCAGACCCTCCACCATCTGCATTGCCCTCCTTGGGACACTGTCTGGTAGCTTAAAATCTTTTTTACATTGTGGTGCCCAAAACTGCACGCAGGCTCAAGGTGAGGCTGCATCAGCACAGAGTAGGGTGGAACAATCATCTTCCTTGCATTCTCAGAAAAAAGAAATTGAATTAGTATTACTTCTAAGGGTGATTGCTGTTCATCTTAATGCATTTGTTCAGGAGCATGTTACCAGTTTGATTGGAGGAAATTCTTCCTCTCACAAACACTCAGAATTTTTTGGTGCAAGTTAGAAATCATGTGGTGACCATTTGTGATTATAGTCTTTGTCATATTTTACTAGAGCTCCTTTTAAAATCTGGTACAGTTTTCTTTCTTATTCTGTGCTGGGATTTCAATTTCTCTTGAATAGGTGAGCACATTTTCAAAGTTTTATCTTCTGACTTGCCAGGGATGGGTAATTTATTCAAATGAGAGGACCTTTTTCTCTCAAGTATATTTAAACCTAAGTCAAGGGAGTGAAGCCAAGAAAATTCTACATGGATATTTTTACAATGAAAAGTTCACATTTCTGGAAGAAATTACATCAGAATATTCTTATTTTCAATTGTAATTTGGTCTTTGTAAACATAATTGCTTAGCTTCAGTTTTTCTTTTCTCTATAGAACTTGAACTTCAGTTAGTTAGCAATATAAGAGTTTTATTTTGACCTTACCATAGAAAGCTACAATTAAAAATGACTTAAAAATAGATCAAAAAGTATTGCCTACTTATCTCATACTTGCTTGACTACACCTTGTAAATATTTAAAATAACTAAAAATACAAATATTTCCCTTTAATGAATATTGTGGAAGTGATGACAGGTTAGATTTCAATACTATTTGAAAAACATTACTTAGATTGTAAAACAAGTCTTCATATATGTGCTATTATTTACTGATTTAAACTACGACTGCTTTAAAAACTCCCTTCTTTTCTTTTTCTAAATGAAACTTTGTTTTTCTGGAAAAAGCCGTTTAAGCTTGTCTTCTGCTGGGCCTGTCAGAAGGAGTCCATGAAAAACACTGTTAATAATTCAAAACAATGTAGAGTCTTAATGAGCAGAGTACCACAGCACCACCTGGGAAACTCTATGCACAGGTATTTTCTGAGACAGGAGGTTTCTTAATTTGCACATATCTGTGTTCCAGGAGAATTGGACAGCATCATCAAAGTAGTCTGTTTAAATCTTGTACAGGCCTTTCTTATTTCTCTATTCCTTTGTATTGTAAATACATAGGTAGGTATATGTTGGGTAGTTCTTACGTGTGTGTTTGGTTTTTCCTGTAACTGTTATTTCAGTTTCAATTTGATCTGCTATTGTTGTTTGTTTTGTGCTTTTTTTTCCCTTCTTTTACAACCAGAACGTGGACTCTCTGTGGCACTCCTGAGTACCTTGCACCAGAAGTCATACAAAGTAAAGGCCATGGAAGAGCTGTGGATTGGTGGGCCCTAGGAATTCTTATATTTGAGATGCTGTCAGGGTAAGTGATAATTACTATATCACAGCAATATTATGTAATACAGAATTATTTGCTAGTTCTGTTTACAATATTTGGATAAGCAAATTTGGGCCAAATTTATTATTGATTTACTGGTTTAATTTCTGCTTTTGAAGAAAGGAATTGGGAAGCTTTACAAAACTACAGATATCACTTGTTGTGGGAATGTTTTAGGATTTTGAGTTTTTTGGTTTTGTTTCTTGTTTTGAGTTTGTGTTTTCTGTTTGGTTTGGGTTTTTTGTTTTGTTTTTCTTAATACTTTAACAGCTTCTCTTTTCCTTATGTGTTTGGAAATTCAGGTTTTGCTGAAGTTTAGATTTTTATTTACGAGGCCCTTTACATTTAAAGGGCCAAGAACAGGACTACTTCTGTAATTAATTTCCAACATAGGGAAATCCTAGTTACAGTGGGAGCTTTAGTCTGTAAAAATGCACAGTGGCAAGTAGGAAGACTTTTATTAATACAATTTGTATTATAATGGAGCACTGCTTTTCTTTAAACCAGAGGAAGAAGAATAGTGAAAAGCTTTATAGGTCTATTTGAAATCAGTTTGCTCAAATGCTGCTTTTGCTGTTCTGGAATTTTTTTGATAAAGCAATGTTTTCAGAAGATACAAATTCAAACTGAAGAAACGGTTTCTGGCATTAATATAATAATCTGTTCATTACTTATTGTGGTTTTCCTCTTACTTGGTTTTGTCTTGGCTGTGTTGTTTGAGGGTACTTGAAGAAAGGTTTGGATTTTTGAAAGCAATTGGCTTTGCCGTGGTGGGTGCTATAGGACAAATGCAGGTGAAAGCAAGGTTTTCATAGCTTCTGAAGAAACATAGGGTATTTTATCAGTTTGATTTCATAGTTCTACCTTCTTCATAGTTTCATACCTTCTGCCTGGTACCTGGCTCTGCGCTCTACACCTTCTTGGTCCCCAGGTGCATCAGGTGTCCTCTGTGGCCTTTCTTTATAAATTTGCAGCCTTGTAGAATGAAGAGAACAGTGTCCTTGCTTGGATTTATTCATCCTTTTATCTGTGTATTTCTGTAATTTCAAAGTGACTTTGCTGACTCTTCCAGTGTTTGGACAAGCTTGTAATTTTGCCTGAGCAAGTAGCTCCCCTGATGAAAGGGTGGTCACTTCAGAGCTCTAATCCATTGTGGGGGACTGCTGTTCACTCAATAGCAACACAACTTTCCCTAGCACAGCATTGCTCCCCACTGCTTGCTTTCGTAGTGTCCTGAAGGCTTACATATGCATTGACTTTGGATCTATGGCAATTTGTAGACAGAAAAGCAATAAACATAGTTGCTGGCTGGCCCAAGTTGTTATTTATGGAGGCTGATTTGCAGAGACCAGGCTCCACCTTTTTTCCATTGCTTCCTGCAAGGTGAGCAGCCCAAGTTGGTCAAAAGAGTCCTTCTCAGAAAGAAAAAAGAGATTCCCAGCAAGCTTGTTGCCACTAATCTTAGCCTTGGACAGCAAGAAGACTGTAGATAAAAGTGTCTGGGCTGTAATATGAGCTCAGGTGCTGCAGCCACCCAGCTGTGATTTACCTTCCTGCCAGGGGTTTCAGTGTGGCCACTCTCTGTTAGGTCTGTGTGGTCTCAGTGTTAGTGGATATTGGACCTTATTTATTTGCATGCCTTACAGAGATGTTGGGAGGATTCTCTCCACTAGACCACTAATAGAAATGTAGTTTACAAAGTTAACAAAGACTACAGGTGGCCATCAGACAAGATATTTGGAGTCATTGAGACCTCAAGACTGCAGGGTGCTAAGTATGGCTTCTGTGTGTTCCACTGAAACATGACTGGTATATATTGTTCATTAAAAATGGGAGCAGCTGCTGTTGTTTCTATGTAGGATCTTCTGTGTCATGACACTGTCTGGCTCAGGGAATGAGACCTGGATTTCAGAGTGGGTGGCTTAAAATGAGCACTTTGGCTTGTAGAGAATTTTAACCAATAGAGATAGCTTACACTGTCCTGACAGTCAAGTGAGGTTTTATATAGGCTGACTGACAGAGCAGCTGTCTGTTGTGTGTGATTTGCGTAGGTTTTTTTATTACAGTGCTTATATAGACATGCTCTTTATAATGATTGAATGCTGCTTTGGATAGGGATTGCATCCAAGACTAAAAAATTAAACACAGCAGCATTCAGTCATTTTCCAAAGCTGGAATAGGGACTCCATACAAACTTATATGTTTGGGGTGATTGTGTTTTGAGGCTTGTTTTTTGGGGTTTTTTTTTGTTTGATTTGGACTTTTTAAAAATGGAGAAATGCTACTTTCTTAGGGTGTTTTTTTAGGGGATTAAAGAAGGATAGAGATTATGGCTTGTATGTGTTTCCTTTAGATGGGAAGGTTGTCACAATGAATGTATGCTTTTAGCATTTTATAAACTTTTTACTGTTCTTAGCAATAGTGTTTTGAAGCACTTTTCCTCACCAGCTCAAGATCTGGCTAGATATTTACTATCAAATCAAGGCTTTTATTACAGAAGCAGTCCTAGTTAACTTTATAGTTCAAAATTCAAAGAAGATGTAAGAAATCTGAAAATATTTTGAAGGTGACCAAAACCTGACTTCAAGACTAAGTTATTGTCTGCAAGTAAATTAATGTAAGACATTTGATAGTTATTTCCTGAAGTTAGTCTCCCTGAAGCCCAAAAGCAATTGAAAAGAATTGGTAGGTGTGCGTGTAAGGAAATGGCCTCTCTAAAAACAAACAAACCCACACCTTCCTGTTCCACAGTGTCTTGTTTCCCTAACTTAATCTCTGGAGGCCCATTGAATTCTTCTTCTGCACAAACTAGGTTTGAGGCAAGGTCTGTTTAGGTTTAACATAGCAAGATACAGAAGGGGGAAGGAACAGGGAGAAGCAAGGGTGAGAAGAAAACTTAACAGATGGATAACACCAAGTTCATTGAGTTAATCTAAACAAGATAAGCAAACTGTCAATACAAAAACATCTATTTATTTTGAGTAAATGAGTTCTGTTGCAATTTAATGGAAAGAAAAATATGCTTGTTATTTAACATTAGGTAAGTTAGGTTGTAATTGTACTGTTATCAGATATGCAGCTAATACGAATTTTGTGTATTAATATGGATTTGTGGTTTTACTTTTGTTTTGGTTGTCATGTGTGATGTGGTGGTCTGGCATTTTAGGTAGGTTAATGGTTCCTGTCTGCAATTTCATATTCTCAGACCTGTATATTTTCCCTTGAGATTTTACAACTTCTCTCTTCAGACTGTCTTGGAAACTTATGTCCGTGCCATTGTTATGCTTCAGTTAGCAAAAGGAATGGTTTGCAGCTGTTCTCCCATTTACAGAGATGATATTTTTTGTATCTTCTTTTCAGTTGGTGAAAAGGCAGCTGTTTGGTGGTGTGAAGAAAGTCTGAAACTCAGGGGGATTTTTGCTGATTTATTAAGTAGCTTCCAGCACAATACTTGTGTTGTTTTGTTTAAAATCTGTGCTGTGTTGAAGATTGACATTTATAAAAAGCATCAAAATCAAGTTACTTGGTTTGTCCATGAGAAAACTGCAGTGTTTCAAAGCTGTTGTCATTTTGCATAGAGTTCAAATGCACTTTTGTTGCAATAAAATTATTATATAGCCAACTGTGATTTAAATTTTTCACAAGAACTCTAGACATAGTAATTTTGGATTTTTAAAGTGGGAAAGCAAATTAAAACAATGCAATATAAATATGAAAAAAATTATATAAGTACTTCTGTTCTTCTTAATTTCACACCTCAGTAATGTACAGTAATCTGCTTACTGCAGCTGGTAGCTTTGTAATACATAGTTAAAAATATTCTAATTTCTTTATGCATTTATAGATTCTAATAGGTAGTAAGTAGAAAATTGGGTTTGTCAACTTGCTGTGGAGAATGTGAATGATATTTATGTTGCTTGACTAAAAAAGAAACTATATGATAGTCTTTCTTGTGGTGAAAAAACCCGTGCATGCTAAATAGCAATCATGTTTTCCTTGTTCTTTAGTGTCAAAGCACGAATTTTTAATAGCACAAGTATTATTCCTGAGATTCTTCCACTTTTCAGTTAGCTGGGAAGTAGTTTTTCATAAAGTACTCTGACTTTGTGAAAACCGACAAAAAATGTCCTTTAGTCTTTCCCTAACCAGATAGTTTAGTCATGCTTTTCAGTGCTTTGAATTATTATGTTTTTTTCACCATAAGCCTACAAATACTTTTACTTAATTATTCTGATGGAATTTGATTATTCCTGTGGCCGAAATTTACAGTATTTCAAAGGGAATGCTAATCCACTTGATCATCAGCTGTATAATGAAGAAATTAATATTTCTGAAAACATAATGGAAATAATGTATATTACTTGCTGAAGAACAAGGTAGTTTGACTACCATAAAATTTTAAAAAAGAGCCTGAAGTGCAGAAATGTTGTTTTCATCCTTCAGTTTCAATCCTATCAGTGATTTCCAAAGCCACAGGCACTGTATTTGTGTGCGTATGCACAGAGTTAAGTTCTCTGAGAAAGTAATTATGTTAGGGAGATGTGAAAATACTTAAATTAAACTGTAATAGTGGTTGGATGTTTTTGATATGATCAGCACTCAAAAGCTGCAGGTTTTTTAATTCTGTGGGGATTTTGAGGCAGAAGCATAGTAAGAGGGTTGTTTTGGTCATATTACAGAGGGCAAAGCAGGACTGAGATTACTGAATGAGCCATTCCATTCCCTTAGAAGGGTTCCTGTTTAACTTTCAAGAGCATGAGTGACTCTCGGACAGCTGTCAGCTCTTGTGCTCAGCTGCCTGCCCTGGCTGTACTGATGCACCTCTTGCAGCCATCAGGGATGTGCTGTACTCGTAAAGGAAGCACAGCAGAAAACTTTCAGTTCTTACTGTAGCTGTATGACAAGAAGTAGTCTCTCTGTTAGCTCATAACTTCATGAAGAACTTCATAGAAGACATAAATGTAGAATTTTAATTACATGTTGTTTACTATTCATCGTGGGGAGGATTTTGAAATGAAAACTTTATCTGTCCCACACAGAAAGGCAGCTGCACTTGGAGAGTTGTGAGCAGTCTGACTGTTTGAAAAACCTTATCTAGCAAAACACATAGTTGAATTCAAGATGTACAACAAATAACTGAACTGGATAATGTATTCATGTGAAGGTCCTTTAACACTTTAGAGAGAAACTGATAAATAAGGGTGTGCTGGCAGTTACAGGACAAGATCAAAAACGGTAATGCTCTTTTGGACAGTATATCCCTGGGTTTTAGAGATAAAAGCAAAGCATTTTCTACTTTTGAACTGAATTTTTTTTTCATAAGTTATATTTTTATGGCAATTGTGTAGCAATTTTATATTTTTCTATTCTGTTGTTATATTTAAATTCTAATTCTGCATTCAGTGTGTTGCATACAAAAATGTTTTCTGTTTTACAATGGCAGCCTTAAATTATTCTTCAAGATAGTACTTGATTGGTAGTGTCCTAGCAAAAAGAACAACTTCATCAATTATTTCTGAGGGAAATTTCTATAACATAATATTGCTTATAAAATTTTTAGAACTTCTTTTCTAACCTCTGAAAATTTTCTATATTAAAATAGGTTTCCTCCATTTTTTGATGACAATCCATTTGGTATATATCAGAAGATTCTTGCTGGCAAAATAGATTTCCCGAGGCATTTGGATTTATATGTAAAGTAAGTCCATGACTCCCAACACTGTCTTTTCTATTCTAAATACCTGCTGAGCACTATTTCTAAAAATCTTTTTAGAAGACCTGATTTCAGATTCTGATTTTCTGAAACATCATGTTGGAAAATATTTGATATTACATTTACACTTTCAGTGCAAATAAGCTTACATATTTTGTAGACTTCAAGGTGGTGATACAGTTGTAAGATAGTATCTGCCTATCTTTTCTGTTTATTATGGGTTATTAAATGCTTTTCCACCTTCCACCCATTGGCATGTCCTGTAAGAAGGTCAAGAGGAGAAATATGAGGAGATAATCTGAGCAAAAATTAGGAGAGCAGGAAGAGGACACTAAAACTGTTTCTATCCATAGATACATACCACTTAAATCACTCTCAGCATAATTACTTGAGTGAACTGTGGTACTTCAGAAGTTCTAGTGTAAAGTCAACTTAAATTTGTGATAGCAGGGGCCCAGTTCAATATGGAGTATTACATATACATATAATGTGGGTTTAATTTTCAGTATTTAGCAATTGCTGAAAGTGTATTGCAGATGAAATAAGGTTTTTTTTTTCCTATTTGAAAATTCCATAACTGAAATAATTTTTAGTAAACATTGGAACATGAGGAAATGCGATTATAAACATGAAGTTTCTTCTAAGTGACAACTGAGTGAGTGATGGAGTGAAGACAGGAAGCTACTCCTTTGTTAATCACTTGTGATGTTTTGATGGTGACTTCAGAGAGGCACTTGCTTACTGTCACTACTGGGTAAACATACAAGCAAAACTAATCATTTGAGAAAGTGTTGTGTTGTGTTTCGTTTTGTTTTTGAGTTTCCACTGAATCACTGAGTGCACTGAATGAAGCATGTCTGCTTCCCCTTAGGCTGACTTGTGTCTTTGTAACAGTTTTCTGTCAGTAGCTCCACACAGTTTACAGTTTAGTGTAGTTTATCCGGTCTTCCTAATCCAATTGGTCTGGGAAAGAAAATTTATTATCTCTTCTAGTATTCTGTGCACTGAACTGTAATATTGTGATCAGGAGGAGGAACACCTCAAATTCGGTTATCATCTCTAACAACCCATCCAATATAGTGAAAGCTGTTACAGAGACTAATAACCCATGAGCCTCCTTTTATCCTGGCTAAACAATCCCAGCTCCCTCAGCCACTCCTTGTAGGACTTACCCTCCAGATCCTTCACCAGCTCCATTGCCCTTCTCTGGACTCACACCAGCATCTCAATGTCCTTCTTCAAGTGAGTGGCCCAGAACTGGACGCAGAAACACGAAGTGTGGTCTCACCACTGACAAGTAGAGGGGGCCAATCACTGTTCTGTCCTGCTGGCCACACTACTCTTGTGGCTTCACTTACTTTCTGCAGTGAATTGTGAACACAGTGTCTTGGATGTCAGCCCCTCTTCCTTCTTTTAAACCACAATATGCAGAACTGGATAGTCCTTGAACATCTCTGCATCATTACCTTAAAGCAAGTGCCGAGATTATTTTGTCTAATGAAGGCAGTCTTCTTCTCTTACCTTCTAACCCATCTGTTTTCTCTCTTCTTCCAATAAATCAGTATTTCAGCCAGAAAGAAGACTGTCTTGGGTCCTGTCAGATCCAGACTGTGTCTGAAGTATTAGTGCTATATAAAGTTTTAACTCTCTGTTCTGAGGCAGCAAAACTGTTTCCCTTTCTGAACTCTGAGAGCGCTTCTCTCCCTAGGGATATGTACTGCCTGAGCTTACAGACATTTACATTTTTTACTCACCTATCCCTTATCACCCTCCTGTACTCTTTATTTTCTGAATTTGTACCACTTCTGCTTTCCCTCCTGATGCATGAATGTCACTTTTCCTTACTGCTTTTTTAAGGTTTTCTTTGCAAAGCCACTTTTGGAAACCTCCAAACGAAATGTCCCTGTTACACCATTTTACTGACTATTGCTCTGCAGAGACCTTCATGTAGAATATGGTTCTCAGAAACATGCACCAGCATATCTATCGAATTAATTTTAACATAATTTTTAAATGAGTATTTAGAACCAATGTAATAAAGAACTACGGAACTATTATTGGTTTCAATTCAATGGATATTTCACTGGTCAATGCAGCAAGTATCATATTTAGTAACAATACTGTATCAGCAAGTAAGCTCATCCCTTACCTGTTTTATGATGAATTTTTGAAGCAAGCCAAGAATGATCCATGAAATGTTTTCTGGTTTTATAGGAATGGTAAAGTGTCTTTGCCCATAAACTCTGTGAATCTCTTTTTGGGTTTCTGTATTTCTTTTCAGTCCTACTTCTGTTTTCAAGTGTGCTTATAGTCCTCCTCCATGATGAATGGTCTTTTTGAAGTAGAAAGGGATCTTTCTGCAAAGGTGACTGTGAAAGGAGTTGGTCACATGATTTAATCTAATTGAAATATTGATTGTCTGGAATAATCATGAGAGTTTTAAAAACTGCTTCCTCCATGGACTTTTTTTATTCATATATCTGGTGATTTAATTTTTTTCCAGTTGAATTTTAGAATTGTGTTTCTGCCAAATGCAACAGCTTTTCAAACAGTCTAGCATATTCAGTTTATATGTTCATTCTGCACACACTTTTGTGATATCAAGGATAGGTGACACTGCTATTTTTGGGAGGCATAGTAGACATTACAGGTAGGGATGGAGAGAGGCAGGTGTGTCATTAAGTTTGTGTTAATTTCTGTAAATAAAACAGTTGACTTTTTTTAACCTTTGATATTGTTGAAAATTTGAACTAGCCATACTCCTTAATCTCCGTTTCATGCTGTATGTCATCTCTCAGGAATAATTGAGATTATAGAAATAAGGATGGTTAAACTTTTGTTCTTTCTTGATATTTGGTACTTCATGCAATTAGTCCAGAATGCCAGTTTTCTAAAATCAAATAGCAAAATAATCTTTGAGATAAAATGCAACTGCTTATAGAAATATGAAGCCGTATTTTTCTTTCAACTCGCAAGTAATGAAGCTAATTCCATAAATTATGATACTTTTGGTTTATGTCATAGTTGTTTGGGGCTTAATATTTGAAGTACTTTGCTATTAACATGGAAGAGTTTTCTGTCTCTAAACTTCTTTTAGTTGCTTAAAATGTTGATTTAGTTTTATGTAGAACTGTTCAGTGAGCCAGTATCTCAGTGAGACTTTATGTTTTCAGTTAAATTATAGATGTTACTAGTTTTAAGCAGATGACTAGCTCTTCCATGGTTTCCCTGGATATTTAGCAGAAAGATGAGGGTGCAACTTTATCTGCTTTTTTAATACATTTTAGTGTTGAGTTCTGTCAGGCAGATTGGAGATCTGTTGGAGAAAAAACATTGAGGTTTTGAGATTAGGCATGCTGAGCAAAATGAAAAAATACAAAGAACAAAATGGTGCTACTTGGCAAGTGGCAGGGGAAGAGAAAGAAGAGGGTTTTTTCCCTTTGTTTCTTGGAAGAATCTAAAAGAAATCTGCAAGAATTCTGTTAGATTCTTTTTTATTGCTTACTCTTAAATGTCCTAAAATATGAGGAAATGAATGGTCAGAGGGAAGCATGTCTGTATTCTGTAACACTTGACAATCAAATATAAGTTACTTCTGTTTAACAGAGAACATATTTTCTCTACTTCAGAGACCTTATTAAGAAGCTGCTTGTGGTTGACAGAACAAGACGACTTGGAAATATGAAGGTCAGCGTAAAATCCTTAGTGTAACACACAAGGTTGAAAGAATTCTGTAGGAAAGATATAGACCAGCTCTTCATAGAATTTTTGGTTCGAGAAGCATGAAACACATACATTTTCCCATACATTACTTAGGTTATGCAATCCTAAATGCAAATTTACCTCTGTATTTCTGTGTTTCTGAAAATCATTCCACTATTTGAATTAATGCTACTCTTGATGGTGGTTTTCCTCTCTCCTCACCACCACCTGTTCATTAATGTGAAAACCTAGATTAGACCAGAAACATGATATTAAGTCCTGTAGTGGATGGTGCCAGCTCATTTGGTTCCTTTTTTGTGGCAGTGATAATCCCAGAAGGGCCACTAATCAAACTTGAAGTTTAAAAATTATTTTAAAAATATAAGGATTGTAGTGATACCTGGTCATTGTCTTGGTGGTGCTGATTAAGCACAGTCAAATACTCTTCCACCAGGAAGAATTATTTACCCTAATCCAAACAGTTTTATGAAGACAATAGATACTGAAATTACCATGTATAATCTTTCTCTTAGGAGACATCTAAAATTTTTATTTCTCTGGGGAAGGGATGTTAGAGGTTTGCTTTTTGGCCCAAAGCACCTTGAATGGTAAACATAGGTGAAGATGGTAAAAAGTGCACAATCATCCAGGGTTTTCTTAACATATTAATATAAATGCTTTAACCAGCTCTCCGGTGTTTTCTTTTGGAGCTTTTTTATGGCACAAAGTTAGACTGGTAAGAAAAAACAGAACATAATGTTTTTCCTTATCCTTCAGAATCCTTTGTAGTCTTTTTCAGGAGAATTTCTTAAGCTGAAAATTTTTCAACTCATTTATCAGTGAAAACTTTTATATCTTTAGACAGTTTTGAAGGGAAACAAAAATAAAAGCAAATCTTGACTTGTTCAAACATAGGCTTTGAACAAATGTGTTTGGCTGAGTTTTCTGTTTTCTGGGGATTTTTTTAGTCCATGGTTGCTTAGGTTTGTTTTGGGGCTTTCCCTACAATTGACTAAAATTCTTAAATCAAAACCAGTTCTAATTAAGAACAGATTTTGGAGTGAGAGCACTAGGTCAGACTTGTGTCTGATCCTTTTCCATTGTCATAATTGTTTTAAAAATATGTAAATCCCACAAAACATTTTCTGGTGAAACATTCAGTCAGATCTGCTTTTGAGGGAACTACGTGAACTGTTCTCCTTGATGCCTCATTGGATATGAGCATGGATATTTCCACTCCACCTAAATCTGAAAAAACCTAAATGTGTGATAATGCTTGGTTTTGTGGAGCTGTATGTGTTACAGTCTTGAGTGCTGTGCTTTGATCAGGCCTGAGACAGGGAACCAGCTGTTTTTCCCCAGTGCTTAATGCCTCAAGAACAAGTCTGTGCTTGAAACAAGCTTAATCATGAAAAAAAGAGACATTTTTGTTTCTTCTGCACATAAATAAAACAGGCACCCCAGAGAGAATAATCATTACAAGGTAAATGCACCTTTAGCTGTATATCTAAAATGAAAACAAATGTTTTAATATATTTACTTTTGTAACAGGACTGAGAACCTCTTGCTGTCAGCATTAAATGCCTGTAATATTTAAAAAAGCTATGCGCTTCCCAGACATTATTTTTATTTAAAACACCATCAACCCTCAGTTATTTCTTTATAGCACAAGGATTAGAAAGTATATCTGAATATAAGGCATTCTCTAAAATGTTGGTGAAAACAACAGTAAATAGGACAGTAACTAATGCTTTTGTGGGTACTTTAAAGCCTGTTCTTGATCTCCATCGTGTCAGAAGAATGCTAAAAAAAACCCAAATCAAAATTACTTGGGTTTTATTGCTGGAACTCAGGACCTACTAGGGAATTAACACTGTGAATTTATCCTTTAGAGTCTTTTCATGATTATCACCTGAAAAAAAAGAAAAAAGGATAGACCTGTTATTACAGTCCTTGTAATGAAATACATGGTTTGGCATACATGTAAGCTTAAAAAATAGTAATTTTGATTTCTTTCCTTAAAGAATGGAGCCGATGATGTGAAGAGACATCGATGGTTCAGGTCGATAGACTGGGATGCTGTACCTCAAAGGAGACTCAAGGTACATTCTGCAAATACTGTGTAGGACATCACAAGGAGAAATCATTGTTCATTTAAGCTGATCTGTTGAAGGTTTGTTGGCTGTTGCATCTGTGTGTTTGTGTGTGTATAAGCACATGTCTATATGCACACTTAGTAATTAAGTGCATATTGGCCTTTTTGCAATGTGGAGTTCATTGTATGAGGGGCTGCATTTTTGTCTGTATACGAACTGTCTAAAAAAATCCCTGCTTTAGTTTGCTGAAGATGATTTGTTAATGCAGAGTTTAGTTTTCAGGTTTAGGGTTTTCTAAGTGATTACTTGTAAGTGGTTTTTTTATTGGGGGACGTGGAGGGGATTGCTCATTTGTTGGTTTGATTTTGTTTTTCTTTTTTCCTTGTCCTTATATATATGGAGGCATTTTATTCTGGGCTTTAAATTTTTGTACCAAGTTCAATTCAGGTAAATGTTTTAATAAAATGTAGAGCACATGGGAGTAGGAGGAATAGGAAAGGTGAAAGAGAAGGATTTATGAATGTAATTCCAACAGACTTTTATAGCACTGAATTCTAGTATTATATGAGGGCAGATGTTTGCAAAAGCTACCAACACTACAAAATACTTTTAAAGTACTTTAGAAGTAAAACTGCTTTCTTTCTTTCCTTCCTCAAAGTTCTAACTTGTACAATTGCTTACAGCAGTGGTTTTCTGTAGCAGAGGCTGAGTTACCTCATGCAGTCAGTCAAGTACAAATTAAACATTTGTTTTTATTTTCTTTGCACTAGTTTCTTCCACTTAAATTCCAGGTAGATACCTTGAGTTCTTGCAAAAAAAAAAAAAAGAGACAATATTAAAATCTTCTTGATGTATTCTTGTAAATAATATCTAATACAAAGCTATAGATGGCTTTTCTCTTTAAGAAAAATAAGTTTCCAGTGTTTTAAATGTGTGGGTTTGTTTTATTTTTAATCATTACTGCAACCAGTTGATATTTTTATGTATATGCATTGTAATGAAGTCACATTTTTCTAGGTATTTATTCTAAATTCTGTTTACCAAACCTGCAAAGAACACAAACTAGATGATAACCTGTTTAATAATATATAAACTCAGATGTTTATGGCAACCTAAGCAATAAAAAACAAATAGTACTAAAAATTATTATTAGATGTACAATCAAATGTCTCAGGTCCAAACATCCTTTATGTGGCATTTTTATTTTAAAAATTAATCAAAAAAGAGTCACCATAGCATTCAGATTACTATTAAGGTCTTGGAAGATGAAGTGATATTTAATTAAACTTTAGAGTAGGGATGTGAAGTGGATCAGAATTTTACTTGGTTATTTGAAGACTATAGCTGCCTCTATAGAATTTGTTCTCATGATTTCATACTGATGAAGAGATTGAAAATATGAAATAATGCACACAATGCTCTATTTTCCTAGTAAAAAGCCCGAATTTGTCTATTGTATAGATTATGCATGGAATCATGGTCTGAATAAGATCCTAAATATCAATATCATATAAACAATAGCAATGGCTGAAAGGGAGAAAATTGTTTCATTAATCATCCTTTCTCTCTTGTTTTTTTCTTACTACATGTCACTTCACAAAACTTTTTTTCTGCCAAAATGCTTACAGGGAGGAGGGATACCAGGCACTGCCCACAGTGGAGCAGACATTTCTCAGGGGCAGAGCAGATTCTGCACATTTTCCTCAGCATCTGGGCAGTGTTACTGTGACTGCCAGACACAAAATTAGCACTCTGCTTTTGGCTGAAGGTTAGAGGTACTGTCATACAGGGACTTGTCTTTCCCATTGAAAACCAACTGATGATGACACCATTTTGAAAAGCCCAAAAGATCAAATAAGATCTCATGAGCTAGTGGAAGCCAGACTTTTATCTTTTTGAGGATATGTGGAATAGCATTTTGCTATACTTTATAATTCTGTCTTGGGTGTAAATTGGAGCCAGTTCAGTGATCATCCATAGGGTTTTCTCATTCTAAAGTGTTCTGTTGGATTCAGCATGATAGTTAAGCTCTCAGTTGCTGACAAGAGGATAGAGACATGAATGTCCCTTGAGAGAGGAAAAGGGGTTTGCCCTTCATTAATGCCTGCAATTAATGAAATGTTCCTGAAGGGATCTTTATCTCATAGTCTGTGGCCAGAAGCACAGTGCATTCTCAATGTTAGATTTCAGACAAGTAAAAACTACAGGTACTGTAAAGCTGATGAGCAATGCTAGAATTTAAAAGGATCCTCTGTGAAAAATAAACAAAAACTGATACTTGGCACCTTCAAGTTTCATAAAAACAGTCTATTTGAATTAAGATGCTTTTATAACCATCCTTTTGAAATGAGTTATGGTGAAGCAATTTCTTTACCTGCTTGAATTTATTGCTAGGTTAGGAAAAAACACAGTTGGTAGACAGAAGTTAGTAATTTCAACCTCTTTAAAAGCAATCAATCTATTTGAAAGCAATGAAGAGGAGGCTACCTTCAATATGGTAGCAGATTCCCATGCTGATGTGAAGATTCTTAGTTGAAAAGAAGCTAGTGCTCTCAATAAAATAGGTATCTATGTTAAGTGTATTAATTATCTAAGTGTCTTTTAGCCACATTATTTAAGTGTGCAATTGACAAAATGTAGGAAAGTGTATGTGTTGCTGCAAGTTTCTCTCTCTCGGTGCCATTCATTATTAGGGAACAGGTGAAGGTAAATCTGTACTGCATTTGTTTAATAGATCTCTTACAGAATAGTATGATGGAGAGGAGCTCATTGAGGAAACTACTAACGTTTTTGTTGTACTTCTTCTGACCAGCCTCCCATAGTGCCCAAAGTATCCAATGATGGGGATACTTCCAATTTTGAAGCTTATCCTGAAGATGACTGGAACAAAACACCTCCGGTACCTCCTAAAGATCTAGAAATTTTCAAGAACTTCTGAGTGTAGTGTCTACACTCAACAAGGTATGTCCAAGTGTCAGGAGTGCCCTTGAAAGCCTTGCAGACCTGTGAGTGAGAACCATATGCAGAATTACATTTTCTGATTTATAACGGCTTGAGGTGACAAAAATCACCTCACAGGATTTGGTTTTCTACATTCATGAGGGTTTATTTGCTTACAAATATTTAAGTCCTTCTGTCCTTAAATTTTTTTAAATAGTGTGTAAAAAGAAACACCTAGAATGATTTGACTGATAAGGAAATGTGATAGTTTTTAACTGTAAGGTTTTACTACTCTATAGGAATAAGATTGTCAGATTAGTTCTGTACCCTGAATATTCTCTCTTATAAATGTGATAGGTTGATAGTTATTACTGAGTTCAAATAGTCCACCTTGAGTTTTGTGTTCTCTTTTTTTGTCTTAGAAACTGGAAGGAAATTGAAGTGCTAAGAGCAAGTCTGAAGAACAATGGAGTTCAGATATAAAGGAAGATTTTCTTTGTGGCTAAGAATGATGCTGCATTCAGATATGTGTATCAGTAAATGTCAGAAAATATGGAGGCAGGCAGGAATAATTTTTTGCTGTAAACATTTGACCTTAGTTTATTAAATTGTAATAATGGTAGTCTGCTCTGAAGTAGACTGATTAAAATTATATTTTTAGGATTATTTTTAACTTATGGTTGAATTGAGTTTCCTGCTATTCCCAGATCCTTTTTGCATAATTAACTCATAGACTTAATTTTATAAGTTTATACTAAAGTTGTGTAATTAAAAGCACAAATTAGTATATATGTATATAATGGATACAGTACAACTAAAGCACAGGAATTGTGCAAAGATGTAAATTTTTGTACTTTGCAGAGTCTATGATTTTTATTTTTCAAACAATGTTTTTCAAGAAGTTCTTTAGGAATAAAAGTCTTAAAAAAGGATAAATGAGTTTTTCATCATCTTATATACCTTTTATAATTCTTTGTAAAAAACAGAAATAATTACGTTTTAAAAAAGATTTGTACCTAAAATTTCCAATGCCTCACACTTACAACCATAGTACTTGAAAGCAGAAAGACCAGGGCACGTTTTATTGTTGTTAAAGATGTATCTTAATGGCTAATTTATGAAGTTCTGTTACAATTATGACTTTTTGAAAACCAGAATTTTGAGTGATAATACACTGTCTGAAATGAGATTCCTCACATGAAAACTCACTGTAAACATGCAAGTCAGTCCATCCTGATAAAAGGGCTTTAACTGGCTCTGACAGGAGTTGTTCACTCACAAGTTTGTTGTCTTCTCCAAATGTAAAGCATGACCCATAACAGACCTTTTTCATTAGCAAAATAGTTGTTGTTGTATGCTGAACACTTCAGAATATCAGAGGGAAGACAGAATATTTATTACAGCCTTATTTTTCTCCTCCTCCGTTTTTGAAAATGTCCTAGTCCCTGCTGCCAGCAATTTCATATGTACTGAGTTCAAACCTTAGATGCACAGTCTCTTTTTTCATCCTGTGTTAACATCTTTCTAGCAGCTTGAGCACACTTTTTTAGAAGTATTTGCAATATTGCTTAATTTTAAGTAGCACTAAATATCGGTATGTGCATAAGTATGTATCTCTATATATGAATGCACAGAAACATGAAGGTAGATTGAATACTAGGCAGAATCTCTTTTTTAGGGTTTTTTTTCATGTTACATATGGTGATGCTTGTCTTAATATAAGGGAGTTGATTTTGAGGTGCTTCAATTAGAAAAAACACAATGACCTTTTTTTAGGATGTTGTCAGTTTAGATAACTTCTAGTGAAATTACCATATTTGGACCTTCTTTTTTTCTCAGAACACATCAGCTCTCTGAAGTTCTACTACTATGACTTATGGCTCTACATAATACTGTTTGATTAGATCATACAGAGAGTGTTTTTCAAAAACTACTCTCCACATTTTTGATCTGAGAGCTGTAAGTGCAGGCCGAAGATTTGTTTTTCTAAACTAAATCCTGAATGCCTACCAAGTAGGCATTCTAGTAATTGCTACTGAAATTACCATATTTATGATTTTATTGCAGATCTGTTACTGGAGTCTCCTTGTGGAAAAGTGATCTCAATTTTTTTTGTTTAAACAGTACAGAAGTGCTATTGAGAACCTGTAACATCTAGGATATTAGATTATTTCTTCATAAAGCAAGTCTTACTACAAGAGGTTGTATAATTCTTGTCAAAAATGCACAATGTGTAACAAAATCAGGATATTTCAAAATGAAAATTCTGGAATAGCACAAAGCTGTCTTGATGTTATGCAAGTTGATGGCCGCAGCTGCCACTCAGTGAATATTGTGTAGGAATGTGTAATGAAATACAGGACAATCCATAGGAAATTACAGTTTTAACCTAGTGCAAGTACCTTATTCTCTTGGAAAAATGAATCTGGCTCACTATGTTTGTATCTGTGGAATTAGTTATTCTAAATCAATTGAAAAAACGGAATTACATTAAACAAAGCTTACTTTGTGTAAGGGGGAGCAAAAGCAGTTGGGGAGTTTTCTTGATGTGTGAGTGTATGGTATTTTATGGACTCTGAATACATACATCAATTTCATATTAGGAAATTTACATACTTCAAGAAAGTGTGCTAAACATAGGATTTTTCTTCAAATTTCAAAGCTGCTCTGTGTTTAAGTCTTCAGATCTGAGGAAATTAAGTTGAAATTGAGTAATTTGCCACAGTGGCGGTTAGAAGTTTTGAATGCTTGAACAACAGGAGATAGTGAATTTTCTTTTTATGACTTTTATCCATTGCTGGCAGTGGATGCACTGACACTCATTCTGATGGAGACTAAGGAAGTGAGTACAATGTTATTAATAATGGTAATCCATTGACTTTACATTGTTTCCGAGCCATGTGTACATACACCTAACTACTGACCTCGTCAGCATGCTTTCTAGTACAAAACTGCTTTCAGTTTTTTAAAATTAAAATACTGAAGTAAAAAATAAAACCAAAACATTTTTTAAGCATTATTTTAAGCGATCAGTTATTTTCTTTACAGTCCTGGGCTTAATGAGGTGTTATTACCTGGCTGTTTTATTTATTTGCACAAGTGAGTCTGCTTTAAGTCTTTACTGGGACTTCATGGCCCGCTAACGTAGTTCTGTCTGAGTGCTCATGCAGGTAAACACTGCACTAGGAATTCTAGATTTATGGGTTTTTTTAAAGAAGACTAGAAGATTTTTTTAGTTCCTATTCAAGTAGGGTGTTCTCTGAAGTTCATTTTATTTTGATTCTTTCTGTTAATGTGTACTGTTCCATATAGACTGTTGCATAAGGACTGTTGTCTTGCAAGAGAGCCCATAGGCCTTTGATATTCTACATCAGTGAACAAGAATGTTAAACATTAAAGAAACAACCTTTATTTTTGAGTTTTATATATATATATTTTTAATTGCCCAGTCTGAGGTTTTAAGTGATAAACGTGAATTGTAAACTCAATTGCCTTGTAACCAAATGATATAAATGCTTCATGATTGAAATGAAGAACATGCTGTAGATTTTCCTGTAAATGAGCTTGATCAATGAATATGTGTGCTACTGAGCTTTAACTCATGTGATCTTCCACTGTAGAAAGTCATTGTTATGGATCTAAACTATGTTTAAATGGATAAACAGGGATTTTACAGTTTTGAAAGCAATGAAGATATGGCTGTTCCTCAGCCCATCTGCTTGCCATTCAGAAGAGTTGTGATGCAGTGCTTCCTATGCTATAGAATTATTTTTCAGCTTTCAATGACTGTAGCATGATTCCTTCTTGTACTGTACTGTGTACAGACTTCCCATGTTTTGCACTTTTCTATGGCAAACCTTGACTGCTTTATAAATACTCTGTTGTGTAGAAAGTAGTGATAGTGGTAGCAGGCATTTGTGTGCTGCATAATCAGTTTGGACTGCTCGACTTGCGAGGTTCACTTGGGCTAATGTTGTGTGTTGCTGGTTGCTTGTTGTAGCTCACGTGTAAGTACTGTTCAACTTACAAAGTCAGCCCTCATTGCACAATGAAAAATCACTGTGATCTGTACATAAACCCTAGTAAAACTTTATTGCTGTTTAATTTAATGTAATATCTGTCAAATCTGGATTCATTTAATAAACCTTTATATCTTTTCAAATGTTTAAACCTAGTTTGCTTCCATTTATGCTGGAAGGAGATTGGGGTTCTTCATCCAAGAAAATGGTGAAGGGGAGATAAAAGTAGCAGAAAAACAACTGTTCCTTCTTTTCACATTTTAATCCTTTACAGAACAAGATTGCAAGTATTGGAACAGATTTCAAGTGGTGTCGAAGAAACACCAAAAAGTACATTTTCTAAACCATTTCAGGTAGTGCACCAATAATCAAAAGTGTTAATTTGAACTTCTCGTTAAACTTTGATTATATGACCCTAATTCCTTTGGCATTTTAACAACTTAATGACCTGAACACTGCCCAAAACACTCAGTTCAATCAGTTTCTTTAAGCATTGAAAAATATTCTTACAATGTCTACCTGAGTTACCCATTATTTCATCGTCCATCAAAATTTGAAAAGTTCATTTTTAACAAAATTTGTTTAGCTGTTTAAATTCCTTCTCTTGGGTCAAAGAGAATTATTTTTTCAATTATTTCTTACCACTTAGATATCATAATATGGTGATAATTACATAGTCATAGAACCTACTGGATACAGTTTGGGCTAGTTATGGGTTCACTTTTTAAAGATGGATTTTTTTCTGCCTGGCTTCATTCTAAATTCTGTGCATTGATGTTTTTCTCTTGTAAACCACCATGTCGTGTGCTTCAAGAGACTGCTAATGGAAAGTGAAGGAATACTGCAATGAGCCCTGGCAAGCTTTTAGTCATGTCTTTGTCATGAATCAAAAGAACTTTTCAGTTAAAACACAGGAAATTTTTTAATGGCAGCAAGAAAGAACTTTGGTATCTTGTTCATACCCCAGCCATGTGGCTGAGTTTTTGTTCATTTGTCCTGAGTGCTACATCTTTTTTGAATGTACATGTAACTCTTTTTATCTTTTCCAATAGAAGCCATTTAAAATACACTTTTTCACTCATTCAGGGCAGGTAGGTTTTGTTCACTACCCCCAAATCTCTCACTTCATGCTTCATTAGGCCTTTTTAGGGCAAAACACTCTTAAAACCACATTTGACAGTAGCCCACTGTTCTGTGACCCCCTGTTAACCACTGAAGGTATGATACTATAAAGAATGGTGGAAATCAGCTGGCACTGTTACATCTGGAACCTGCCCAGTACTTTGTGAATTCTTACATAATTCACAAATCAAGCCCTTCCACATGCAAACCCCTGCTAGCTGCTTCAATCTCAGCTGCAGAATTCAAGTGGCTTTTCACAGGGAAAGTAAAAGGCTCTGCTGCTGCTCTCAGTAGAAGGCAACTCCATTCCCTTTCTATCTACCCTTCAAAAATCACCACATATGAATGTGTGTCAAGCTTTGTATTTATTCTTGAAACCAGAAATACTGTAAAATTTTAATGAGCTGAATTGTACAATTTTCCATGTATCTAAATTTTTTTCCAGTTTTGTGCAATCATATTTCAAACTATTATTCTGTGAAAAGTGCAGCGGTCAGCGGGGCTATTGCACCAACTTTGACTTAAGGTAGGTTTATCTGATTCATGACACTTGTTTCAATGCTAATAAGTTGCTGGGGCTGTTGAGAGTCTGACATCTCTTACTGCAGCTGTAGTTCAGGCCACTGAAGTCTCTGAGTCGCATCCCAAAACTGATACGTGACCTCAAAGACCAAAATTGCAGGCCTGTCTTACTTCTAGTGTGCAGAAGTCTGAAGTGCCATGTAGGTGGGTCTCTACTGTACTTGTTTTTACATAGCCAGAGTACAGATAGATACATTGAACAGTGTAGTTGGTGTCAGTTTAAACAACTAACCAAATTCAGAGTTTTAAATTTTTTTTTTAGTTGTTTGTTGGGGTTTTTTGTTTGTTTGTTTTAATTCTTCTTTAGAGTATATTGTCTCTATTCTGGATAATTGCAATAAAGCAGGCAAATTAATGTGAGAAAAATATTTGGGGTGAGGGGAAAGCTTGATTTGGACTTTAATTCAAGAAAGAACTTGATATGCCTGGCAATTACATACTTGCAAATGTAATCTATCACTAAGTGTTGTAGTTCTATCACTAAATGTTGTAGAAAAGATGGTGCCTGCTTAGGTTTATGCTGGCTTTTAAGCAAAAATTCCTGTTTTTCTCAATATCAAAAAATGTAGTTTTGGGAGTCAGAGTTTATTTCAATTTAAGTCAGTAATCAGTGTAGTTTAGAGAATCCTTGGGACTAAAATCCCTTGGTTGGAGAAGGACAGTCTTTACAGTTGTCATGCTCCTAATTTTCTGCCCAGGTGTAAGCTGTGCAGAGGAGGTGGCCGTGCTTTCATTGCCAATACTGTTGCAATTCGCATGAAGAAAACAGCAGCTTGCTTGAGCCTGCAGAGCCTAAACTTAAATCTTTTCACCTTGGAGGACCAGGTTTGAGAGAGTATAATTGAGCAACTTAACAAATATTAAGACTGAGGTATAGAAAAACTCTGCACTTTACAATGGCAACTCTTCAGAAATTAAGCATTAGAGAGCTCAGTTTTTGATTTGGAATACAAAAGTAAAATATTCTGTGCTATTATGTGCTTCTGAAGTTTGATGAACAAATGCCAAAAAATATGGAGTGTTTCAAATTTTGTATATAATATCTAGTAGCTTCTTTGGCCTGGTTTTATTTTATCAGTTACAAAGAAATTGTAGTTGAATTTTGGGCCCTCTTCTAAATCAAGATGCTTGTGAAGCACCATTTAAGTGAAGCAGTGCTGCTAACCTGTGTTAATACAGTAAATAAAACATTCACAAGTGGCATGTCTTCCATTTGCACTGATAACCAGTTTCCTTGATGCATGTTAACTAGATGACTTAACATTCTGTTCTTAGTTTTTGGTCAAGCTTTTACCTATTTTACTAGCAAGTTTTGCAAAAAAATAAGCAGGTAAGTAAACAGAAGTAGGTAATTTTTTTTCCCCTGTTAATAAAGCTGAGCTTTCAGTTGATAATGGAAATGCATTATCAAGGAACAGCAATCTCATGTAAATGCATTATCCATAAACAGTAACCTCTTCAGATTAATAAATTCCTGCTTTGAATGTGTTCAGATTTAGAGTTCTTATTTTTCTTTTATTTTTCTCTTATTTTTCTGTGAATTCTTACTTTTTATATTTCCAAGTATAAAATGAGAAGATTGAATGATCAAACAGTGATTATTTTTCAATGTATTTAAAAATTAAAGCTAAATTGACTTTCTTATCGTGCCAGTGCCAAAACCATGAGCAGTACTGAAAGTGACTTCATTTGTTGTGGCCTGTGTTCTGGATTTTCTATTTTCAAAGTGTCAAGAGGAATAGTAATTATGCAATAAAAAATTTAAATGAAGGGTCATTTTCCTTGTATTGTTTTTAAGCTTCTAGTATATTCTGTACATTGAGTGGAGATGTCATCCTACTTGAAATAATTAGTTCCATAAGTTTTCTCTCTAAATCTCTTTAGTTGATCTGAGATTGGCATAACTTCAAGCAACTGAAAGAAGAAAATCTGCAAGAGGAATATAGAAACAGTCAATGACATTTAGAACATATGTTGTCCAAGAGTGTGAGGGTTTTGTTGGGTTTTGGTTTCTTTTCTCTGCATAGGGCCATATGCATATGATATATTGGAAGCAAAAACAAAAGCCACCTTGAGACACAGCTTTGAGTTATAGTATAGTTTCATATATTGCCAATAAAGTTCTTGCATTTACTTTTCTTAGCTAGTTCATTTTAAAGGCATCAATAGTTGTATTTTCCTGTAATGTTTTGTAAGTGCTTGCTTCATGTTCAAGCTTGTTTCCCTGTTGCCCTGAGGGTGACATTCAGTGGAGTTCACTAATGTTTATTTTATTGAAAAAATCTCTGATCCTGGTTTGTTGGTTTTTTTTTTCTCAAAGTATTATGAGTAATAGCAGCAATACATTACAGATTCAAACAATGAATTATCGTGGAAGACAATTAATGAGGAGACAAACAAAAGAGAGACCACATCCTATCATTGTAGAGTATTTAAAAGGATTTCCAGTAGCATGGTAATTAAAATTCTTTCAAACAAGACCTTACAGATGTAAAGTTTAAGAAATAATAAATAAGGTTTCTCCTATTAATGTCAATAGTTCCATTTACCCAATTTATCTCGGTTTGCATGTTTTGAATAGTTTGAAGTTAGTAGGGCTGTGTGTAAGTGTCTGGGAAAGCAGAGTGTCTGGGTATGTGAAAACCTTACCTTCTACAAAATGCTCTAATAGAAATGTAACACTGCAGAACAAATATTTACCTGTGGCAAAAAGCAGGAAAAAATATATCTGCATTGCATTTATTGCCTGGTATCACCACAGCACATTTAGGCAGTGTACCTTCCTTTGCTCAGGGGTTAAATTTTTTCAAATTGGAAAAAGAACTATGTGAAATAAAAATCTTCAGTACTCATTTCCTTTGATACTGTATCCCTTTCTATGAGAATAAAACCAAAACCAACTAAAAAAAACCCACCACCCATGCAGTAGTTGATTTAAGGCAGATGCAGTTTCTAGGGGTGGAGAGAGGACTTGAAACTAAAGAACAGCAATGTCTTGGGAATGGGAGAGGAAGTGTTATATCCTTGGGTTTGAAAGTTTTCTGTCAGAATCTCATGCAAGTACCTTATGTTACACCAGAGGAGCTCAGGACTTCAAGGATCAAATTAGGTGGATTAATTTGAAGCAGGGGAAGGAAATACTTGGGAAAAGTTTTGACTTTCGCTTGACCATCTCACAGAAGCAGAGGGTGGTTGAGGTTGGAAAGGCTCTCCAAAGGTCAGCTGGCCCAACACCCCTGCTCAGGCAGGGCCATCTGGAGCCAAAGCAACAAAACAAAATTTTGTACTCATTTTAAGTGACATTCTTAGAGCCATCCTCAAAAGCTGAGAAAATAAAATATACACTGCTCTTTTCTTCCTGTATTTCACTAAAAAATAAAGCATTTATTTTTAGATTTAATTTTTTTCCATTTTAAAGTTTTCTAAGCAGCCACTAATAAGTTATTATTTATTACTAATATAATTCATTGTTCTCACAACTTAAACTTCAGTGGAGTTGAAATTACAAAGTGTGAATTTTGTTCAGTTCCTTGTGTTCTCAAATGCTACAGAAGGACTTTTTAACCTCTCTGGACTTAATTCAGGTCTGAAGTTGTGAAAGAGACCATGTGTTGGTGCCAGCTGCTGCACGCTGGTTGCTCATGACAAGCAAGTCATGATTAAAAGTGGTGCTGGGTTTGCTGTCTATAGACAGCTTTGAATTTTCATTTGGAAGAAAAATTATTTTATTAGTCAGCAAGTTCATGGTAAAAAATTGCTACAGTGCCTTCCATGTGTAGAACCACAGTTTCCAGTAGTCACTAAATCTTTTTCCCTCAGAGGTTTTCTAAATGGCCATGCCGTTCAACCTCTGTTCTCTCAAGTGTGAAAGCTGGTGTGGCCTTCCTGTGGGTTGCAGAGGCAGGTTGAAGTTAATGCAGGACTTGATTCTTTGCAAACTGAGAAACAAAACCTGGTGTGCTCACAGGTGGCTGGGTGTGCACTCAATCCAAAAAGTGCTGCTTGTTGCACAGAACACGCCTCTATCAGACAGAGAAATTTCACAAGAAACTAACTTGCAGCCAGTTCTTTCTATCATGGTGTGACAAGCTGACAAATAATCACATCTTGTGGCATGGTGCTTGCATTTTCACCAGACACAGTCTGTCTGATTAATAAATGCTGATCCTACATGGCTGGCTGGAGTGTGGGAAGGGAATGTGTCTCCACAAAAAAGAGCCCGAGCATGATCCCGGTTGGCTCACCAGCCAACATTTATCCCAGGCAGATGGGAAAGAAGCACAGCAAGACTGCTTGGGAAAGAGGTTTCCTGGGTCAGGGAAGGTGTCCAGGACAAAGGCTGGAGCAGCCCCACGTCTGTTCCTGGGGCAGGGGGACAGAGTTGTGCCATAGGCCTGAAGACACAGACTTGCCTGCTCCCACCTGGTTTTACTCAAGCACCCTAAATGTGTAACTTCCATATTGATCATGCAGGGGCCCTCATGTCAACAAAAGAATTCCCTTTAATATTTTGGCTTTTGCTAATGCACAGAGTGCATCTTCTTTTCTCCTCCCCTGAAAGCTGTGCCATGGGAATTGGCCTGGAATACATGTAATTGAAAACAGAGAGAAACTGATGCCACTTCCAAGTCATGCCTTTCTTGTGATATACTCCTCATTTACTTAAGCATCAGTTTATGTGCATACATTAGTAACACCATATATTTTTAATCATTCTCTTTTGAAATACCATGTAACAATTTAATAAATCATTTCAAAGTCAAGGAATGTTTTTCCACTGTTAATTAACAGAGCCTGAGTTGTTCTTTGTCCTTTTGGTGACAGAAATATAGAAGAAGAATTGTTCTCCCTCTAAATTGAAAAAAAAATTAAAAGGAATAAAATAACCACAGAAGTACTTTTAAAGTATACTCTGGAGTCATATTTATTTTTAAACAATAGTAAATCATGTAATTGTTTCAACTAGGCTTTGTTCCAAGCAGTTCTAAATTTGGAGTTAAAAGAATTGATCCTAAAAAGATGTGCAGGAAAACAAAACTCTCTTCCTCTCATTTCCTGTTTGAATTGATGGGAATTTGGGATCTTTAGTTAATTTAGCATGCATTGCTCCTCCATGAACCCCTCTAGTCAAGGATCACTGAATGTCCTCTACTCACAAGCAAAGCATGAATTTGTAATCCAGTGTGTAAACTTTTTTTGTCTTTAAAAAGGAGCCTATTTAAATGAACTATTAAAAACATTTCAGTAGTTTTGTACTACTGGGTATGGAATCAGTTGTACTTCCAGCTTGCATTGTGTTGAATGTGTTTTACATTGCCCTGTAATGCTGCAGATCACAGTGCTGCAAGTGTAATACACAGCAGCAAAATCACACCAAGATAACAGGAGCATCAGCTGACACACACCAAGAGCTCTGGTTCCTCCCAATGGTCCTGATTTGAAAAGGAGGAATGTAACCAGATCAGGAGATGGGAACTCTGCCCCAAGAATTTAAATAAATGGCCAGGGAGCTTCAAAATGTCCTCAGACGAAAGGAGATTCCACAGTTCTGGAGGGGCTGTGTCTGCTCGCTTGGGGCATCGCAGGCTTAGGACATTAAATGTGGACTTGGAGTAAAGGGGGTTTCAAGAGTTTTTATCATATTCTTGTGAGTCTGAAAAACTTCACAGAATTGAAATATATAGTTTATGATATATCTGCAAATACAACATCACTGGGTCAGAGAGGGTAATAATACAAAACATAGTGAATTTAACTGGGGGGCATCTCATGGGACTATTTTATAAAACAAGGGTAATTTTGTTTTTCTTTGGGGGTTTTATTTCTTTTTTTTTCTTTTTTTCTTTTTTTTTCTGGTGTTTTCCGAGAAGTTCTAGACTAGAGTGCCACTTGTAGGTTTATCCAGATGAAAACTCTGCAACTCTTTAACTGAGTAACCATTAAAGGCTGCCTATTCAGGTCAGCCAAGATCATTAAAGTAGTTCAGTTGTGATTTAAGAGGGCTGTGATGTTGCTATGCTCTGCTATCCTTTTAGGTTGCCTTTACTCACTGAAAAATACTTTTGTCATCACATTAATGTCTAGAATTTTGGCTAATACTTGAGCATGGTCATGAGATTGGAAAGATTCTTTCCCCTATAATAGTTTAGGAGTTTCCAAACACTTAAAGAACATCAGTTTCTTTGTATGTCTACAAGTCTGTCTCCCTTAAGCCAGTTATAGGAGGTTAACATCATAATATTTCTGTTTTAATTGAATGCAACTGTCATTATTAAATTGAATGTATAAGTCAGGTATTTTGAGGGGAAAATGGTATAGTATGTGGACTAGCACCAGAGAATGTGAAGGAAAAAATAAACAAAACAAAGTTGAATCAAAATTTCTATTTTTTTGCTTTAAATAGTCTTACAGAGAAGTAGCTGGGAGAGAAGTTAAGGACAAAGTGATTCAAGTGATTTGATTAATGAGAATGCCTCAACACATGATTTCACAGACAAGAAAATCTTTTACTAATACACCAAAATATTTTCAGATCCAGGTCCCGTATGGAGTCTTTAAAAGATGTGATTCAAGAGGCTGGAGATGTGTCATCTTCACGTACAACAAGTGTGCCACGATCCAGTAAAGAACTGCAGACCTGTCACAATATGATCATTCCACATTATCCTACAAACACATCCAAATAGTGGGAGAAGCTCTGAAGGGCTGCAGTACACTGGATTTTTGATTGTTTTCAGACACAAGTGCAGGGAGCCTGGCACCCTGAGTCACCTATTTCAGCCTGAGCCAAGGCTTTGTCCTTCCAGGTGGTTATCCAGCACAGTCACAGCAAATGACCTTCTGGGGTCAAATCAGTCCTTAAATTAGTACAATGAGTACTTCAAATTCTTTGATATTTTTGTCTCTGTGAGTGTGGTGGAGGAGTCAAAGCACCCTGTGTGCAACATGCAGATCCAAACAGCCACACATCTCCTGTGCCTCTGCAGACTTTCTGTAACAGCAGCATAAACACAGGAGTCAAGATGAGGAGTGGTCTTTTTCTACTGTGTTTTAGTAAGACGAGAGTCTGTGAGCACAGTCCAAGGGGAGGAAAGGAAAAAGAGCTTGTGGGGTAGAGTCAGTGATCTGGGGTTTGCACTGAGAAGTGACAGCCAGAGAGTGAAAACAGAGCTCTGACAGCTCGTGGGGGGAAAAGTGAGATCTGAAAGAGCAACAGGACAGGAAAGGGAAGCTGTCACAGAGCCAAAGTTAATTTAAAAAGGAATGAGGCTTTGATGAAATGAAAGGACTTGAATAGAGAGATTTCATTTGCCTTACATTGGCTTCACTCAGATGAAAAAGCAGCCTCCTTAAAAAGCAAAAATATTTAAGGGTTTTTAGAAAGTTGCTTCTACTAATAAGCTTGTTCTTATAGCCTGGGTCAGTCAGCAGAAAAATCCCCTTCCCCTGAGAGGACTGTGGAGTGAAAACAGACCTGGCTCAACTCAAGCAGCTTTGCAGAGCTGCAGTCCTGTTCACTGCACAGGCAGGGCTCCTGCTCCTGGGGGCTGCTGCCACCATTTCATCATTTCAGCAAAGCTCATTGCCTGCTAGGAAGTCCTGATTTTTGCTTTGGAGGATGTAAATATAAATATACAGTTGTTTGTCCTCTCCTTGCAGTCCTTTCTTTTTTTTTTAATTTATTTTTTGTGGTTGTTGTTGTTGTTTTTTGTTTTTAGTGAATACTATTCTATTATATAGTGAGTTACTTAAATAAATTTATCTATTACTGTAACTTTATGTGAAATAGCATAAATTTTAAACTAGAATAGTGCAGAGGAACTTACTCTCCTTTCTTGAGCTTAGGTAGACAGACAGACGTGCTCATAAGATGCCTCAGTCTGATTGAGTGAAAGCCTCAAATCCTCTCTTACAGATTGACAAGGCAACTACAAAGACAAAGTCTCCCAATTAGGTTATTTTCTGTAAAATAGTAGTTATTTAACCAGAATATAAAAAGGAAACAGAAGTTAAAGACCACTGTTTACTTTCTCATCCCTCACCATGTTTTTTCTTGAAGCTAGGTGATGCTATAGGGGCAAGGATCAGGTATGGATGGGGTTTTGCAGCCTGGTAAGCAGTCTAGCATTCCATCCCCAAAGCAGAGATTATTGCTGTGCAAGGTAAACCAGTCCAGTTTGGAAGCACACTTCCCTTATTTCTCAACATCCTACCTACTTTTCTATTAGTCATAATTTGTAGTTGAACGCTTACGAATTTGCTCTCTTTCTATTCCTGAGCCTGTAGGATAAAAGACCTTGGAAATACTGTGAGTCCCTGTCTTGGCTTATTAAACTTGTTTTGTTCTGTTCTTTCCTGAGAAAATTGAAAGGATAGGGAATAAATAATGAAAACCAGATTATTTTTGTAATTATATAACAATCAAGTAAATAAACAAAATGCAAACAGCTCAGATAATTACAGCTGTGTTGCCAAGCCTTGGCATTCTGTCTTAGTGAGTTTGAGTGTCTCCATCCAGTTGAGTTTGCAATGAGACCTTGCTCATGGAAAGGGGGCTAGCTTGCCTCTCAGCTCTTCCACACTTAACAGTTTCCAAGAGGGAAGGAAAAGCAGGATGCCAGCACAAATCCCATTTCCTTGCTCTCCATGTTTTTTTAATCCTCTCCCAAAGCAGGAGCAAACAGCTGTGAGGAGAATGTGGATCATTTGTGCTCGGTTGTGTGTGGAAGGGTTGCTGTGCCCTTCCATGGCTGTGAGCACAGTGATGATTAGCACTCACATGCTATTCTGCTACAGCTGCAGGTCCTGGAGTGCTGCAGGTGAGGTTGGTCAAAGCCCCTTCAATCACAAGGCATTCTCCAGATCAGGGGTTTACACTTGTATTGTGTTACAAAGGCCAAACTCCTTTCTTCCCCGAGGAAACTCAGCACAGCTCCCTCACCCATCACAAAGTCCAAATCAGAATCACATTTCTGGACAATGAGTTGGACTCCTGGCCCCAGGCCCAGCTCCTAGGTCTGGCTAGGGAATCATAAAACAGCCTTGAAATCTGCCCTGAGGACACTGTGGAGCAAGACAGAGAGGAAAATGCCTTCTGCCCATCCAAAAAGCAGTAAGGGGAGATGGATGTGCCAGAGCTGGATGGAGCTCTTGATGGTGCCTAAGTTAAAGGAAACATAACTCTCCTCCCACTCCTCAAATATCTGCTACATTGATTTTGTCTGATTTTCCTCGAGCATAAGAAATTTAGGGGGTGGAAACTGAGATAATTTTCGGATAGAGCAAAAACATGTGTTAACCTTGAGTGCTATCATGTTTGCCTCCAGCGGCCAAGAAACCTCCATTTCTGCTCCACATTATCACTGGGCAATACTTTGATCAGCAGAAAAAGTCCAGGGAAGTTCTCTGTGGAGAACAGAGGTTTGCTGGTGTAAATTGGAGGGGTGGCTGCTCTTGCTCAGCTGTGAGGTCCCTTGAAATGCAGGTCTTCTGTTTCACTTGCTTGGTGAATAAGCTATGCATGGTCAGTGCTGGTCATGGAGGGAAGGAAATTCTGATAAATCAATAGGAAGTGAACAGATGGCAATCCAGTGTCTTCTCAGAGTTATTTTCAGTGACAATATTGGCAGGGTATTTTTTTTTTTGTGTGTGTATACAATGATTCCAGCTGTCACAGCATGGAATTTTTGCCTTGTGAAAGAGAACATTTGACTAAACAAAAAAGGTTGAGTTTTTTCAGTTTGAAATTGTCTGTGCAATCCTGTACTTGTAGGGATTAAAACTGAGAGTTAGTTACACTAAGAAAATAACAACAAGAGAAGTCTTCATTTAGGGTATCTGTGACAGTCATACCAGGTGATTCTCTCTCAGACTTGAAGGGTGGACTCTTCCAGGAGCAAGGCAATCTGTACTCTGCCTTTGTCTGTGTGAGAGAGTGGCAGAAAGGCTTAAAACTTGCATCAATTTTTTTTTCTATATCTGTTCCTCAATCTTACCTCTAAATGACCTGAGATGGTATTCATTTTTCTGAAGCCTGGGACATGGATACTCCCCTAAGTATCTCTAATCAGAAACATTTGTCATTGATATCTGTTTGTGTACTTTTGGTCATTGAGAATGTAGAGCAGAGAGACATCTACTAAATTATTTTGATTAAATCCTGGATACTGTGTTCTAAATGGAAAATCAGACATTTTGCAGAAAGGTCATTGATGTCTAACAAATCACCAATGATGTAAGTAGGATTTTCTACCTAATATTGTTATGGGTATGTAGTTGTAACTCTTTGAAGGTTCTTGAAATACATCTCAACAGGAGTGTTGACAGCTGTGGATTCAGGAATAAAGAATGAAATTACTATTCAGGAGATCCAACAGAATTTGGAAGGTTTCCTTCCAATTCACTGTAATTATGTCACTGGAAGAGGTGCTTTTAAATATGTTAAGGGTCAATGAGAGAAAATTTAATTATATCATGCTGACAGTTCTTTTGCTTTCCATGCATAAAGTATTAAGTGTTAAATCCTTGGACTGATTAGTAGAAAAATGAAGATTAATGTCTTATATTGTAAAGAGAAGGAAATTTGCCCGTTGATAGCAAAAAATAAATCCTGATAAACTAGACGGCTATAATCCTTTTACGGGAAGTACTAGGATAACAGAATATGACATTTGGCTTTGTGAATGAAAAAAGGCTTATGAAATAACACAAAACTCAGAGGTTTGATCACTTCAGGGTGATATCATGTAGGCACTCACTGCCTCCACATATACTCACTGAACACCTTCCATGCACAGTTCGCTGTGGAGGGGGATGACTAGAAACAGCTGCCTTGCCTCAGATATCCCAGACAGCAGCTTGTCAAAACAATCTGCTGGTGAGCAGGGAACTTGTTGTGACTAAGTAATTTTTAGTGGATGTTTTATCAATTTGTGCAATTTTCAAAGCTCTGCTTCCATCGGGATTTTCTATGAATCATGGGCAAGAGTCATAAAAGACAGCTAATCTCAATGTTATTTGCCATTATGGATTATTGTTACTCTGCCCCTAACACACAATTTTACAGTCTGTATATGTGTGTTTACCAGTTTTGTACTGTGGTCAGTGCAGATGAGTTTACTGTGTGACCAGGCCTCTTAGATGTGAGTCATGCAAACAATTAATAAAAGTGTCATTTACCCAGAAATTTCAATGTCCTGGATATTACAAATGGCAGTTACAATGGAAAACTGATGTGCAAAATTAAATTACTTGCTAGGGGTCACTTAAATGGTCAAATTCAGCCTGCCATCCAAGACTCCAGACCTCCAAACCCTGTTTTTTCTCGAACTCATCCTTTGGTAAAAAATTATGCAGGAGCACAGCAGGAAAAAAAGGGCAACGTGTAGCTTGTGCTTGTGTCCACCTAAGTTATAATGAAAAGCAAGAAATATGATGGAGCTGAGTTAAAAAAGTCTTCAGGACAGCTGAGATAATTCTCCTAAAACAGCCTTCTAAGAAGGTGCTCTACAGTGGTAACAATGTTATAGATTTTTTTGAAGACAAATCCCTTGCATTTACAGGCTGTCTGAAAACATAATTCAAAAGATTGGGGTGAACACACACTGACTTTTTTTCTCACTTACAGAAAAACAAACACAAACTTTTAATGTTTCTTGACTTTCTTTAACTATGTATTTGAGTATGAAGTATAATTGAGAAAAATAGTGTTTGAGTTTAATGGAAATATTGGGCTTTTTTTCAACTGTAAAGTTATACAGCTTCATAATCCTGAATGTTTTTTCAGTATCCACCTGACATTTTTTCAATATTGTGATTATTAAGTATTTCATCAGCTCCCCGCAGCTTTGTACTTACAGTATTTTATCCAAGCCACATGATGAAAATGTTTATCATTTGGATGAAATAATGAAAATGACCTTATTTGATTTCCTCATGTATTGCTGCCAAAGTCTGTAACAATAATGAAGATAAATACAAACTCAGAATATTTTAGCCAAGACTCTGTAATGAAAAAGCATCAAAGACATTATATTCAACTGTGTAATTGCTTGTAAGGACTCTGAGACAGAGCAGCTGTTTGGAAACAGAAATAGTTCATTTGCCTCATTAGGGTGTGTGTTTATACAGTGAAATATTCTTGATTTGTACATTAAAATTGTTCAAGAGTATAAAGACACCCCCAAGGGACCATACATGAGGGTGTAAAACTGCAATATTGTACAGAATCGAGCCACAGAAATATTTTTTCAGAAATAAAAATCTCCAGTTCTAAGAACAGAATACCCTTCAAAATACCAAACTGCAACAATAGCTGTAGCCATTTCCATGTTTGTCCCCTAAAAAGCACTATTCAGTCATGCAAATCTATGTGCCCATTAATATATCCACACAAACCTCTGCTCTTTTCTGGTATTTGTGTGTCAGACATTTAAACCTGTTTTAGCTGCTCTGTTTGAGACTGTCTGCAGAGGAAGAAAACAGGAGCTGTGGGAAGCAGCCCACCAGTGACCTATTGGGTTTCACTGAAACTGCTGTGTGGGATTAAGCAGAGAGATTGCAAATAAAAGGAGAATGGAAAAATCTATGCATCTTTGTGTCCTGAGGCAATGTCTGACAGTTAATTCAAGCCTTCTCAGTCCCATATATGCGGTGCTGTATCAGCTGAGAAGCAAGGTTTTGCTGTGAGTTGGAGCTCCAGGATTGCCTGGCTGCTGGGAGGACACGGGAATTACTGGTGCTCCCAGCTGACTTGATAACAGCAGCCCTGATGCCTTCTGCTATTGCCTTGGTTTCACAATAAATATGTCGTTGGTGGGTGGGTGTTTCCAGTCAGTGGTGTCTACATTGCTGTGTTTAGCAATAGTCATGGAGCTGTAAAAATAACCATGCCAGACTTTCCCAACAGCTCTCTTTCCCTTGCACTGAAAGGCAAAATATATTGCTTGAACTTCCCACACCCTGGACATAATTTTAAGGATTTTCTTTTTTAATCTCACACATTTTACTTTCCTTTCACCCCCTTTCTACCCAGAAAAATACTGGATGCATAGGAAAAGTTTTAGGCAAAGGCATGAGTGATAGCAAGTCTGGAAATAAATATCACAATCCTGTAACATCTTCTTTGGCCTATATGAGGTGTCCTCATATCCCTTGTTTGGCTTTCCCATCTTTGTCACTGTCAACTCAGCTACAGTTTCCAGTAGCTAATAACATATATTAAAAGGATTTTTCTTCTGAGGGTAGCAGAAATGGCATGAAGCCTTAGATTTTGGAGTCTGGATCTGTTGTGCTTGGAGCTGTTGTCAGATCCAAGGGTGCTATGGATGGAGAGAATGGGGTTCTGCACATCTCTGCCAGGCAGGCGTGTTCCCCACAGCACATTTTCTAGTGTTGTCTAATTTTAAATGTGGTTTCCTCCACCTCCTTGAACTAGTCTTTCATACTGAGTTGATCTCATTGTCTGGCAGCTTTTCCATATGTTCAAGTGTTTGCCTTCTCAGTTCCATCCTATTACTCCTAATAAACTCCCTCATACCATGTTTAATAACTTCTCCTCTTACTACCTCCAACTATATGCAGACGATTATGTTTCCCTGTAGTCAGAACTTAATCAGTTTGCACATGCTGAACCCATTAGGAACTTCCAGAGTTTTATGTGTAGAATGGCTGGCCACATCTCACCAGGATTTTCTGAAAGAGGCCAGTTCCTCACGTGTGCCAGTAACCTGGGAGCACAAGTCCTTGGATCTGCTGGAGGTTGCTCTGGTGGGAGAGTGGCCAGGGGATGTCTGTCCAGGTAGGAAGGGAAGCAGGGGGAAAGAGAGAAAGAGAACAAGAAAGAGACACTTCATCCCCTTCCAGCACCTAGAGGAGAGCTTGGTGTGGGTGGCAGGAAAGGAATTTTATTACATACTTCCTCCATCTCTCCCTGCCTCCTGGTGCCTAATCTTTATTTACCATTGCCCATATATTTTAGTCTTCTAACACCTCTAAGATGTGTGTTCAGCTTCAGCTGGGGCAAGGGGCCCTGGAAAAGTGCAGTGTGACCCAGTGGTCAGTCCTGTGGGACCTGTTTCCTCCCAGCTGTGGAGGAGAAACAGGCAATAGAGAAGGAAACAGTGAGAGGGAAGAGGATGTTTGGATAAGGTCACTGCTAATTCACTAAGTAAAAACAATAAGGACTCATGTTAAATTTAGATGTATCTAGACAATGCTTTACTATACTATTTGTCTGGAGAGATTAGGATAGCAGATCTTATCCATCCCATTGCATACAGATTTCCCTAGCCAGCTTGCACCTCCTTACCATGACAGAACTTACACCAACATCATGTGCTCTTGAGCTGTACGAATCTTTCCTTATCTCAGACATGCAACTTCCACTGCCTAAACAGGGCAGCTACATTTGGTCCATCACAGCCCCAGCAGACATAGTAATCAGTATATTTTTGCTAATGCTGTCCAAGGGAATGATTTTATAGATGTATGCTGAGTATGTAGATTAAATAGGACTGTGCCCAAAACAGTGGGTCCTAGCTTTCCTAGTATTTCTGTAGAGAGAATATTCATCCAGTTTGTGCAGGATCCATTCAGTGTCTTCTTTTCTTGTCCAATGTGAACAAATATCATCTCTTCTCCCACTAAGGAAATTCCTTTCCTGCTCACAAATTTATGCTATTTACACTTGATATAAAATTCTTTCATATTCATAAAAATGAGGAATGGAGTCCAGCTTATTTGCTTTTATGGAAGAAAGCTGGGACAGGTGCTTCCAATGACAAGGGACAGCTCCTTGGTGTTGGGTTTGATTCCTGGGTAGCTAAATTAGTTCACTGTGGGGCTGTTTGGATCTCCTGCTCGAGTGTTTGTGCTTTTAGGAGTGATCTTTGCTGGGGATATGGATTGGGCTTTGCCACCTGGTACAACAAATAAATCACTGGCTAGACTCCTGCTTTCCAGGTGAATGTCCTGTCAGGGTGCCATAGATTCCCACCTTCACTGTATCTCTCTGCTTCCTCTTAGAGTGAGCTTCAAGGGCCTTCCCTGTGCAGCTTCACTGGAGTATCTGAGGCAAGTTCCCACCCCAGCTTCACGGGAACTTTGAGTCTGAATCCCCCTAAGTGGACAGACATTTTCACTGCTCCCGTACCAAGTGAAATTCTGTACAAGAGAAGCGCTTTTTATCTTCCATGGACCATTCTTAATGAAAAACTGCCTGGGCTCACATTTAGCAGAGTCTTTTGGTTTTTAATGTTTGGTTTGGTTTGTTGTTGTTTTTCTTTTTGTTTTTGTTTTTGTTTGTTTTCTTTTCTTTTCTTTTCTTTTCTTTTCTTTTCTTTTCTTTTCTTTTCTTTTCTTTTCTTTTCTTTTCTTTTCTTTTCTTTTCTTTTCTTTTCTTTTCTTTTCTTTTCTTTTCTTTTCTTTTTAATAAAAAAAGGCACTTAAACACCAGGAAGCAGGACTGAAGATACCTTCCTACTTAACATTTTCATGTAAATACTTTCCTACTCACTAGGTCAGATTTTTAAAATAATTTTATTTCAATCTATTTTTTCCCTTGCACAATGGAGGGAAGCATTAGTATTTTTCTCCCTGTTCCATTAGAAAGCAAAGCACCAAAGTCTGTCTGACCTGCCCATAGATATTGGGTATTTCCACCTCTGCTAGTTCATCATAGAGAAAGCAGTGTGTTGGGGTTTTCTTAATATGAATAAAATTTAAATTAATATTAGGCAACAAGGTGTCCATGAACTTGTGAGCCCTTGTGGCCAAGAAGGCCAATAGAATCCTGGAGTGCATCAGGAAGAGCATTTGGTCAAGGGAGGTGATCCTGCCCCTCTACTCAGCCCTGGCAAAGCCACATCTGGAGTCCTGTGTGCAGTTCTGGGCTCCTCAGGGCAAGAGAGCCATGGAGCTCCTGGAGCTGGTCCAGCAGAGAGCAACACAAATGGTTTAGGGACTGGAGTGTGTTGTATGAGGACAGGCTGCGGGAGCGGGGCCCATTCAGCCTCAAGAGGAGACACCTGGGAGGAAAACTCGTCAGTGTCTGTCAGTGTCTGAAGGGAGGTGTCAGAGGAGGGAGCCAGGCTCTGCTCAGTGGTGCCAAGCAATGGGACAAGAGGCAATGGGCAGAAGCTGAGGCACGGGAAGTTCCACCTGAGCATCAGCAAGGACTTCCTTAGTGTGTGGGTGACCATATAGGAACCTCTGTGGAGCAGGTTGCCCAGAGAGGTTATGGAGTCTCCCTCACTGGAGTTGATTAAAAACCATCTGGACACAATCCTGGGCCATGTGCTCTGGGGTGACCCTGCTTGAGCAAGGAAGTTGGACCAGATAATCCACTGTGGTCCCTTCCAACCTGACCCATCCTGTGATTCTGTTTGTGTAATATAAATAATCTCTATTCTGTTTTTCCTTCCCTGAAATACATGTGTCAGAATATGAAAGGACTTGAGGCACGTTATACCTTTTCTAAAAATATATTGATATTAAAAATATACAGATGTTTGTTTTATAGCTCACTAATTTGACTGGCCAGTTGCCTAGTGTTTTACATCATAATGTCTCCTGGGTAAGGAACATGCCCTCTTTTTCGTATTTACCACACTGGAAGTTTGTAGTTTATTTTCAGGTAGTAATTCTAGTAAAGGGATAAATTCAGAAAGACAATCAAGAAATAGATGAAAAAGGCTACCAAGAAGCCTGTGTTAAAAACGCTTCCATTCATGACATCTTCCCAGAGCTCATTGTTTTTCTAGCATAACACTGAGTAAAATGAAAATAATTTATTACTGCTTGCATTGTCTTGAAGCCCAGAATGTGACTTAGAAAAACAGTTTGGGATCACAATGAAAATGGCTCATTACTGAAGAAGCTGAAGTAACACCAGATTTAATCCATCATCTATTTGTCTGCCAGTAAAATTGTGCCTTGCATGAATTTACTGCTCTGCCTTTCCAATTCTGCAAGTTAATACATATGGAAAATTTCCTTTAAAAGATCGTAGAAATATTGTGCTGGCATTAATCAGAGATATTTCATCCTATTGGAAAAAAAACCCATCACCATTTCAGGGGTGCTACACTCAAAAGCCTTACAATAGTACTGACATGCTCTGAGGGTATAGGAAATATCTGAAAGTTGTTCAATGCAGCCTGGACTTCTTTTTTTTTATTTCGAATGAAAGCTGAGCTGTTCAATCATGAATGAGAACAATAGTGGCTTTTAAAGGAATGTAGTTGGGAAGGTTGGCTTTTATTGGCAGTTTGTGCAAGGTCTGTGCTTCCAGAGTGCTGTCAGATACAAGTCTGGAGTGACTGAAGAGCTGGACCCACTCTTTTGTGCTGCAAAAACTCAGATTTGGTCTTGTGGTGCACAGCCCATGACAGTGGCACCGGCCCAGCAGTAATCAAAGACAGACAGGAAAGAGAAGAGTCTCCTCTGGAAAGGGCACTGTAAAAATTGAATTATGAAACAAAATGTGCAGATTCCACTTGACTGGGTGGAAAAGTCCACTGTTTCTCTGTTGCAATAAGGTTTTAATTAAAGGTAGGTTCTGGTTATAAGTATTACAGAAACTGCATCTGGATAGTACTTAGGTAAGTGACTAAAAGTAGGACTTTCCCAAGATTTCAGGGGGAAAGTTTTGTATAGGATTTTATCTTGACAGATTTGAAGCTTCTGTGAAACCAAGACAGAAAAAGAAATATTAGGCAATTCATTGACTGCTGCTGACCAAAAATTGGGTCAAATCTGTTCAATCATTTAATGTCTCTCCTAAAAGAAAGTCAGAAATATGCATGAAGGAGCAAATAGTTCCCAGAATAGGGAATCAAAAAGCATTAGGCAGGTGAAAGCACATTCAGATGCGTTGCAGTAATATCCTGAAGAAGGAAGCCTGGCAGGCAGAATTGTTATAATTTTATTATTATTTATATTATCATCTCCCCCAAGGAGACCCCATTGTGCTGCAGTTCCTCATCTTGGAGCTTGTGACCTGCTCTCCACCAACCTCTTTTCCAAAATCATGTTCTGCAAGAAGGACACTGCAAAAAATATGAAATACAAATTAGACATATTGTTACCAGACTCTTCCATGTAATTTGTTTTTTAAATAGAAATGACCACTATAATGAATACATAGCAAAAAGGTATGAAAGTCAATACTGCAATACTGGAAACTCAAACCTATTCAAAAGCAATTGTTTTTAAATAGAAGGAATGTTTAGGTGATCTGAGTACATTGCAAGGCATCAAGAATTTCCTTCCTCATCTTGACATTTTTTTCTGGGACTTAAACTCCAAACTCAGTAATCTATTCTTTCCTAGAAACCATGTTCTCCCAAAGCATCCTTTGATGTTATAGAGCTTTTCACCCAGTCAGTACAGAATGGTATTTATGAGGACATATTCCAGATATGCTGCCACATTTCCACCACATGTGTGTGTATTGAACTATCTTTCTCTTCTAACATGACAGCTTTATCTCAGAACAAGTTTCTGAAACTCCCTCTTACCTTGTAAATTCCTTAGATGCAGTTGTATGATGTTGAGTTTTATGTAAAGAACCAGACATACATTTCAGGATTTAAAAATTCCTTTTATCCTGTTGGGTTAAACACATTAAATAACTTGAAGAAATCAAAAGCAACCTATCCTTTACCGTAATATTTCTGGAATCTCAGCACATGTAAGAATATATATGTCAGAGATGAAAAAAAATTATCTGTGGTTGCACTACATTTGGTAAACAGAATAGTCTATGAAATCAATTTCTCGGTTCTTAAGTTGGAAAATTCAATAAAATTAAATTATTTTATTAATAATGTTTATTTTCCTTACAGTAGAGCTACAAATCCTGTCTAGACCCTCTTCTTCTAAGTTTCATATAAAAATGGTCTCACCCTAGAAAGTCCACAGCCTACACTCATGCACAGATAAGAAAGCTGCATAAAGGGAGCACATAAATATGGAAATACTAGTGGAGAAAATAAACAGAATACACAGAGGAGGCCAATTCTCCATAGGCATTACCTTTAAATCCTTGCTTGTCATTATCTGTAATTAATAGACTCAATTACAGGGTAAAAGAAAGTAATTAATTTTAACATCATTATAGTTTGATTCCTGATGTTTGTCTGATGTTGGCTGAATGGGAGCCTGCTATGCACAAAGGCTACAAAATCCTGATCAGGATTTTGGGAATAAGTTGAAAGGAGTGCATGCTTCACAATATGAGGATTTGTTTAATTCCCTTCCCTAGATCCTCTGTATCTGCGGGCCACTTGCCAAGTGGGATTATTGAACTAATTCCCTCCTTAAGCTATGCAAGAGAAGCCCAGGTGTCCTCAGCTTCAAGCAGAAAGGGAAGGGCTCCTTACCCAGGTACTGGAACAGGGCTCAGAGAAGCTGGTCTCTGTCCCTGATGGGATGAGGCTGTCACCTCTTAGCATTCTGTATGGCCTTGGGCCCCTGATCCTGGACATCTCTTGGATTTACCTTCCTACAGAAGTCAGGCTCTTGGGAAATTATATATACTGTATCCTTTTCCAGAGTAGAACTAAGGTACCTCCTATATCTGAGAACTGACAACTGTTTTTTTAATATACCAGATATTAAATCAAAACTGCCTTTTTATTAAATAGACATTCTGACTCTTTATTGAGCACAGAAGCTGTAGATGTCTCAATAGTTTTGCTTGTTTTTACAGAAACCAAAGAGAAAATCTCTTTTCATTTGAAAAAATATAAATAAATTCAAACAATCTGAGTTATAACCTCTGCCACTAAAGTTAGGAATGTTATGTAATGCATTAAAAATGAAAACCTTTATCCAACAGAGATGAATATTTTATATGAACATTAAAATAGGTGTGGTTTTACTACATTCCACTGCTTTAATAATACAACAGACCCCAAAACATACTGGAGTAGGGTAAGTCAGCATGATGCCTGCTTTATACTGCTGAAATAACTCCCAAGAATAGTAATGAATGTGATCTCAGTGGATGCACTATAAATCATATTCTAATGAATTTTCCCATTTGAATGACCAGTTGGCAGATGAACGTGGCTACATCAAGGGGAAAGCTGGGGCAATGAAAGTACAGCAGTCTGTTGTTAGGATATTGTTGCTAGCAATAAGTTCTTGCCTGTTTTATATGAAGCCATCCAGAAAATGGTATTTTAGTAGAGTGTACTGCTTCACCTTCCGACATCCCTTCATTGAAGCTTGGGAAATTGGAAAGAGGAAACAAGGCCTCCAAAAGAATAACAAAAGGAATGAGAACATTTACAGTCTTCAAAATCCAGCAATTTTCATACAATTACCTCTGATGATCACTGCATTTGTTGATTTTCTGGGAGTATTCCCTAAGTAGTTTCTATCCATAGTATCTATCCCTAAGTAGTTTTCATCCACCCAGGATCTCTGAACTGTCATTATGCAGTAATTCTCTCTTATTTGTGGAAAGGTACTCTCAATTTTCTAATTGTCTTAGTTGTCATATAAAAATTATTCTTCATGAGTTGTTAAAAATACTGTCACATAAGTTGTTGATCTGCATTCCATGACCGAGTTCTCTGCTCTTGTAAATGTGCTGAACTTCACTGCAGACACTGAAATGCTTCCAGTTAAACTTAGTTTGAATAAGTTTGGTAGGACTCAGGGTAGGTGTTCATATAAACATAGAAACAGTAGTGCTTTTCTCTGAAAAGCTGCATTGTAGTTTCAGATATCCTTACTATGTGTGTGGTTAGGAACCAGCAGCACCTCTACTGATATTGGATTAAATAAAATTGTTCTGATGTTTTTAGAGGAAACTGAAGGTTTGTATTCCAGGTTAAGAAAGTGTGGCTAGACAGAGCTTATGATAGTTTTGCCATTTGGTACTGCCTTTGTTTAAAATAGTTTTTACTGAGAGTGATGCTCAATGAACATAATACCTTGTTTTACAGGCTGTTTCTTAGAATGTTTATGTGCTGACTTTCTTCAGTAGAAGGAAGTATTTTAGAATTCAGATTATTATTACAGGAGACAGAAGTGGTTGTCTGATTCTGAAAATTTTAAACTGAGGTTTTTCCTTTTCTCTCTTGTTGTTTTTAAAAGGATCAATATCTCAGAAAGCATGTGGGAGAAAAGATAAATTACATGGATGTTGGAGTTTTTGTATGACTTGTTGCTATGATTAGGGAAGTAGACCATAATAAAATGAGAACAGAACTCACAATTTTTTTCTACCAGTTCAAGACCACCATAGCAGTGTGAGAAAGCAGGTATGGTTTGGAGGCAGCATTTTGTAGAGAAAATAAATAGAAAGCTAAATTAAAGCATACAAGTTTCTTTCTAATTCTTCACAGACATAATCTCCACGCCCTGTAAGTCAAAGGAGAAGATAAGAGACAGAGCGATTGGCATTCATCCCAGGAACTGAGCTGCATATAATTGGATTTCATTAGCCTTCCTTTCCTAAAAATTGAGGATATAAAAACAAAAATCCTGTTCTTTTCTTGTAACATTTTATTGTACATTTTAGCAATCTGAAAGTTATCTGTTTTCATCTCTTTTGGGTAGAGCTGTGTGAAGTTATGCGCACATAAGCTAAAATCTTTAAGACGCATTAAAAATTTTAAGGAGGTATTAGATTAGAAAGATATTTGGACACAAAGGTTTTATCAAGAATATAATTCTTAATAAGATGAAAAGGAATAAAAGCTGTATATTTATGAAGTTTGGTTTCCAAACAATTTGTTTTGTTGCTTGTGTTAGTGTTTGAACAAATAAATACTTTATTGCCAAATTTTGGTATTAACTTCTTTTAATATGGCCTCTTCTCCTGACTGTTATGTGGACTGTCTTTTGTCTCCTCTCCTGTATCCTGCCAATGCCTGTACATTTTTTCTTGACAAATGCAGTCAGTGCAGTGAATGTAGAGGATGTACTATCTCTTGAAAAAGTGTTTTAAAACACCCTGGAACTTCTGGAAAAACTGGAAGCAGCTGGTTTTATCTTAAACTGGACCCTATAAATTTTCCTGGAAGACCTAGGCTCACTGATGTATTATCTGTCTGGAAAAGATATCACGACTGGTCTTTCTTGTTACAGTTTTGGATATTTTGATATTAAATCATTCACTGAATATGGAGAAATGGCAACACCCATTTAGGCAGTTGCTGTGGGTTTTGCCAAGTGGGTCAAGCCTTAAAACTATGGGAACCCCTATCTGTATGCACAGGTCATATAAAAAAATCATGTGCTCACCTCAAACTTGCTTTTGAAAATATGGAGAATTCTCACAGATAATTTTTCTTAGTGAGCCTGGCCTATTTCAACAGTTCTTTGTGTGAGTCTGCACTTCCAGAGAACTGTCTGGGAAGTAAGATAAGGATACAAAGACATAAACTGACTGCCCTACTGCAGCACCAGTGCTGGGGCCAAAATCTTATCAGATGCACCACATATTTCTAGCAGTTTTCCTCCACACATTCTAAATGACCAAGACAGTGATTCTCTGTCACTGCCTTTCATGGTTTTTTATAGTCAGTTTTCCCACTCTTTTTTCTTTCCTTTTTTCCTACAAAATCTTACTTCTTCTAATACATTGTGATAAGGAGACGTTTCATTTTTATTAAAAGACAAATTATAGAAATGACACAAGTTTTTAAAGCCTATATTCACATGGCTGAATCTAGAGATGTGAAAAGGCGATCTAAAATGAAGATATTAAAGTGATATTGTTGCCTTTTTACTTGGCTTATATTTAAGGTTAAGATTCTTGGTTTCTTCTGTGGCAAACAAAGACAACACTAACATCTAAAACACAGCAAGGAGCTGAATGACTTAGACAGCTTTGCATTTAAAGAGGAACATCTGGCAAGACTTCCATATGGATTTGACATCTACATGAAAAAAAGGATAAACCAAAAAAAATCAGAAAAAGTTCTCCATTCCCAGATATCTGGGATCTGTGCTTACATTTACAACTCAGGCCCATTACTAAGACAAGGTGATGGTGTGAACTGAATTCAAGAAAGAAATAAAAGATATTTGTTTTTAGGACTGTAAATGTTTTACTGGGATGGGGGAAAGGAGGCAAGAATAGAGAAACAGAAGTGATTTTTTTTTCTCTGCAATAAGCTGCAGAGGCAACCTTTTCATTTCTTTATTTAAAACAAAGGAAAAAAATAATAAAACATCTCAGAGCAGAGAACTTTTTTGCAGACAAAAGCTGTCCCTTTACTACATTTCTGAGTAAAAGCTGCAGAGGCATAAAGAGGAGAAATATAGAAATTCAGAAATTCTTCCTAATCTTGCAAAATAAGGAAAAAGACAAAAAGGAAAAGAAAACATGAGAAGTCAGGAGCCACACTGTATTTTCCTGTACTCTGTCAGTCTCAAGACCACACCCAAATTTGCTGAATTGTTCAATAAACACCCCTAGAAGTGCTGATTGTCAGAGAACCCCTCCTGTACCCAAAAGGCTCACCTTCATAGCTCAGACTGTATTCACTGTGAATGTGAAGCAATTAGAATAAACTTTTAATGAGCAGCATGAATTTACAGTCTCTTCCTTCTGTTTTAATGTGTTGGCTTACTGATTTATTTTCCAATCCAGTTCCAGATTTGGATTCAGCGTCTGGACTGAAGAAGCAGCAGCAGTTCTTCATTATGTTTTCTTTCTCATTCCTCCCTTTTATTTGTGATCAGCCCTTATCCTTTCCTCTCTCTGATGAAGCCCCAAGTGCAGAGTGAATTGTTTCAAAGCAACAAAGAGATTATTTGACTGAATTAAAACATACACACACAAGTCTTGCTTTATTTATTAACTTCTTGGGTTTTTTTTTACTTTTTCTTTCAGGAGATTTAAGTTCATTTTGCCTCAGACTCCACAAGTGAATTATAATTAATTGCTTTATTCTTTTTTATTCAGGGTCTTTCTGGAGCAAAGTGAAGTGCAGTTGCTTCTTACAAACCACAATTTTCTCAAAAGTCTGCTCCGTGATGATGTTTTGGAACAGGAGGACCCAGTAGAGGTCTGCCCTGCTGGCTGAGGTATGACAGCTCAGTATTTTGTAAGATGATCTTTTGCATAAAATCTCAAGCTGTTCCAGCTGGCTTTTTTGTCTGTGTCCATATGGGAAGGGGAAGGAGCAGCTCTGAGAACAGGCTGTTTGCGAGCCTGCTGTGTGCTACTGCCGAGCACTTGGCCGTACCTGCTGAGCTCCCTGCTGCCTTTTCGTCTGCCAGTGGTTGTTGCAGATCACTCCCATGTCCCTGCATGTCACAGGAAGAACAGAGTGAGGTTTTGGAGCGCTGCAGTAGCTCCTGAGAGACACTAAGCAGTTTAGATATGAGCATAAGATAATGGCAAAGTGGGAGCAGCTGGAGGAAGCAGACTGATCTCAGTATCACCCACAGCTCACTCTAGCACTGCCCATTTTTCTTTCCTGATACAGCTGGCTGTATGACTGCACGATAAATTTATTGGAGACTGGCTTCTGCAAGAGGGACAAAGCACATTTTTATGGTAGTCTGTCAGTTCAGTGGTGATCTAGATGAATCTGGGTTAAATTTAACAAAAGCCGTGTAAGCAGACTCTAGAACTTCAGTTCCGTACAGATAATATGTGTGTCAGGAGAAGCCAGTCACACATTGCACAAGCTCAGGATTTAGGTTAGATTGGACCTAGGAAGCACTTGGGTGAGATTTAACCTAGAAGAAAGCTTAGAAAGTTGTGTCACTTCTTCAGAACTGGCTTGTTTTCAAACGTCTTCTGTGTTGTTGTAGGACCATCTGATGTATTTGGCACATTACACCTTAGCAGACTGCACAAAACAGAAAATTGACTTAACAGGAATTATGAGATTACCTTTGAAAGAAGTAAATACTAAATAGATATATTTTTGATAGTAAATATTTTGTGATGTTTTTGAGAAGAAAAAAGCATTCTTCATTGTTCTCTTTTTCATCCTCCCACAGGCTGACAGAAAGAAATCATTATAACTCTGTGGAGGTGTTGTATAGCAGCAGTTGTGGAATATCAATGGCCAAGGCTCATAAAATCATTTGCAGCTTTCAGACTAATATCTCAGGAGAGGTTTTGTTTTCACTTTTGGTTTTTAAGAAACTGTACACTGCTAAGACATGAGGGAGAGAATGAGAAAGGCCAGAAACTTTTCTTGAGAATAAATTAACTTATTTTTTCTGTTTTCTCAATACTAACACTCAAAATATAATATGTAAATGAAATGTACAGTGCTTTGGTTGCATAATAAGACATTTTAACAGGGCTTAAACATAGATATATTTTAAACAGTCAAGGCCTGAAGTAAACCAGATGTGTTTTTTTCTTTCAGCATATATGAACCCCCAACTGTGTGCATTTGTTATGGCAGAGAAAGATGTTGACTTATTGTAATTTTTAATACATATAAAAATTTTATATAACTACTACTATAAAAATTATATATACTACTACTATAAGTCTCTTCTTACCAAATTGGATTTTACTGAACTTCAATTAAACAATGATGAATCAGAGTTTCTCTGTATGGTAAATTCTGAAATTCTAGTTTCATTCTAAGGATGCTGAATTTGAATTTTCATCCACACAGCCCTCCCAGGCCAACACCGGTAACTTTGCAAAAGCATTTTCCATAAAATGTCAATTTTGTTTATGAAGTGAGACCTTTAGCTGAGGAGGGTGGCAATGCACAAGAATTGTTTGCCATTGAAGTTTCTTGTCTGTGGCAACAGCTACTGTGAACTTGGCCAGCACATGGCTTTCAGAGCTGGTGAAGCTGATGATGTGTGACAGCGTTCCATGTTATGGCTTCAGCAATTAGGAAGGTGACGTGCCCAGCAAAGAATGGGCTACGTGGGATTCTCCTTGCACTCCAACTTGTGGAAAATAACAAAGCAATAGCTAATAGAGAATTCTTTCAGAGATATTTCAAATAAGCATGGTGGACTGATGGTCATTTGATCCCATGTTTACGCCTACCTGGAATAGCCATTGCCCCACTCAGCAGGAAATTCACTGTGCTCCTATCATGATTCAGTGGTGTCTGACACTTTCTGCTTGTTCATTTTAAGTCACAGTACCATAGGATGGAAAGCAGGGTGAAAAAACAGGTTTTGTGCTTTTATTTATAGAAAACTTAATAGCATTTTTGCACCATAAAATTTCTCCTGTGGAGTAGATTTAAGCCATCAAAAATTTATTGTATATGTTTGTTTAAGTTATATTTATCTTTACCCCCACTCTGCTTTTAAACAATCAAGTTTGTATTTTTAAGATATTGGACAAGAAATAGTAGCAAATGGCAGGTTGTGAAAATTACAAGGCCTGGTCATGCATTTGCCCTCAGAAACTGGGTAAATTCGTTAAGACTCAAAGCTTTTTGATCAGTACCTCTAAATTTTATATTTTTAAACATAATAAGAGTGGAAGCTAGATTTTCAGAGAAGTCTTCAGTATTAGCATTTCTGTGTCTGTGTCACTGGACATTTAAATTTGGACATTTGCAAATACAAAATTCATGTATAAGCAGACACACCCAGACACTTCAGACCAAGATATTTTTTCTGAGCAAGCTTACTGAAAGTGATTGAATTTCCATTCAAGGATGCCAGAAACATTTTCCACATTTCCTAAATAGTGAAGAGACCACTTTTGAGTTATATGGTTCAGCGTGCACTAGAAACCTAGTTTACCAGTAAGTTTCTGAATCTGAGCTTTTCCTGACTGTTGATTTCAATTTTTTGTTTGGAAGATGCAAAGTTATAACGCAATAAGCAGTTACAATTTCATTCAAGGTATGTCCAAAATCTGATTTCTTGTGTTTCTTTAAAAAATTTGGATATCCTCACTGGATTTGTTTCTGTAAATAACTCAGGGTAGTGACACCATGGGCTATGGCAACAATACTTTTTTGAAATTGTTACATGATTTACTGACTTTCCTCCTAATGTGGTGCAGGGTAACACAATATGTATGTTCATTTAGTACAAGGGTTAGTGAGTATATGAATTGATCTCAAACATGTTTATATCCAGAAAAGGCTTATATTTCAGAATAACTGGAGAGTTGAAAAAGAGAACTGATGAGCATTTCAGAGTGTTCAGGACTCAGGGGTTTAAAAGTGAGTTTCCTTGTGAGGATGTATTTATGGAGAAATTGATAGCCAGTATGGACATATGCTACCTACAAAGATAATTGATTGCATATATACACAAAAAAAACCTCAGGGAGGAAGAGGGTTCATTGCAAGTGAGGCAACTGAGCAGATATAAACAGACTTCTCTAGTTCTTTAAAAAAAAATAATAATGTTCACCCATTTCTGCAAATGGGAGGTGGGAAAGGAGAGTGGGGGATGTCAGGAGAGATGTGGCAGCATTGGCATCCTCTGTACAGGGCTCTGCAGGTGACCAACCCCTCCAAACAGCAGCAAAGACATGGCCAAGGCCACCCCTGGGCTTCCAGAGACAAAGTCAGGGCACTCATGCCTCAAAGTAAAAAGCTCCAACAGACATGAACCCACTGTGAAAGATGCAGCTCTCACAAACTTCCCAGGGGCTAATTTTTGTCACCTTGCCAAGGGCTGAAAAAGTTCCAAGGTGCCATAAACAAGTTGCCACTTGTTTTATCTCTTTTTTCTAAAGATAAAGCTTCAATTTCTCAGCACTGTAGATCCCAGTTGAACAATCCCAGTTAATCAAGCTTTCCAATCCCTTAAGAAGATCCAAATCTACAAGGACACTGATGAGTTAAAGTTTTACTTTAGAGGTCACAAAGACAAGCTTTTTTATATTAAAAAGTCAGATCATCTGGTTTATTTATAGTGGGAAAGTATGTGAATTGTTGACCTTTATTGTTAGATTTTTAAATTTCCTCTTCTTCTGTATATAGGGATATAGCAGGGTCAAAAAAACTTAAGGAGAGATACGTGGAAAAGGAAGGTAGCAGTACGTAACAGAAGGGGCCTTTTGAAAAAGAAAAACTTGGAGGACAAACATTTGTTTGGCACAAAATGAATAGGACAGGAGTCCATACATGGAAGTCTAAATGATTAAGATTGAGAGTAAAGAAAAGAAGGAAGAGAGAAAGCTCTGACTGTCTCAGTATGAAGGACCCAAAAGATTTAGAGTATGAATGCAAATCTGGGATTCTGCAGACCACAATGACATGGAAACTGGAAGGGGAAATTCCTGAGGGTCAGCATGCAACTTTATGGGATTATTCTGTTGCTGTTCTAGGATTTATATGCCACTGTCATTACAGCTGTCTCCTGATAACAGCAGCTTTCAGAAATATATGGGACAGTCAATGCCCAGCAGATCAGAGCTCAGTACAAAGGCAGTAAATGATTTGCTGTTTGGCGTGCACTGAGGGTGACATTCTGTCATTCTCTCTGCAGATGAGTTTCCCCCCATAGACACATCTCATTTCCCAGTTTATTGTTTCACAATTATTCATTATATCTTAAATGCCATGGAAACGATTCTACTGTGAAATTAAATTTTTAGTTATTTCCATGTTGCAGCTCTGAAATTGAGGTAATGGTTATTGGAACTAGCAAGATAACTAAAGATGATTTTACCTGCTAAATATTCAGTAAGAAAGCTTTTTGAGAGATACCAAAGATATACAAACCAGCTTTATATACAACCAATTACAAAGCCACAAATATTTCAGAAAAATTATGAATTATCTGAATATATTAAATGCCTACTTATAAAGCACTGTAACAGTCAGTTCAGGACATATCACATTATTTTCAAAGCATTAATTGGTCTACAGCAGGCAGCAGGCAGCAATAAAGAATGTATTTTAAAGCATAGGAAGAATTTTCACATTGTTGTATGAAAATAATACTGTTGACAAAAGGATCAATTTTGAACACAAATGTTCCCACAGCTCAGTCCACTCAATTTGTTTCACTGCTTTAGTGCCCAGTATTATAATGATCATACAGTTATGTTGTTTATTATCTTCTTGGGAAAGAATTTTTAAACTAAAAAATATTTGTCAGTCATCATAAAACAAGCAACCAACCAAGGCAGAAGACGTCCTATAATGTAATCTGCAAGATCTGTAGTTACAGATCTGTAATTTGTTCTTCTTATAAAGATCTCCGACACATGAAGGATTCAGCATTAGGAGACAAGAGGAAATGAAAGTGGCTCTTTACAGAGCAACTCTAGACCAAGGCACAGCTGAAATGTTCATGGTTGGTGTGTGATCCTCTTCTGCTTCTCAGCACCACAGGACACCGGTGACTCTGGGGCTGCCTCAAACCAGAGTTCTAAAAATCCTAAAAATGCATAATGTTAAAGGATTTAAGACTCTCCCAAGATTTATGCACCTCTAGAATGAGATGAGACAAAACCAAAGTTTGAGGATGTATACTTGGACTTGGAAGCACCAGCAATGTTTTTATATGTAACTATTCTCTACATTGCAATAAGCTCAGAGGGAGAAATATCAAAAACCTATTTGAAAGGAAGATGTTTAGAGCTAAAACCTTTTGAAACTGAACTTAATATTCTTATCTTTTTACAAGGATGTTTAAATTAAGGAATTGGATTCAAGCTAATCTTTGATTTGAATATATCTTTATATACATACTTATCTATATAAATTTAATATTTATTTATTTATGGCATGCTTCCTTCCAGAAGATAAACAACATCAGGCACTTACATGCAGTTGCAAATAAACAAAGCTAATAAATATGTCATTTGCACTTACATAATATGTATGAAATAAATCATCCCAATAAGCATGTTTTAAAACATGACAGCTGTCACATTTTGGTCTGAAGACAAGGGCCACTAGGGGCCACCATACACCTCAGAAAAATTGGACTTCTTTCCCAGGGGAAAATCTTAAAACACATTCCACTTGTAGGCAACTGACTTTACATTTCTCATGAAATTTAGTTTTAAAATTTGCAAAATTTGCAAAGAAATGTTTTTCAAAAAGGCAATAAGGTAATTAAGTTCTCCTTTCTATCTCATTCCCTTCCATTGACAGAGATGTATACATCTGTATGACAAAAGTCAGAAGGCTGGGAAGCACCAAGTGATGAACTGACTCCAGGTGCTTTCTCTGTGAATTACTTCTGGATAAGATGAACTGTGTTCAGCATTCGTTTTTAAAGTTATGAAAATAGCAAAGTAGTCTAATTCGTGCTTTCAAATAGGTGTATTTTGAGAGAAGGCCATATGATTTCAGCAAGGAATCACTTATGCTGAAGATGTAATTGGAGTTACAAGGCATTGCAACTACTTTCACTGGAGTTGGGTCTTCGCCTGAGGCTGTTATCAAATAAATATTTATTTCCAAGTAAAATGTCTGGTTCCATCACTCTGCTAACTACTTATAGTAGTTACAATTTCTGCAGGAATCACAGCAAAAAAACCATTTTAAAAGTTATCTTGTTTCTTTGGCAGAGGCTGCATATACATAATTTCCATCTCCACCCCTTCTCTTTACCTGCACAATAATCCCAGTTGAATTGTAATTGACAACACAGAGCATCCTGTAAGATTGAGTCATCTGTTAGTGTTAGAAACAGCAGATCTCTGAAATCCTGAGTGCAAAGAATTTGTTTTAACCCGTAGACCACTTAGCATTATTATATCTACATAAATAAGCACAGTTGCATACTTGGGCAGATATTCAGCCTTTATGAATATTGACACTATGATTCCATTCGACCCAGGAAAACTATCTGTATGGATTAAGATTTCTGATTACTTTTGCATTTCTTTATGAGTTTCATGTGAGAAATTATGGCAAATTTCTGACATAAGCTACTAGAATTCAGACACCAGATAAAATCTTTTTTTCTTTCCTTTTCCTTTTAGTATATCCTGCAGAGACTTTCCATTCTCAGAATTCTTACACTTAGGGCAAGATCTTAGCCACAGTAGAAGTTTTAAAAGTACTAATTTATATCCATTAATATTTCTCAAGTAAGTTCATGTGGCATTCACTGAAGTCATAATGAGATTCCTATTAAAATGAGGCTGAACCTTGAATTTTTTAATTTCTTCCTTTCCTTTCTTTTTTCTTTTCTATTAAAAATAGTTCTTTAACGAAAAGCTACCTGCCTTTCTTCTGGTTATTTCTTGATCTCTATGTTCAAAGAACTGCTTTGCAGAACAGAACAGCCTTCAGTGCCTTTGCCTTACTGGAGAATCCTGGAGACAAAGAATAATTTATTTAGGGACCTAGATGTGCTGTTATGCTGATTCTTACTTGTACAGCATCAGTTTTCAACTGCTACTCCTCTGACAGTGTGAGATGGCCAAAGAGGGTAGTGAATTTTCCTTAATATTTATTGTGTTTCTCCTGATGTAAGAAAAATTTAATGCGTCAAATTAATGACAATTCTATACTTATACAGAAGGTTTTAGTCACTAAGGCTTTGTTAAGTCACTGATGATCTCTACGATGCAGCATCCTCACATTTGTGATCCCTGCTCTCACAGGTAAAATTCAGGGATCAGATATAATGAAAACAGACCGCCTCTAAGAAGAGTGGGTGATTCATGAGAGGGAAAGAGATCAAATATCGCTTCTGCATGTTCCTTATTGTCTCAAAAGTCAGAACCTCAGTGCTAAATCACAGCCCAAGAGTAAGAAGTATTAAACTGTTGCCAAGTGGATTAATCCAGGACAATTACAGACTGGTGAATTCTGGCATAAGATAGGGTTCAAGACATAAATCATAAGGGGGAGGGTAGCAAAAGCCTTTATGATTTGTTGTAGAGTAAATGCTGTTTTTCAATGGGATAGTACATCTATCAGAAATTATGTCCTGGACTTTCAAAGGATCCTCTGGATATTAGGCATCAAGTTTTTGAAAGTGCCCAGCAGGATTTGAGGATTGTACTCCCCTAAGAACCAAATGTTGCTTGCATATTGGAAAGGGTATATATGTGAGGGAGTAGTTGTGGGAAAAGCAAATAACAGAAATTTTTCTCACTAACTTTTCCAATGCCACCTTCTATCTCTTGTTTTTTCTCAACTTCCTGCAGCCTTTGTTTTTAAGATGTTTCTTACAGACATCATTTTTCAGTGAATTTTTTTCTTCACATGAATATATAACCTCTGCTATTTAGCAGAACTTTTTGTTCTTTTTCTACCCCCCGCTTACCAGAAACTGCTCAGCTCCTTTACTTCCTTGACATTCCTTTTTCCCAGACTGACCCTTTGGTTTACCTGTGTACATCATTTTGTGTTTCTACTAGATTTTTTCTTTCTGATTCCAACAACTTGCACAGGTTTCATGTAAGGATCAGTGAATGGCTTTGTCTCTTTTCCCCCATTAAATAACTCCTCTGCTCAGTGTTTCACTGCTCACCATTTCCCCCATCCTCTCTCTGCTGTTTCTGAAGGGTGAGATGACCCTCTGACCCACATGCAGCAAGCTGGAGCTTCCTTTTACACAATCACAGCAAAACATTCCTCTTTCTGTTTCCCAGAGGAAGTGAATGGGTTATAATAATGAAGGGAAGGGAGAAGCTGCCAGTTGTTTCCACCTCTGGATATTTTGGTTGGAAGGAGGGGGGTTACTATATTATTAGGAAAGGATGCTGTGCTATTCTGAGATGTCAAAACAGGAGGAGGGTAAACAATATAATTTTCATTTCCATATTTACAGATATGGGAGACAATCTGTCTCATTAGTCCTCTGGGCTCAGAAGCTGGTTATCAAAATCCACATTTTTCCAGGGATTTAAGTTTGTACTTTAGACTGGAAAAAACTCACACTGACCTTTCTGAAGTTCAGTCACCTGCTTCACTTGTGGCTGCATCTCAAACACGTCTGCAGGGTGTCTGTATTTTTCCATTGATGAACCCAGGGGCCCAAAAATCAGCTGCTAAGGTTGTTTGTAGGCCCATGTGAGCGGACACTGACAGTGCTCACAGTGGGAGAAAGCTGTGGAGCAAGGCCATGTGTGATACAGGCAGGGGCTGACAAGATACCCTACTGTTAGATGCAGTTTTATCTCTGTTGCGTTCACATATTCTCTTAGCATCGCTTCTCAATTTTAGATAGGGATGACGCCCTGCAAAGTAACAGTTTTCTTCACATTTTTGTAGAGCAGATGAATCTGAGATTCAGCTCCTTCCTCCCCTCTGGTGAGGTAAAAAGTTCAACATTTTTCTCCTTTTTTCCATTCACCTCTGCACAGAACAAAATCTGATTTATCAGTTCCGTACCACCGCAGCCAGCCTTCGGGCCAGGTTTATTCCATTGCTGTCAGAGCAGCATGTGTTCCCTTCACCTCCCACACACTGATCTGAGCCCCTGCTGCTGTGGGCAGCTGGGACCCATCAGGTACCACTGCCAGGGCTGAGCAGCCGTAACAGGACCTCTCCCAGGGGGAAAAAACCTGTGGTGTTACTTGATTCAGGAGGCCAACGTTGCTTTGGCTCTTTCTGCATTAAAAACTAATAATAAATTGTGGTATTCCTTCAAATCACTCTTAGAAAGAGGCTATCAGAAAGAAAAAGGGAAAAAAAAGGTTAAGTATCCTAATGCAAAAAGCATGAAGGTAAGACAGTGAGAGAAAGCAACAAAGTAAATCCCTTCCCTTCCCTTCCCTTCCCTTCCCTTCCCTTCCCTTCCCTTCCCTTCCCTTCCCTTCCCTTCCCTTCCCTTCCCTTCCCTTCCCTTCCCTTCCCTTCCCTTCCCTTCCCTTCCCTTCCCTTCCCTTCCCTTCCCTTCCCTTCCCGCTCATCTGCAGTTCTACTCTTGATTTTAAACTCTTTTTGATAAAAAGTCACCTACAAAGTGTGTGTGTGTATGGCAGAGGTTATGGTCATTGTGGCTATGATGACTGCTTACAGCATCTGCTTTATGCTGATATGTTAGCTCATGTCAGAAAGAACCACTAAAATTTATATTCATATAGCACTGAATAAATAAAAACACAAAAGGCAGAAATAAAAAAAATGGCACACCAACAAATAACAAATTTGCTCACCCCATCTTAACTCTTGGGACCTGAAATTGAAGACAAAATTTGCAGCTTTGAAGAGTGCTGAATTCTGCTGTTGAACACCATGTTCATAACAAGCTGTTATGTTAAGATGGCATGATCTTGTTATCACCTGGGGAGTGAACTGTAATTCCTGTGCATTTAAGCTGGCAGACAGGATTAATTATGTCAAGCTATGTGCCTTCATCAGTGCTGAAGGATTACATATATTTATATCAGACTGTTTATGCCAGGTTAGTTTTCATAATACACCATGACATGAGACTCTCCTCCTCAATTAAGTTTGGTTGTTGAACTAAACTGGTTAGAGATTAAATAAAAAGGTGTTCCCAATGTTATTTTGATCTGGAGATAATTTTCACTAATGAATTTCACATGTTATATGTTGTACCTAATTGGTGTTTATTTTCCCTGGGTTATGGTACATTTTCTATCAGTGTATTGAACAGCACCAATTATTAGCATTATGCAGAGGGTGGGCAGTTGTGTGATTTAAGGACTGCACATATGAATGCAAATACTCAAATAGGACCATGGTCCCTCTCAAACAGTGGGCAGCAAGAAAATGCAGGTTGTGCCTGGGGCAAGAACTAGACTGTGAGACACTTCAGTCAGTCCATGTATTAAAAATATCATACATGTGTGTAACTGGCAAGGGTTGCAGTAATCTTAGACTTGTTGCCCTGCTTCTGACAACTCCATGGTTATGAACTTAACATGTGGTATGCTATTCATAAAACTATTCTGCCATTGTGAAACTGCTTTGCACAGACAATGAACAAATTTATTGGATAGACCCACTGAGCATCAAAACTCAGTCTCTAGGGATTACTTTTTGTTTGCCAGAACCTGATCTGTTTCCAGGACATTTGAGGACTTTTCACAACTGGAAAATATCTAATTGTGGCTATGGGATAAGCAGGGACAAGAAAAATACCCCAAACCTAAAACTGTTAAAATTTCCACTACTAAGATTGAAAGCTGGGAGTAAATGTGCCTGGGGTGGCAAAAAAGCATTTCACAGAATATTGCATATCCAGAATCACCTATTCTTTTTTTACATATAGAAGATTTGTGGCACATACAGGACAAAATCCCTTGGTATGCATAGCAATGCTTACTGCAACAGAAGGAGCACTTAAATAGATATCATGAGACTTGGTTCACATTTAAAATTTCAAGGGTTATTGCTTTTTTCAGTTGCTGATGTAATTTTTCTGAGTTTCAAAATTTTGGGACAGTAGAAGTCACTGCTCAAAAAGAGCATTGGGAATATAAGGTGGTGTAAAAAACAAAGGAATGCTGTATGAGCTCCTGTTTTCAGGCTACACTTTGGGTTCATGAGCTACTACTCTTCATTTGATGCATAAATGTCTTTATGGGTGAACTCCTCCATATCAATGCTACTTACTTATTAATTTACTGTTTGGCTTCTGTAATTATTCTCATAACAACAATAATGCAAAGTCCTCAAACCTTCAATTTTACTTTACAAAAAGAATAATCATTCCAGTTTTACATATGAATGGACAAACAGAAAGAAGTCTGAATGCCAAATCAGCATAACTAAGCAAAATATTGTTTTCATTGCAGTTGTGCAGCCCCATTGATTTGATGAGATTAAAAGAAGATTCTGATCAACATGTAATTTGATTGTGCCCTTATCTGAGGATTCTAATTCTTAACAAGACTTTTTTTTTTTTTTGTCTCAGCTAATTAAATTTTAGGCACCAAAGGCTGAGACAGTAATGCAAGCAAAAACATCATCCAAAGCCACCTAGCACAGAAGTCACCTGAAATCATTAAGCATCTTTCTTCTTAGCCTAAAAATTCACTTGTAGCTGAATTTCTGCTGCTGTGGCTACTCAGAACTGTCCCAATGTGAGCACACAGATTCCTACTTTTCCTCCATTCCATCCTGGGATCAATGCCTGTGCTGTCCTGGCAGTTCAAACACTCAAAGAAAGGGAAGACTTGAGACCAGATCCCTGACTCCAGTACAATTTTATTTGCTTTTCTTCTGCTTCCAACTCATGTTTGTATTCCGTCCCTGTTTCCAGAACCATTCACAATTTTTTAAATTGAACAGACATTGGAATAAAACAAATATTTTTTTATTTACATTTTCTGATATCTGGATTTAGATCTCAGAAGTTAGGTCTTATTTCCTGGGAGAATAAAATGTGCATTTTTTACTAATTTAGATAAAAAAGGCATTGAATTCTGGCTTGTCACTTCCTAAAATACTCTTACCAAGGGCTTTTGAAAATAAAGGACATAATTTTCTATTGCTTTAACATCAGTATCTTAGAAAAGAGATCACTGACTTTTTCAAATAATGTTTTATAGTGTCTACACCTATAATATCATTGTATCCTGATTAGGCAGTATAACCTCTCCCACAGACACTGAAAAAGGATATGATTTTAGTCCCATTTTCAGCACAGCATTTCTCAAGAGATGCAGATAGTCCTCTTCCCACTTCTGTTATGTGGAGTTTGTTCTGTGAATCTCATCCCTTAAAAATCCTCAGGGTTTAATTATGGGTTGTCAGTTCAGAGTGGTATAAGCGAACCAAAAGGCAGTGTCAGGCTGGTGGTAATTGGTAAGAACTTAAGTCCAAAGTACCTAGGAAAATCATAGGCAGTCTGCCCTTAATTCTGAAGTATGTCAGAAAAAGTTGTTCAGCCTAAGCTGGTTAGGCAGAGAGACAGAGTGACTTTCAGAGAAAACACAGAGAATTGAAGCCCTCCTTGAAAACAGATACTGGAAAGGAATATAAGATGCACATGCATAGTTAGATTTAATTTCATGAAAGAAAGTCAAAAAAATTGGCCATTGAGTCTTGACTTTTACTCCATCATTAAAGAAAAATAGGGTTTCACAACATATGCAGAGGCTGAATGATAATTCTGATATTTCCCCCTTGTGCCTCAAAAGAAACTGTAAATAATCTGTCTAATTTGCTTATAAAGATATCAATTAATCAAAGCAATATAACTTCCTTGCACACTTTATTATTTTTATGTGTTCTTTTTTCTAGGATTTTTTTCCTAGCTGAATGTTTTTGTAGCTGAAATTCATGTTTTCCTGTTTTCCTCCACTAACCCAGAACACGGGTTTTTTTCCTTGCCACTTGTCAGAGCAATGTGAAACAGTTTTTACTTTCTTGGGAACTTGTATGACAACCTCCCTCAATTCTCTCTTCTTTAGTCAAAACAAGACTTGCCTTAAACCAGATTTTTCAGCTTCCAGATTAGTCCATTTTTTTCCTCATATGCCCTATCTATAACAGGACACATTATAGCTAAGGCTGTAACAACGATGGACTGGCTGAAGAACTACTTATAATTATTTTTTTTCACATATCTCAATATGCTCTATGCCTCTCCTACAGTTAAAGTTGACTCATGTTAGTTTCATATTTAGTCTTCACAAAGAAAGGCTGACTTTGTTTTACAGTGTGTCTCTGCTGTTATAGAAACCCTAAGTGGATTTAATCTCGTCTTTCTTCAGTTGTCAAAAAAGTGAATTGTATTTTATCATCTAGACATCTAGAATCTCTCTGCAATCAGTAGTGAGAAATATGTCCACATAAAAATGAGTATAATATAACCCTGGAGACTAGGGTATGGGTAAGTATGGGACAGGACTCTGTGGAGCCACAGTAAAATCATACACAAGTAAAGATGCTAAATAAAGAACAATTCTTGTTAGTGGTTGTCAATGTCAGAATTGGGAAATCAGTAGAGAGAGATGAGAAATATTACTGTTTCCAACATTTAAACTCAGGAGCAGCAGAAGTAGAAGAAAATTCATAAATATGCTGTATATTGTCTAGAGCGAAGATGCAAATTATGACCAGAGCTTTCTTATCATGCCTACAGCCCAAAGAAAGAGGTAACTGCAAGCCAGAAGGACAAGAGTCACACAGTAAATATCACAGCAAAATTGTTCATGCTTGAAATATTCTTGAGTTATTCCAGTTGTAAATGTCCTAGGAGCTCTGTTCTAGTCCACTGAGGTTGTGCTGATGTCTGGAGACTACAGAGAATAATAGTGAATTAAAAAAAATTACAAGTGTTTTGGGACATCAGTAGCAGTGGGCAGGTTCCCTGGAGCTTATTCCAGTTGCTATTTGTAATTATATATTTTTCAGTTATGAAGGAAGTTATAGGATATATGTAACCCTTAATGCCCCCACAGGCAGGGGTGGATAAACTGAGGTGACTGGATACAGAGCTACTATCAGTCCAAGAGGTGAAGGCTGTAAAATCCTGTTCCTACTTAAAGCCTTGCTTAAACTTGCCTTCTTTCAGTATCTCAAGTGAGATATAGGCTGTTTACATGAATGAATGTACTCTCTATATTGGCACATCTGTAAATGTTCAATTGACAGACACCTCAATCTAGCTGGAATTACTCAGACTAGTGGTACAGCTCCTTATGTCTGTCTGAGTTAAGGGTATTGTCTGTACTAGTATAAAATGAGACTAGAGTGCCAGCTAAAAGGCCAGTAGAGTTCTAGGTCCACCAAGATTGTTACTGATATTACAGAAATTATCAAATTTCATTGCATGAGTTACTTTTCCCTTTCCACTTAATACCAACATACGGTTTTCTATTATACATAGTGGGATTTGCCTCTGTGTAGGTGAAGTTAGGCTGTTTATTTTTAAAAGAAAGAAATATTTGCTCAGTTCCGAAGTATTATTCTGGCGATTTCCTTTCTAAAACACCAAATGAGTCAAAATAAATACAAGAAAATCAGTGGGATATTCTACTAGGGTAATAAAATGCATTTCACGTGGAAGGAGTTGGCAGCCTGTTACTTGCCATGTCTTACTTGAGGAAGTGTAGGCAGGGTGAAGCAGAGAAAACTCAGAGATCTTTCCATTGCTCAGTGGATAGAGCCAGTAGAGTTCTCAGAGTGTCCTCACAGAGATGAAGGCATGAATATTTTTTGAATCATAAATGGAAACATGTAAGATTTTGAAGTACTCACAGTTCACATATATAGGTTTTATGTATGCAAATGGTCTGGAAGTAAACTTTTAATACTGAGATGTTGAGCCCACACTGGGTGATCACTGCAATTATTAATTTTGTTCTGTCTAAAAAGGTTCCTGTAATGCGTTTGGAGGTTTAACAACTGAAACACACTCAAGACACTAGTACTGGAAAATGAAAGACAGTTAACTTTGTGTATTTTTAAAATACTTTTTCAATAAGAGATACTGTGGAATCTTCTGGATGGAGTGACAGAAAACATGTTGGAAAGTTAAATTGGATGAAGCTTAGCAGTGAATGAAGAGTACAAAACGGATTAAAATTAATTATGTCCTAAATTGTGCTGTGATTATGAGAAGATGCTGTTTGCTCAAGAGTGTCACAGCTCTCTGATACAAATCCTTGTATAAGCATATGGGAGAATCAGTGGCATGAACAGGTTTTCTGAAATCCTACAGGCCACATAGACAAAGCCTATTTAATTTTTGCTTTGAAAACCAGTGTCCAAAGGGAATATATGGAGCACTCTTGGTTTCTGTTGTTATTACATATCCAGATTAGCTTAATATGCTGGAAAACAATTACAAGCCAAATAAAAAAATCATATAAAGGAGGAAAGTGTACTGTTTACTGACTTTAGTTTGGCACTAAGTTGCTATTTTATCAGTCTTGGCTACCATTGCAGATCAGGATCACAACAATGGTCAACAAAACTGGTGTTTAATTTTCTGTCCTATGACAGCATTAATACCTAATTTCACCGGATATCCAATGTTTACCAATTAATTCAAGTGGCAACCATGTGTTAAATATTAATGAATGTCATACAATTTACTCATCTTGCTTGTTATAACTTCCACTCAGCTATGATGGAAAAAAAAGTTGTTTTTTTTCTTGTTGGGACAGGGCCTCCAAAATGTGTTGTGCATTTGTGGTATTATACTAGAGCCTGAAATGGAAAATATTCATCCACTTGAGCAACTATTGAACAGTATGATCATAGTGCTGGGATATAAAAGTAATGATTAAGTAATTACACTGTTTTGTAACTGCTGTGTTTCTTTTCCAGGGTAATACATAGACAGAAAAGACAGTCTTTTTCAGAAAATAACTAAGGAAAGTAACCAGATCACAAAATATGTCCTGGAAATAAGAAAAATTAAGTAAATACTATGTTGGATCTACAGGACTTCAAGGCACATGGAAGTTCTTTTTGAAGAGGTGTGGCATTACAAAAGTTTGTTACAATTAATGGCAATAGCTCTTTTGTCAGAAAAGGCCACAGCCTTTAAAATGACCACCTTTATTTTTGTCCAATAGAGGAAACACTGATGAGAGTCAAAAAGTCTACAAAATCAACTGAAGACAGGAGACCTTATTTCCTTAGAAACTGGAACAAACCAGCTGAAACTTTGTAGAACTTGCTGGTAAAAGATTGCATTACAAATAGAGATCTGTTTGCAGTAATTTCTCTCAGAAAACATCTGGTCCTTCTTGCTAAATGTGATTAGTGGTATTTGAATCCAATTCAAGTACTGATCAAATTATCACTGTTTAAACTGGTGGCAACAATACTGACTATACAAGTTATGAGTGATTTTCTTCCTAGTATTAATCCTCAATACTTAGTGTTTGTCATCCTCATGATTAAAGAAATCATCAGAGCATTGGGATATTTTAATTAACTCTGGCTTAGCTATACACTCCAGTTATGCCGTGTATGTGCTCTCTGGAGACTCAGAATTCATCCCTCTGAACCATTATAAGCATTTATTTTTGAAGCCTCTCAGGCCACTCAGCCACAGAGTGGCACAGGAGTGTCCTGCAATCTGCTGAGGAGTAGTCACTTCCTCAAGGAAAAATGTCTGTGAAATAATGCTGAGTTTCACAATGTTCCAGGCTACAATATCAGTGTAAAAGCTTTAATGTGGGGGAGAATGAGCTCATCTAAAGACCCCACACATTTTGCTTGCTTGCCTTCATAGAAATGAGAGATGACTTTGCCATCCACAGTTTCTTCAAAGCAGACTAGGTGGTAATTCCCACTTACCTCTCCCTTCCAGATGCTATTTTATGCATATTATTGCTTTTCTTCAAAGCAGCAATGTAGTCCAAAGCCTATCCTAAAACTAGCAAATCATTCCAGTTCACTGTGGCTCATCATGTTTGTATATATATATTTTTTTTTATTTTTGGCAGCCTTGACCCAATGAAATAGGAGTCTGAAAAGTTTAATCAAGTCATCTGTGGCTTGAAATTGACTGCTAATATCCGTTATGGGGTTACCAGATGATACTTTGGAAATAAGATAGGCATACCAGCCTTAAAATGAAGTGGAAGAGGTTTCTCCAGGGTTCTCCCAAACTATTCTGGCAGCACAGCTCCCAGCTATCTCAGAAGCATCAGAAACCATATGGGGAAGGCCTCACACATCTCAGGCTAAGCTTGCACACTTGGGATTTATTAAATCAGTGAAAGCTACACAGAAACCAAAGCTGTGCTCTTGATAAAGTGGATTTGTCATGTGCCCAAAGAATGTTGACAAGTGATTATGTTTAATGATGAAATATCAAGTATTTCACAGAAAAATCAGACATTAAAACATATAGTTTCGTTTAAATTGGTTTTGGAGGATAAAAGAAGAAAAGAAAAAAAATGGTTACTGTTTATACACATTCATGATTTGTCTGATTTTATTTACTTACTTATTCATGGGCAACTGATATTCAGTTTAGTAATTTTGCCATTCACTTATTCAGGCTTTACAACAATTTATTAGTTAATCTAGGTATATATCTTCATAGACATCATCTTTAAGGCTTTTTCCTGAAACTCATCACCCTGAAATCTGCATAGCCAGCTGAGACACAGCTTGGTATGTGTATATTGTGACATAGATTTGTGTCAAAGCAATCCCACCACTGTCTGGCAATTTACAGGCACTTTGTCTCAATGTTGACTTGGTTGCTGTGGATTGACTCTTGTCTCAATTCCTCAAAACCTTATATGGCCATATAACATTCCTGTGAACCATAAAACATTAATTCTTGCCATATTTTGTTGAGGAAATGGAGTAATGAAAAAAAAAAACCCCCTTATTTCTTCATTCTTCTCACATTTTCCCTCACAATTCTCTCATCTTCCACTAGTAGTGATAAACTATGCAAGGAAGAACAAAATTATCTCTGTTGAAAGTACACTGGATCATAAAACCATGACATCATGTAATCATAAAATAGTTTGTGTTGGAAGGGACTTTATAGGCCATTGAATTCCAACTCCCTGCCATGGGCAGGGTTATCTTCCTCCAGACCAGGTTGTTCAGAGTCACATCCAACCTGGCCTTGAACTCTTACAGGGATGGAGCAACCACAGCATTTCTGGACAACCTGTTCCAGTGATAATCCAGAATATGCTGTAAACCAACTGTAATTAGGAGAGAAAAAAAAAAAAACTTCAATTCAAGAACAGATTTTTTTTAATCTTGGCAGCTGAACTAAGAGGAGGATCTCAAATTTAAAGTAGGACACTGGGAACTGACATGCAACTTGCATAGTGTGTTATGAAAGCCTGCAGAAGAAATAGTCACAGTAGGTTATGCCAGCAAGTTTTGTTGTAGACAGCTGACACAGGTAAGAAAAAAAAAATTACCATTTAATAAATTACTCAGATTTCATTTTTCTCCCTTTTCAGATTTCTTTCAAGGCTAAGTATCTATATGCAGACAAAAATCTTAAAAACAAACTTGTGCAAATTTTTTCCTTAATTTTTATACAGATTATGATCAAGGAGGGGTTTTGAGATCTTCATTTACCTTTACACTGTGGGATTACTCCTAAGTAAATCCTGATCTTCTAATTCTGTACCTGAATTGTCCAGGGTCCCAGCAAGCAGAACAGCCTTTCCTGTTCTGCACCCTGGAACACTGGAACTCGTGGACAATAAATGGCCAGAATAGATGAGAAAGGGAGAAAAGTACTTGTGGCTTTATTCACAGAAGTGACTTGAAATCTAATTGGGGTTTATGCAGTCATCTGAAGTGAATGAAAGATCATGGAGCCTGAATACCTCCACTGTCTGTGGGCAACATATTTTGGCTCCAGATAATCTGTGCCTTATGTCCACGCTGCCTAACCCACAGTCCATCTAGACTGATCATATCAGGCCTAATGTCTTTTTCATGTGCCTCCATTGCCTCCAGACACCAGAAGCAGAACAGCACTGAAACAAGGCTGCTGAGCTTTGTGGAGTCTCTGTCAGTCCCTGTAGAAACCAGACTGCACTGTGCTGTGATTGTGGTACAAAAAGAACTGAGCTTACTTCTGGTGGACCAGATCCAGAGCAGTGGTATTAATTAGACTGTCCCCCTCACCTCAGTTTTGGAAGAGGGGCTTACAGGAGGCAGAGCCCTAACCTGCGCTGGCGCAGTGAGGAGCTGTGAGGAGCTGTGCTCCCAGCTCCTCTGGCTGGAGTCTGACCATGTGCTGGCACCCACGTGTCATGGTGTGCCCTGCCTGTGTTCTCCTGGCTCATTGCTGCAGAACCCAACTCTGCAGGGAGACTCTGTGTTCCTGAGAGCCCTGCTCGAGTGCCCATGGATGCAGAAGACAGGGCTGTGCAGGAAAACCCTCTGGCAGCTTTGCTCTGCACAGTCTGCAATTTCCCACATGTGTCTGAACTACTGAGATAAGGAAATTGAATTAAAAATTTCAGATACAGTCTGTCCTATAGGTGAGGGGAGACACTGAATTTCTTTTTTTTTTCCATGAGGGACAGATGTGTTCTGAGTAATTCCTTCCAAAGCAGTAAGGAGACATTCCATCTATCTATCACAAGCATAAAGCATATTTAAATTATTCTTTTAAGCAGAAATAGAAGCACTCTATAAGTTCAGATCTATTTTTTCCACATAGAGGGAAGTGGTAGTGCTCCAGTTCAGAACCATCCTACCTTTTCCTTATGATTTCTGCATATTAGAATAATTTATCAAACTCAGTGGAGAAAGAAGTTTGAGTCTGTTTTTCTTCATTTGGCTTTTGAGTGTCTTTGAGATGGGGATCAAAACAAACTGTATCCTGCCCCTGTGGAAAATACATTTATACTCAAGATATGCAAAACAGGATATGACAAAATTCTGGAGAAAAAGTACAGCAATGCTGATACATGAGGTTCTGGTATAAATCATTCCCCAGCTCTGGGATTCATGTTGGAAACTGCTCAGATAGATGATTTGATGTTTCAGAACTCCAAAGGAATAAATAGAAATGAGAACAAGAAGACACTGATTTACAGTGAAAATGAAGTCATGTGTTTACACTGAAGGAGTCTAGTCATCATCAGAATGTAATTACAATGTATAATCTACTTTGGGCTTATATCTAGCACATGACAGAATTAGGATATAGTTATTTCACCAGAGTTTTCCAGCTTGGTCATGTGCTAAAACTACTTAGTTCATCAGCTACAATGATGGCTTACTTTTAATTTTATTTAGCTGCTGTTTGCTTACTTCTACTTTGTCTTTATATTGAAGTTGATTTATGGATGATCTTCCTGTTAATGTCACTTAAAAGAAGATCATTTTCAATGTAATCAAATGTAAATAAGTGTCCTAGGTGTATAAAAATAAAAGTTTTATTTAAATGAGGTATAAACTACTTCTGACAGAATCATCTATGTGATCTGGATCTATTTTTCAGTGCAAATTTCATGTTGGTGCTCCAGATTCCTGTTATATTTTTGCATACAGCTCTGTGATATAGGCAAGAGCCATACAAAAGCAATAGTAAAGCTAGCTTTTCACCTACTCTTAAATAAATCTTTTCACACTAGACAGAACTTGGAGGATGTACTTGTTCTTAAGTAAAAAGACTAATAATGTCAGTGGGATTTCCCATTGAAGAATTGATGTTTAAGATCAGCAGAAGCTACAGCTCCCATCCACCATGTGTACGCTATCACATCATTGCAGATGCTCTCACTTCCAACTGTGCCTTTTCAGCACAGTAGACATCTCTTCTCAAAGTTTAATCTAATGCAGAAAATCCAATCTTCCTGTCTTGCAGCAGAGGACTAAACCCAAAGAAAAACCGCCTACCAAAGACAACCTTAGGTCCTAAGAGTTATGCAGTTTCTTGTCTAATGTTTTAACTGTTTGGTCCTGGCATCGTACCTGAAAATTATTTAAGCATTTAGATTCCATGAATTAAAGTTGAGATGTGCCTAGGGCAAGCTTAAGAGCTCCATTCCTGCTCAGGGCTGGCTGGGAGAGGCTGTTGAATGCTGAATAATCCTGAACTTCTCTTATTGCAGGCAGCTCTTCTGATGTGGTGCAGGCTGGAAAAACCTACTGAGAGTGGACACTTTAATCTGTTATGCTTGAATTGTTAAATAAGGCTGATATCCTTATCACATGCAACTGTTGCAGTAGAAAATTAATATATTTGTAAAAACAATTTTTATTATCCTTTACAAAAGTTGCCAAATTAAGTTTGAACTGAGCTTTGGCCTCCCTAATTTTTTCCTACATGCCCTGGAGGTGCCCTTAAATACTTCCTGAGAGACTTGACCCTTCTTCCAAAGATGATACATTGTCCCTTTATTCCTAAGTTCCTCCAAAACCTCATTTCCCATCCAGACTGGATGTTTGCCTCATTGACTCATCTTTTGGCACAGGGACAGTCTGCTCCTGTACCCTCAAGATCTCTGTTTTGAAGCTCAACCACCTTTCCTGGACCCCTTTGTTTTTAAGAGCTGCTTCCCAGGTAACTCTCTTAATAAGCCTCCTAGATAGGCCAAAGTCTTCCCTTTGGAAGTCCAGTGTAAGAATCTTATTGATATTCCTCCCCATTTCACCAAATATTGAGAACTCTATAATTTAATGATTGCTGTGCCCCAAGTGGCCTCCAACCACCACATCTCTCATCAGCCCACCTCTGTTTGCAAGAACATAGTCCATCTAACATAGTCCATCCCCTGCTGGACTCACCCACAAACTGTGACAAAATGTTTTCCTCCACACACTCTATGAACTTCCTGCACTGCCTCTTTTCTGCTGTATTAAGTTCCCAGCAGATGTCTGGTAGGTGAAGTCACCTACAAGAACAAGGGCTGGTGGTCCTGAGCCATTCTCCAGCTGCTTACAGAGTAAGTTGTCCTCCTCTTCTCCCTGGTGGGGTGGTTGATAACAGACTCCCTGCAGGATGTCAGCCTTGTGGGCCCTCTCCTTAATTCTTACCCATAGACATTCACCTTCATTGTCGTTAGTTTACTATCCATGGCATCAAAAGCCTCCCCAATATAAAGGGCCACCCCTCCACCACTTCCCCATTTCCAGTCTCTCCTGAAGAGCTTGTATCCATCCAGTGCAGTGCTCCAGCCATGTGAGTCATCCCACCACGTTTCTGTGACAGCAATCACATCACAGCTCTGCTGCTGCTCCATGGCTTCCAGCTCTTCTTGTTTGTAACCCATGCTGTGTGCATTGGTCTACATGCACCTCAGCTGGGCTGCTGATTTCACCCCTAACTCCGGCTTATCACCCTTGGATCTGCTTCCAGACGGCCCAGCTGCATCCCCTTCCCCCTTCAAACCTAGTCTAAAGCCCTCTCAATGTGTTCCAGCAGTTCATGAGCTAAAATCCTTCTGCCCTTAACAAACATGCAGCCCATCCAGTTCCAGCAGGCCAGGTGCCAAAGAAGTTGCACCACGATAAAAGACCCCAAAATTCTGCTGATGACACCGACCCTTGAGCCACTTGTTGACAATGTGGGCTCTCCTATTCCTTTCACTGCTTTTCTCAGCCACCAAAGGGACTGAGCACAACACTACCTGTGCTCCTGCCTTACCAACCACTTGACTCAGCACCCTAAAATCCCTTTTAATTGCCCTGATGCTCCTCTTCTCAATCTCATCACTGCCAGCCTGGAGTATCAGCAGTGGGTAATAATCAGAGGGCTGAATCAGCCCAGAGAGTCTCTCGGTAATATCCCGTACCTGGGCCCCAGGGAGGCAGCAGACCTCCCTGTGGGATGTGTCAACAAATGCTTTGTTTATATTCATCTGGAAGACTTGCTCTTGTCATAAGTAGCAAATACAGCTTCTGGTAAAGTTTGTCTTCAGTGTTATTAATAGAATTCTCGCACCAGTTTTCAGTATTCTGGCATTGGATACGTTCAGTGAATCAGTAACAGAATAAAATCATACTGCAGAAAAACTTACAGACATTGGACAGTGCTTTATCCTGTTCTTAACATATATTTTATGTTCATGTGAGGTAGGAAAACTTGAGTAGTATTATTTTAGTCCCTGTTTTTAACCTTCCTTTCTTTTACAAGATTAAAAGAAAATAATTATCTCCTATAAGCATTACAAATTAAATTGCAGAGTGAAACAGTGTCCCACTAGTTTTACATTTAAAATTACTTATGCTCAGTTTAGGATTATTAATCTGAAATTGTAATCATAACTGGTGATCAAAGAGAAAAACATCTGTTGTTTTGAAACCTTAATTCCCTTTCTGTTGAGCATATTCTGTACGCCTTTCCATTTTTGGCTCATAAATCCAGGTTCATTCTCCTCAAGGAAAGTCATCCTGGAGCTCTTTTACCCTCCTGTCCCTCTGTTCTAATTTTCTCCCCAACAGTCCCAGTCTCCCCAGCTCATCTTACCTCTTCCCATGTACTCCCATAAAGGCTCATGGACTTCTCATGGAGGCTGAGCAGATATTCAGTGAAGACTCCACGCAGAAATTTCCAGTGTGCATGAAAATGGATGAAAATTTCAATGCAGAAAGCACAGAGCAGCAGACCCAACAGGGTGGTCTCTCCATTACCACAGCATTTTCTAAATCTTAAAAGAACTTGATCCTTATTTTGAGAAAAAATGTAATAACCAGATCATTTGAAATTGGTAACTAGAAAATGGATAATTGTAAAAAGCCCTTATGCAAGTCACAGATGGAAGTCTCAGAATCACTTTGTTTTTCAGGTATCCATATGTTTCCTTAATGGTTTCAGTCTGAGATGGAAAATGTCAGTAAAGCCACCAAGGCTTTTACTGTGTGGAAAATACAGTTTCCTGTGAATCCATCCAGATTAGTTTCATATTTTGTGGCCATGTGGAAGTTCTGCAGGTTTCGAACCTGGTATGACCAAGGGGTTTGTATTAAACTGGGTTATATTGACAGACTCCATCCTTCTGCTCCTAGCTCTTTCAATTAAGAGAGGAGGAAATGAAGAGGGTGAAAATGGATAGGAGAGATATATTTTTTTCATTTGGCCGCTATTTGAAGCAACACCAAAAATGGAGCCTATGGAGTAGAATCATGGTAGTCCCCTCAAAAAAGACATGAGTCATGAATACTACATCTTTCTGAAATGAGACATGCACTTTTTGATTTGTGAATGTCTCCCACTGCCAGCCTTTTGTGACACAGATATTGTATAGTCCTTTTGCAGAAAAAAATATAATTTCAATACTAAATAATGTAACTTCAATTACCAGGAAAAATACATAATTTGAAAATTAATTTATCTATTTATGTTGAACACATTTATCAATAGACTCTTTCAGATGTGAGTGAAGACACCAACAGCCTTGGGCCACATACTGCAGCAATGATTTGTTTATCATTTTTGGATTCATACATGATTTTTGAGCTTATTGAATTTTCTGTTTTCCATGTCATCATCAGGTGAATTTTCAGTGTGCAGCACCATGAGCCAAAATTGATTTTTTAGGTTTGATCTATGTATTTGCTGTAATTTTAAAGTGTGTTTTCTTTTTCTTAATTAATATTTAAATTATTTATTTATTTTTAAATGTTACCACATAAATTCTGCTTTTTCCTGGTTTAAGATATTAAACACTGCCCCTATGACTGCTGTCAATACCTTGATTTTATGACAGAGGGAATTGAAATTAACAGCTTATGCATTTTAATTTGCATGCCATATGTAGATAGTGCTACTCACCTCTCCACACTTATCTGATGGTAACTAAAATGTAAAGTTAAAAAAACCATTAAAAATATATTAAATTTATTTAGTTCTTTCTGTTGATGAAATGTGGGCAAAGAGTTTCCTTCATTTTTATATTCATTATTAATTATTTGTAATTATTCACCAAATACATTTCAAAGATAATCCTTCTTAACTTCTGCAATGTTATTGGATGTATTAGTCAAAAGCAAGGTGGCACAAAAGGATGATAAACAATAAGAATTCTTTTTTGTTAAAAAAATATTTCTTTACATATTGCTCTGAATATCTGAAATTTTTCTTCTTTTAATATGAAATATTGAAATAGATAGCCTTTAATATTCAGTTTTTGAGTGGGCTAATGTACTTCTGTTGATTTAGCAATTTGCTGGTTTTCTGGCCTTAGAATCATTGAATAGCTCAGACTGGTAGGGAAGATTGAAGGTCTTGCAATCCAAGCCCTCTACAATGAGCAGGGACATCTTCAACTAGATCAGGTTGCTCAGAGCATCAATCCAACCTGACCTTGAATGCTTTCAGGAATGGGACCTCCATGTCTCTAGGCAACCCATGTCAGTGTTTCACCACCCTCACTGTAAAGAATCTTCTCTTAACCTATTGAGTGTGTTCTACCGTACCTATTACGTTAGAAAACGATGCTACTCTAAGTTTTCTAATAGAAGATTAATTGTTGTTGCTAATACTGTGATTACTAATATTAGAAAAATTATTCCTGTGTTCATCTGTAAATAATCCAAAAAAATTCCAGCTACTGGATTTACATTGTTTAAAAATGGAAACAGGAAAAACCAGCCCCAGCAAAGAGCCGTATTGGGTCTGTGCCTACACAATCACTAATTCTGCCAAGAAAAGATGAAGTATTTTGTTTTCAGTACATTAGAGGCTAGGCCAAGAATTATATAAGGTAACTCCATTTTTATGGTGAATGCATTTAAAAGAGTGTGGATTTCAAAAGAAATCAGTGAGAGTTTACTAGACATGTAATAGGAGAATAAGGCAGGATATTCTAGGTACAATCATCTCAGAGCTTCTTGATAGGTCTCAGCTGCAGCATTACAGTACAGTGTGTCTGTGTGTATTTTACACTAGAAATATTAGGCCTGAGGGGGTAGCAAAATAGTGTACCTGAGAGGCAGTCTTATTTTGTTTTTCATCTATGAAAGAACATTTTTGTTTGAATGCCTTTTCTACATGAATCTTTAAAATGCAGAACACTTAATCTTCACACAGCAATTTTCACATTTCTCCCTAAAATCAAATATATTTTTAAGTATTGGTTGTCCTAAAGCACATATATACATTATTCAATTTTTTGGGACAATTTTTCTCTAAATAAGGTTTTGCTTGAGAATGTTATTTCAAAAAAAAAAAAATTTTTCAACACAGCAACAACAACAAACTCAGTCTGGGGACACCATGTTTTAAAGTTTAATGACATTCTTTGTAGTTGCCAGAATTTCTCCTTAAGACGCTTTCAGAAACACCCTAAAGTTTGTTTTAAAGCTATGGTGTTCAGAATTCTGTTTTGACTGAATTATTGAAAACATTATGTTGAATTTACAAAGAGTGTATTCTAAGCATTTTCCTCAAAATGTGTTTTGTGTATTTCAAAATGCACCTTTTTTAAAAAAATTATTTTGTCTGCAGAGAAATTTAACTAAATCATATAAAAGGTGGCTTCTTTCCTAAACACATACATACATGAACTTTGGAAAGAAAGAATCCAAAATATTGGAACATAAAGACGTTAATTTTTCTCCAAATGTTCAAATAGTGAACATCTGGTTTAGGGAGATAAAAAAAATAGAAAAGCTTGTACCAAACCTCACTCATCTGATCTTATAAACTTGCAGCATCCTTCATATAATATGTATGCACAATCCCATAATTCCCAAATATTAGAATTGAATTTCTGCAAATATGGATGTGTTTCCATGAAAGTGAAATCAGGATTAAAAATGGGGCAGTAGACACACATTATAAAAACACAGCTGAAACATTGTTCTAATTTCTGCAGTTGATCTTTGAGATCAGCCTTGTTATGGTTACATGAATCTTTATGAGCACACCAAGGCTGACAACCACTGATGTGTCGCACATGTGTAACTTTTTAAGATTTTAAAGTTTTGCTAACAGAATTCCCTGAATAAAGATTATTCTGCTGGGCATTGGTCAGATCTGAGAGAAAGCCATATAAACGAAGATTTTTTTGAGCATTTTGTCTGAGGCTCTGACTTAAACACACAAATACAGAATTATTGTCACATAAGAGTCTTTCCAATGGTTGGTGTGAGCACTGCTGGCACTCCAGATTTCATGAGCTTCTTCTACTCCAGCAGCCAACCTGTGATTTGGGAGAGATTAGCACTAAACTATGCACCACCATAAACACTGAAAGCATCATGAGATGACTCCATTTTGTCTGTGCCAGCTGCAATTTACCTTTGTGGAACAGACAGTTAGGTTTTATTCACTGTGAGGCTTGTGGACAGAATAACTTCATTAAAACCACAGCTTGTATTACTTTATATTATTCACCATTATTTTCCAAAATAATTAATTTAGTCAATAAGCTCAGTTTTACAACAGAGAGTTGTTGCTGTTGGTTGTTGTTGCTCTTTGTTGTTGTTGTTTCCATTTGTTGTTGTTGTTGCCATTGTGATTTTTTTGTTTGTTTTTTTATTTTTTAATGTGAAATTTCAGAGCAAATAACTAAATGTCAAATTCTTTGAACTTTTTTATGGCATTCCAAAATGGAATTGCACCAAGTTGCCACTTCATTATTAAACTGATGTGTGTATCCTTTTACCAGCAGAGACATCAAATAAATCAATTGTGTTTATTATCTATTTGTGGAAAAGTATATGATTTTTCCCAGTATGTATTTTTGTTCTAATTTGTCCTCTATCACAAGTCTTGTCTTAATTATTAGATTTCATCAAAGTGTGATTTTATTCCTCTATCTGATTTATATTAAAAAATGCATGTTCTGCATTTTTTCCATCTTCACTTTCAGTATTTGCCTCATAGATATTCTTTCAGAAATGTTTTAATTTTTCTTTTTCCTTTTATTTAGTGCTGATTGGCACACACATATGAAAACAATTCTCGAGCTTCTGACTTATTGCAAAGGCCACAATTTCAGTGAAGTACAGACACAAATATGATCTCCTATTTGGGCACATTGAATTCAAAGCCCTGGTAGATGAATTCCAGAGCTCACTACTGTCCCTAATCTCTGGTTAACTGTGTACAAAACAATCAGCATCATTAGAAATCTATAATCACTCAAATGACCTGCATACGATCTATGATCTGCATAGATAACAGAGCAATAAAACGCAGCAATAAAAATCTGCTTGGAGTTCTCATTTCCAGAACAATAGCAAGCTCATTACAAGCTACAATAGCACAGAAGCAAAAAAAAAAAAAAAAAAAAAAAAAAAAAAAAAATAATTAAAAAAAACTGGTAAAAACACATATGTTCCATAAGATTTCTTCTTCATGCAAAAAACCATTGGCCCACTTTTTCCTGCTTCCTTTAGAACTATTTGCTTTCATTGTAAGGCATATCAGATTCAAGGGAAGTTTTCTTCCTTGATTCACAAGACTGTCAGTGTGTGGAGAGATTTTAAAAGTGCTTCAAACTAGAAGGACTGTCTCAACAATTAGAAAGCATATAAAGAGATTTCTCTTTGCCATCTCTGGACATCTTGAACTTTTCCTTCAGAGGTCAATATTATGGGAGGAGTAGGGACAGTGAGGATGTGATGCATGCATGCCTACACACACAGGAAGAAGAAACATTCTATGTGGTTCATTGCTTTCTGCTGGCATGCCTTACATACTGGTCCCTATCATGTCTGCAAGGACAAAACTTGAAAATGTTGCTACCCATGATGTCTTTCAGTGAACTCTAGATATATAGTGTAAACCATTCACATTCTTTCTATTCAAATCTCTATTGTACTAAGTTTTGAATACATTTTGTAAGCAGATCTGTTACCATGAGACTGCACACACAGAAGAATGAAATATTTTGTGTCTAAGATGACAGTTCATGGTCAGTTTATGGAACTTATTTAAAGTGTGGTAAATATTTTTCTTTATGTCTGAATTCTCAGTGGCAAAATTAAACATTTTTTTTCCTTTTTGCAAGTAAATTTAATTAGTTTCAGAACATATTTTTAGGGATTTTTATTTGAATAGTGAAAACAATTCCACTCAGAGAACTTGGAATCCATGCAGATTTAGTAAGTCTTTGTTTCCTTTTTAGTATCTTGATTTCTCATGCTAGCCAGGATGCCTACAACGTCCTGTGTCATTTCTGAAAAAATAGGGGATCTCCATCTATTGTGAGTGTGCTAAGGGTTTGGCTGGCAGTATTTCTTCAATGTATGTAAGCTTCAAAGACTGCAAGACCTCTCACATCATCAAAATGCAAAAGAATGTCAAGAAGTGAATAACCTATCAGCAGTCATTGAGCATGTACAACATGAACAGAAACCATGTGTTCTGCAGCTGCAAAATGAAATGCTATTAGTAGCTTCAAAGTCCCTTTTAATTTCTGGTGTTTATTTTCCACAGCACAAGCCAGCAGAAAATACTCTCTCACTTTGGAGACCTGATAATGATATAAGTCACCTTCATCAGAAAAGAGCAGAAAAAGAATTTACAACGCAGCTTTCTTATTTTTCTTTAAGTTAACACAGACAGGATATTTCAATGTTTCATGCATCATGAAACAGCTCCATTTGCTGTGGTGATCCTTTGCTGGATAACTAGGCTTCTTGCTAGTTCTCTTTGATGCAAAAATTTTTTCTGTGGATGTGCTCCAGTTTCAGGTAGATAAATCTTAGAGGATAACAATAGTTATGTGAAAGTCTCACCTTTTACCTGAGATGATTTTCAATGATTAGTCACAAATCATTTGACAAATTGTTTCCTAACATAAAAAGTATGTGTTCTTTTCTAATAATTACTCATCCTCAGTATTCACAATGAATTATCTTGATTTTCATTATCCAGAAAAATTCAAAAATTTTGCATCAAATTCTGTAAGAAAGGCACACTAAGACATCTGGAAACCATGTAACCCAGTGTGCACAAATGCTATGTGTATGCAGGTAGGTAGCTGAGATCAGTCAAATTTTTGTTTTCTACTTGGAACAGGAATATTTCATACAGAATATTGTGCCACAGCATGATACAAATCCTCCCCAAATGACTCTGGGAAACGATAAGAAAATTGAAAATAAAACAGAACTAGGCTATTTTATAGTATTTTATACACTGTTCCCTCTTTTGTTTTAAGAAAGCCTAGTATTTGGCAAGCCAGCTTGAAAACATATTTTAAAAATAATGAAGCTTTCTTCCTCTGAAAAGACATCAAAAAGAGGCACACTTGACTATCTGAACCATCTATCAGAGTCTGAATTTAAATTTTTCAATTTGAGTAATTTTCTGTATGGCAGTAAATCTTGTATGATCAGTATCTGGATGTGTCAATGCACAATTCTTTTTTTCTTTATTGTTGTTTATTTTTTGAATTTTTCAGTCCATTAGTTGATCCAGTTCAGCTATATTAAATAAATACTTAAGGTGTTAAGAAAATTTCTGGATTAAACTTCTGTCTGCACAGAAAGAACAGATTGTATGTGAGCCACACTATGAACACTTAAAACCAAGGGGATCATCAGTGTGTTTTGAAGTGAGAAGGAGAAGTGAAATGGCAGATGCAGAACAGCACGTGATTTGGAAATTTCATTATTGGTGAACCATGCTGTTTCATCTAGATAAAATAAAAAGGAAAAAAACCATGGGCCATGCTGATCTTAGATTACTTACCTGTTACAAAGCACCTAGAATGAAACCAAATTAAAAAAAAAAACCTGATCACCTCAGTAGTTAACATGATAGGAATAGTACAATGAAGTTTCTATTTATTAGCTACATGTACAAATGACAAAAATTACTTCAATGGAGGGCAATGAAAAGCACTGAAACCAGAAAGCACCATGGAAACCCATGTGGACTGGGAAAATACCACATGTGGCTGCAATATAAAGAACAAACCCCTGGATATAATCAGGGACTGTTTTAAACCCTAATTGGCCTCTATCACAGTGCAAAAGATGCAAATGGTCTGACTGGTTTTTAGGAGCACCTGGGACTCTACATCTTCAAGACCAATTCTACAGCTGAAGAGGGTTGCAATTACTTTGATTCAAAAATCTCATGGACTCCAAAAGGCCAAAAAATTTTATGAAATTTTGTTTAGGCAGTAAGAAGGTGATTAACACAAGAAAAAAGTTAAAATGAAGTTGAAAATAAAGCAGCTGAGAGAATTTAGTCTATGCAAGGGTATACCATCACAACCCAGGCCAGAAGATTCCTCAAAATCTCAATGGCAGCTTTATAGAACAGATCTAAGGGAGCAGACTTGGAAAGATTCTCTCCTTGATCTAGTGCTTGCCAACAGAGTGGATCCCGTGAGAGAAGTGCAGATAACCTATCTTGAATTGCTATACTGAGGGCAGTTTTGCCAAAATCTTTCCAGAGCCAGCACTGGCCATCATGTGAGTCTCTAGAGCAGATTGCATATTAGATATCAGCACTGGAGAGGATTTACTGTTTTCTTCTAAAGCTGGAGCTCCTTTTCCTTGTCTCTAAGCCCTTAAATAGGAGCCTGATTTGTCTCAGTTTTTTACAGCATTGATGGGAAAATTGCACAGACAGGGCTGAGAGCTATCATGATGGATTTCTATGATGTATTGATGTTTCACATTCTTCTGTGACCACAGGCTAACTTTTGTTTACATTTCTTAGAAATTTGACATTATACCAACAGCTTTCACTCATTTGTCATATTGATATTCCTTTTCCATTTGCTTTGATTATAAAGCAGAAATTAGATCAGTATGGACCTCCCATATGTTTTTTTATTTAACATAATTGCCATATTCTTTCTCTTGTAATGCTTTTCAATATTTCTTATAATGTTCAATCTTCCTACTGGTAGAATGTTATTCTGGCCTCTGGTGAGGAGGCAAAGAACCCAAATAACTAAAATGTGGTGGTCAAGACACCCTCTGACTGACATACAACTGATGCTTCTGTCTCTGCTTTGGATGCAAAAATGACCAAGTGGACCTCCTGCATTTCAGATGGTTGTCTTTTCCCCTGAGCTATTTGCTGCTCTGAGAAGGACTTCAAAGGGTTTTCAAACAAAAATCTCACAGATCCTTGGGCTCATTGAAACATCAACAATGAGGATATTTTCAGCTCCTCAAAGCTTTCACCACAAAAGAAAATGTTTTACCCTCTAGTTCAAATTAGTAACTCCTGCTTGCAGAACTTACTGCTGCAAAAATCTTGGGTTTGTTCCTTCTTTCCACTGTTATAAAGTATGAGTCCTCTGGTCTATATGCAAAAGGAAAAAAATTCAGGAGCAGCTGTGTGAAGTCTTTTCCAGTAACAGCTGGCTTATAGAAGGAATAGGGGCCTAGAAATGGCTGTCTCACTCACTTGAGTCCAAGTATACTCCCTTGGTATGTTTTAATGTTAAAGTTTCATTTAGCAAAGTCAAATGAGAAGCTCAGTCCAGCTATAATAGAAATTCTTGAATTTAAATCAGTCATTAGTGAAGCATTAAGGAGGTCAGAAGCAAGGTGCAGTCGTGAAAGCCAGACCCATCATCTGTTCCTTGCAGACAAGTTCACCCTTCTTGTTTCTGTTGTCCCTGACATTGTCTGCCAGGTACCTTTGCTGATCTCTTCCATATAAACACAAAAATTAAAACAAAATTTTTCTCAGGAAATGTTGATGGCACAAAAAGATTTGAAGGTAAGGTATAAATTTATTCCTCTGAGATTGCAAATTAACTTAAGACATAATTAAAGAAATACAGAGACTATCTAAAGATGGCAAGAGAGCCAAACAGACAAAAACTCTGGAATGAGTTTGAAGTAAAACTGAGCCAGAGTCTTTAAAGGGATAAGACATTACTGGATTAATATGGAGGTTATGTATTAAATTCTTCCATTTGGGAGTGATTTCGTTCAGCCAGTCTTTAGGAGTAAAGACTATCTGCAGCCTCTCCTACCACTTTATCCTTCCCAAACCAAACAGAATCTTGATGTCTTTCAGGACATGGAAGCAGCAGGAAAATGCAATCCGAAGATCTGTACTAGACTTGGTTCCATTCAGTGGGTCTAGTTTTCACTTGCCTCATATATTTCAATATTGCAGTCAACCATCCTTCTCTGTAATTATAGGTTTATGGTTTGTATTTACAGGCTTATGAAGAGGAGTGATAAAAGATCTTTAAGTTGATTGCACACCATGCAGAGCCTGAAAGTACTCTTCGATGATTATATTGACTGACTTTATGACCCCTTGGTGCTGACAAAACCTCATAAAAAAGCACATAATGTGAAGTGGAATGCATCATTGCACAGGTGTAAATGACTGCACAAGATGCAAGGAAAGCAGAATCAAGCCAGTGGTACCCAATAAACGCTTCCAGCCCAGGAACTGTCGCAGACTGTCACGTAAATACTTAACATGTGGTTCTGCTTGAAATGTGACTATAAAATGCATTGTGGTTTTTTATTGCATTTCAGTGATACCATACTGCATTTGCTAAGCTTACAAGTAAAAAACATTTTTTTCTAATAGACATGTTAGAAAAACTCCATGTAAACATTTAAACTCAATTTTTGTTTTCTTCTAATGCATTCCAAGAGTAAAGTTTATCCAGATTCTGTTTATCTCACAGATACCTCTGGAAACATACAGATTTTACTTCTCAGAGCACCAAAGCATGCTGCAATTTCTGAACAATGAATTAAAAGTTTATTAAAAGTTCTCAAAAAACATATCTGAAAAACGGTACACTGTGCTCACTTATTGAATTTCTGATGAACCAGATGGATTACAAAATACACCCTGAGTTCTTATTCATGTTGAATTCTTCATTTTTTTCTCTTCAGAGATTTTCCCCAATTTTCAGAAATAAAACCCAAGTAACCTTATTCATTAAAGGTATTATTTTTCATGCAAAATGGCCTTTTTCAATTTAATAGTAGTGTGGGCAAAATAAAATTTAATTTAATAGTTTAAAAATTGTAATGAAGGCCACTTAAGCTAAATTATTCCCCAGAGGGGCAAAAATCCCATTGTTTAAAATGCTAGGAAATCAGGATATAGGATATTGTCTGAGTCTGGAGACAGTATGAATAAAACATGTTCACAGTAATGATGTTGCAGTAGCAGGGAGGCAGACTAGGTAATCTCACAGGTCATTTCCCCATTTATGCTTTGCATTGGCATTCTCTGCAGCACTGAAAATTTGATTAATTTCCTTATACAGGGGCCATCACAGCCTGGGAACTGAAAAGAGAGGGATGTAATGGCCTAGTGCACACAATTATTTTGGTTCTCCTAATTTTGAGCTATAAAGTGCAATCCACTCCAATAACCATCTGCACTCTAAAAAGCGCAGCAATCTAGTGCAGGGAAATTTCAGACAATGAAGAAATTTCTCAGTTGTTTCTACATACAGGATACTGTTTCTGTGTAGGAGTCAAAGGGTTCTGTCTGTCTCAGATTTGAACAGAATTAATTATAATCTTGATTCTAGTATACTTTTGATATATATTTTTCAGGGCCACCCCACCCTCAGCCAGAATTGCAGCCCGGGGCACCAGCAAGCCCCAGCCCCAGGCAGCTCCCTGAGCAGGGAAACAGCAACAGCTTTACTTTATTCATTATTGACGTAAAGAATAAGAGAGGATGAAGATGTCATATTTAGGATTTGTGGCCATGTTCTCATTCAAACACTATGTTATTAACACAGAAATAAGGGTATGAAACCAAAATGAGGCTTAGATACTGACTGCAGTAATAAGTACTGCAATACCTAGATGCTAAGTGGGAAGAGAAAATCCTGTTACCAGATACACAGGCTCTGTGCAGGACAAGCACATGTAGAAAGTTCAGTCTCACACTTTGTTTTGAACCAGTTTGAATGCTGCAGGGAGATTTACCCAAAAGCAGCACTCCCACCTGCCTCTGGTGAGGAGGAAATACTCAGGCAAAGATTCCTGCAGCTGTGGTCTTCTCTGGGGCTCATGGGTCTTCTCTCTAATTCTAGAAGTTTCTTCAGTATAACAGGACAGATATAAGGTCTGTCTTGACCTGAGGAGATACTGAGAGACTCTCACAGTGTCCCCACTGCCACACTCTGCACATTCCTCAGCGGGGCCTGGGAAGCCACACGCTGGGCAGGAGTCCCTTCTTGGGAGGTACCCAGGTTTTTTTCCTTGTCCATTAACTGCTTAACACCAAGTGCTCAAGTGATCTTCAGAGCAGAGATTGTCACCAGGCCCAGCCCAGAGCCCTGCAAACGCCTGGCAAGAGCAGAGTGATGAGACAGCCAGGGGTGAAGTCCAGCGGGGACAGTAGGAGAAGGACAGCAGATACAAGGCTGGGCATCGGCCGTGGTGTAGCTCAGGCAAGGACCCAGGCTGAGGATCTGGTCACTGGTGCAGTTCCCAAGAAAATGGGAGCTGTTTCCCCAGTGAAACTGCCCTCGCTTTCCGTGCCAGGGCTTTGCCAGTGGTGTGAGCCCAGGTGCCCCAGCCAGGCTCAGCAGTGCTGGCTGGAGCAGGGGCAGCCTGTGCCCTGGGGGCTGGGAGGGATAGCAGAGCCACGGGCTGCACTCAGAGCCTGGCCCTCCTTGCCACACATTCTTTAAAAAGATGAATCCAGTGCCACATTGCCAATTTTGTGTTCTGTCCAGGTAGGAATAGTCTGGCTATGGTTACAAGAATGCCCTTGAGACAACACTGAATTTATTTCATTGTTGAACAGAGTCTGTACCTGAAAGCTGGAGAGAAATGTCATCCCACCTCAGGGCTACAAAGCCCAAAGAACTGCTGAGTAGCCAAGGAAACACAGCTCTGGGGGGTGAGAAACACAAAGCCAAGACCAGCAGTCCCTGCAGACTGCTGTGCTTTAAGGGTCTGAGGGATTTTCAGGACTGCAAATCTTTACATCAGTGCTGTTTGCAAGCACCTCTGTCTGGGCCTGTGTGCTCCTAGGGAAGTGCAGACACTGTCTCAACATGGAATGACACAGAACTCACACTGCTGCATTCCCTCCATTCTCCTCCATCAGGGAATGACAGACAAGCATACTGCCAGATCCACAGTACTGGGCAGAAAGATGCAGATTGTTGTTTTAGGCTCTCAGCAAAGAATCATGAAAAATACGATAATTTGGAGAGCTATCCAAGGCATATAGCTTATAAATTACAAACATCTGTCAAAATATATAAGCAAAATAGAAACTTGTATGAGAATTGTGTCTCTGAGACATAAGCCACTGTTTGTAACTGAACACACAGACTATATTAAGGTTGCATGTTTCTTATTTAGTACAAGAAAAAAGGAGTTACATTTATTAATGCAGGTGAAGTCTATAACCACATTTGTTTTTAATAGTAAATGATTTCACCATTAGGTCTTGATAATATCTCAGGGCTGGCATAACTCTCTCTTCTGCCTTTTAAATGTTTGTTTGCAACCAAGCATGCCTCACAGTGACTTAATAAGTAACAAGAATTGCTCTGGTTTGGCTGAGATACATGTTGTGGGAAGTGACTGTCCTCTGGTCTCCCTTCCAGCTATTTCTTAACAGCTTAGAGTTATGTGGAAGTGTCTTCTTTGGAAAGTAATAGCATAATAAGAAATATTATTTTTATGTTGGCCAATGCCCACAAGTTTTTACTTTTCTGTTTTGAAAAAAATGAAGAGTTTATTCACCTAAAGCAATATTATATGTGAGAGAGAAATCAGAGCATGAGTCTGCAATTCAGTTACACATTATACCTACACACATGTAGGAGTCATATGACTCCAAAAGTATTCAGGAAATTCTGAGATTTTTCTAACCTTAACAAATTCTTTTCTACTCTGAGAAGCCCATTGCAGAGTACATTAACTCATTGATTAATGAGTTAAGGCAGCCTGATTCTTGGGCAAGTTCATGTTGTCATGAGGTGAGATGGCAGCCTAAAGTGCCCCAGGTTTCTGAAAACCCTTGATATTTTTTAATGAAGTTGAAACTAAATGGCAATTTCACTGAGCTCTAGATTGCCATTGACAATAGCTAAGATCAGATACTTAGGTCATATTCATATCCAGACAATTAGACAACCCAGTCTCTCCTCTCCAAAACTCTCTGTGTTCTGCCTGATTTCAAAGTTAGCTTTGCTCCTTACCATGGCCAAACAGTTCTTCAACTGCTGATATTGCTCTCTGGTACTAACACCCCTAACAAACAGGGATGATCTTAATCAGGATAAGCTGCTATATATCACAATTTTGAATTCTGGTAGAGCAGCATGGAAAAGTGTTTTCTATCCCTTGGAATACCTGAGGAACAAAATATCTAAAAAGTCTACTGGATACTCCTAGAGACAACACTCCTTTGCACAAGTATGTAATTCATTACAAGCAGGATTTGTCTGTAGTCCTCCCTTAAAGAGAGGTTTACCTAAGAGAGCATGTTTTAAAAAATATTCTTATTTTCAAGGTAATTAATAAACTCCCAAACAAGCACTATTTGTGGCAGGATGAATGAAGTCATTTGAATGTAAAATGTCTGTAGGCACATTAAATGGCCTGAATGAGAGCAAAATGACAGCATACCCTTCTTCAAGACATAAGCACTTGTGTCAGTCTTGGTATAAGGGACTTCGAGTTGAGAGCTGCCATAGCTGTTGAGCTCCTAATAATTTCTCCTCCTCTTCATCTTTTCCTAGTTTCCCCCCATCTCTTTGCATTTTGTTCTGCTTCTTTGGCTGCAGCTGTGTTTCTCTCCATGCTTCTCACTCACTGGTAGAACAGATTGCTGGTAACATCTCTGTAGTAAATTAACCTTTGTGGCACCTTTTGCATAAATTTGAAATTGATTTAGATCTTTACCCTTACTCATCAGCCTATGATGCTCAGCTGCCTTCCAATAGCTCTCACAGCACTGGCTTCTGGTACTCATATGCTCTGAGTTTGGCCTATTCAATTTTTTCTTCCTGATTAATTAAACCAAATATTTTACCTAACTTGCAATCTTTATTTCTTTTCAGAAATCTGCCCCGTTTAAATCAAAGAATCAGTAAATTACTTTTTGTTGTTACTGACTACTTTCATTTTTTAACAGAAAAATCTGGGAATATAATATAGAGATACAAGAGCAAAATGTATATATGAAAAACAATTTTTTTCTTGATATTTCAAATTTTCTGCTCATTAAAGACCCCTGATCAAGAGAAACTGAACTTGATATTTTCTTAATTTCTTGCAGACATGAAACTTGGCCAACAAGTATTGCAGCTCTTGTTCAGATGTGGCATTTCTCATGGCAAGGAGTTCTACTCAGCCCATATTATACATTTTAAATACTATCATGTGCTTCTATAAGTTTTTTCTTGTAAGACAAGATATGTACTCCTGCTCCTTTTAACCACCGGGTGCCAACTAGTCTGAGTTTGTGATCCAGAAAGATTCTTTGATATAAGCAGAAATACTGAGTAATGTGGTAAGTCTGTGACTCCAGCAAAACAACAAAACAGAGCTTCCAACGGGTTATGAGAAAATGCAATCCAGACTTTGACCAACACTAAGATACTTAATCTCTTTGTGTATTACAATGGCCTCAAAACTGTACTTCTTTATCTTTCTCCTTGATTTCCGAGTGCATTATCCTCGAATCCACTGTACAAATGCCTACAGTTATAATGAAATCCTGGAAAACAGTGGAAGTGGTGTTGCCCAGAATGACTCCACAATGCTGAAGGTTTTAGATAAGTGTACACAACAAACTCTGAAATGAGTGCTATTGAATCACTTGGTTTCAATTTCCTATTCATGGGAGAGCTTTTGTACAAAAAACAAGATCTAAAACCAACTTTGATCTTCTTTCTGATTTCTCACCAATTCCCTTCTTTGTTTCTCTCCTCCCTGCTGGATACTCCTTGTATCTATTTAGGAAAATATTGAAGAGTCAGATATTTCCAGTGACAGGCTAAATACTGAGGTGGAACTTACTTACATTATATTTTATTCACTAAAAATGTGGATTTAGGCACCTCAAAAATATCCATACATTGGAATAAAGTTTTCTGAATACATTCAGCCAAACAGTGCTTTGTGAAAAGGGCCCAAACTCATAGAGGGGGAAAGTACACCTCTGCCTTTTCTTTTCCTTCTCTCCACAGCTCTGTTGATAGGGATCAATCCATTAAGTGCTATCTTGAATTAGGCTATTAGTATTCAGATCTAGAGTATTGTATGCAGTTGAAAATATACAAGGACTATATGATTCAATAAAGTGGAAGTATCCTGGGTTAAGTCCTGCTTTGCTTAATGATCTTCTACATTTCTACTTCACAGAAAATGTTTAAATATTCACTGGGACAAAGAGATTGGTGATTAGTTTCTATGTAAATGTCTAAATACTTCATCTGCATCTCTTCTGTGCCTGAATTCCTTCCAGGTCCTGCAGTTAGCTACTGCAACATTCTGGGTCTGCTGGATCTCATGGATAGTACTAAAAGGCCAAAAAGGGTTATCTCAGGGCTTTCAGTGTCCCTAACATAAAATTTGGTTCCTGTAATGTGGGATCTCAGCACCTCAGGACTGATGTGCAGAGGGACCGAGACCACCCTTGGGGGGCTCGGGAGTTCTGGAATGTTGCCAGAAGTGTCTGGTGGCTGGACTTTGATCCTACACGGGAGACGACGCCTGTATGAGGATGGGAGGATTTCACTGGGGTAAATGGTGAAGGGATAAGTTAATTAGAGTGTAAGACACAGGGTTTAGGATTTCTGTACAGGGGGGGTCTAAAGAAGTAAGATGGAAGAATTGGGGCGTGTCCTGTTCTTCTTCTTCTTCTTCTTGGCCTCCATCTTCTGTGGTGATGTTGGCACTTTGGGATTGGTTATTACTAAAAGTGCACTGGTTAATAAGGGTAAAAGGCATTGGGGAAAAATGATAAATATTGTATACGTAACTTTGAGTATAAAGATAGGTGACCGCCCTGGGGGCTCTCAGTGTGCTCATGGCTGGCTGCTGTGCAGACCTCTGTCGGGCCAAGAGAAAATATTTTAGATAAACAATTAATAAACACCGAGACCGAGAAAAGATCTGGAGCCTCTTCTCGTCCTTTGAAGCGCGGGCTGCCCAAGGCCACCCCGAGCCTTTCCAGGTCACCTAAACAGCCGAGAAACCGACACTGCAACCTGGCCCCTGGCACACCAGATGTCTTCAAACAAATTCTGATGAGGTTTTTCCTATATTCTTCTTTTTTAGAATATTTAAAATTAACAACACCTATTCTAATTCAGAAAGTAGATGTTTGTGAGGTTTTTAATTATTTATGTAAGTAAGAACTGCAGGAAACTCTTCATTATAGCACTTTTTCTCCTCAACACAAATGGTACTAGGACTCTATTTGAGAAAGAGTTATATTGCATTTTTAACCTATGTGGTATATATTCTGTGATTTGTATGATTGATGACAGAGCAAGTTGTACAGCAGAATCTATCTGTTCATTCAGCTGAGGAGTGAAAAGTGACATGAAGACTTAGGAAATTGCCTTCCATTTCCAAAATAAATATTTCTTTCAAACAGCAGAAACAATATGAAGAGCTGGGGAGAGATTTCTTGCAAAACATAGCACTGCAGAGAAGCATTCATCACTTAAAATCCCAACTGACCTCCAAAAATTCTCATTTTAAATATTTAGATTTAAGTAGATTAGCCTAGATTTAACTGGACAATAAATGCTTATGTTGTTAGCCAGGACAAAGCTTTCAGTTGGACATCTGTCAGGAGAACTTCTCTGGTTGTAAGATATTGTTTGATCCTTCTGAAGATATGTTGCCAAACACTCATTATTGCTAAAATGTCAGCAACATTTGTGCCAAGTGTGGGGAAAGTGAGGAATGTGTCCTTAAGACTGTAGTAATTTTTTTTTTCCCTTAAACAACTGTAAATGAACCAAAATTAATATTTTATTACAAGCTGGAAAACAATGACACTCTCCAACTTTTCTTAGATTTAAAGGCAATTTATAACTATTTATTACACATGATGTTGTGTAATCTGCTCTGAATAAGAGAACAAACATTCAATTACATTAGAATTGCTAAAAAGCTGCCAGAATGACTTGTTTCATATTTTTAGGTGCAATTTGCTTGATCTTGACTTCCTGTGTCTCCAAAATAATAATTAACTAGTGTTTGTATGGAAGAGAAATAGAAAAAATAAATTAACCTTACAATTGAAGGGAATAATCAGACTGCAGAAAATGCTTAGCTGTCTGAATCCTTTTTAATTTGGTAGCTAAGATATGTAAATAGCATTAAATTCTCACCTTTTGGGAAAGAAATGGTTTCAATATTCTGAATAAATAAAATTTTTAAAAATTGAAAATTTCCCTACTAGAAATCCCTGTTGATCTCATGCTTTTCCTCGTCTGGTCTGATAGGAGTTAGCCAAAAGTTAGAGTATGTGGTCTAACGGATAGAAGTAATTAAGCATCATGTATTACAGGGTAGCATTTTTTTCAGAGGGATTAGCTGATAAATGATGCAAATAATATTCTCTTTGCTGGCTTTAAGATTCACTAGTCTTGACAATTAGAAAAGGGACTTGAGTAAGTAGTAAGAAAATGCCACCATTTAATCTTCAGTTCTCCTATTAAACTTTTTAATTGTAGTCTAAAATTGAGTATTTTGTAATTAATATGCTATTGTGTTGTAATAGTAATAGCATTAATTAACATTTCACTGTGAAATAAAGTTTATGTCCTACCTTAAGGGGCATCTTATCATGAGTGAAGGAAACATTGATAATACAACCACAGATATATTTGTGATAAATAATGTGTATGCATATATATGCATGTTCATAATAATATTGGTTTCAAGAGCACTAGACAGATTTCAAAAAGGGCCAAACAATCCTAGAGGGAAGATCAAACTCATCCCAGAGGGGAAGGTCAAACCATCCCAGAAATGGGAGGACAGACTGAAATGATCCCAGAATTGAGTCAGGGGCATCCAACAGAGTAACAGACAAAGGCTCATTGCAAAGATGATCCATGACCTGAAGTCTAGGGTCAGCCAGAACTGTCCCTGGTGAGGGACCAAGATCTCACAGGAAGTTCATCTGGAGAGTTTGGGAAAGTACATGCAGCATAGGAAGTTCTCAATGAGAGAAGCTCCATTTTAAATAAAAATTGAGTCATTTATATATGATAGAAATGTAAGGGAATGTGGAACACCACCCTTTTGATTAGCCAGTAGGTGTTGTTGATTTTTGCTTTTCACAAGAGTCAAAGAACGATGCTTTCTGTTCCTTCAGAACAATTTTTAATTTCCCAGGCTTCTTCTCTTTACTTGCAGTTAGAACTGCTCATGGCATTTATGAAATCCTAAATTCTTAGGATGATTTTCCTTTTTTCCAGACTATTTTTCATCTTTTGGATGATAAGTTGCAATTACAGTTTATTGTTTTCTCACTTATTGATGGTGTCTCTCACAATGTCAGTCTCCAGATGCCCAGATGCACTTCAAAGATGCACCCACAATACTCAGGGATGCTTCTGGTTCATGGGTCTAATTCCCAGGCTCTCAGCTCCTAGGCCGGCAGGCATTTTGTCTGTTGGCAATTCAGCAGGTGTTTGATAATTCTCCCCTTCTAACCAGGTCACATCACATGTGACTGGATGTCTGCTGGCATCACTATGTGTCACTCTGAGTGGGAAGGGGAAGTAAAGCTCGTCTAGTTGGAGCTTCTCTATTTGACAGATATGTCAGCAATATCCAAATTTCATTGTCAGAGTGTGATATGGGAAGCACAGAGTGTTGCACGTGTAAGTTGTTATTTTATAACACCTAGTTTGCTGTAGCAAATCTAATTTTACAGCCTCCTTTCAGGCTTCAATCTAATTAGCTGAATATAGACTATTGCAGGTACCTCAGCCTAGTCCACGCTGAGGTATACAACATGTTAGCATGGTGTCCAATGTACTGTCACTATAACTTAAAGCAAAACTTATATTTTGTAATATAGGTTCCAGTATCAACATTAGTTAGAAAATAATTGTATGTGTAGTTTCTTTTTCTCTTTGTTCAGCTGGACACTGTAGGAATTTTAAGAGTCATGGGAACTTCCTTCCAGCTTCATTCCCCATGCAGAGCCTAGGAAGGTCTGTTCCATGTTGGGGTCAGGTTTCTAGTATTTCAAAAATCTGCAGGAGACTGAAGATAATAGAGTAGGATTTCCTGTTCCAGTTGCAATAGATCCCTTGTTTGAAGCAAAAGTTCTCCTGGACCATAATTTAAAAGAATATATATATATTCTGCTAACAATGGATGGCAAACCATCCATCCAGACAAAAACCCATAATTTTAATACAATGCTGTGAATGTCAGCAATGGCAAGTACCAGCTTTCAGACCTGCAAAGAAACATTTACACCTTTAAATATTTTTAATTCAGGAGGAAACATTAATTGAATCTGAATTGAATTTACTTTGCAAGGACAGTATTTTTTGCTCTGCTACCTGATGTTTGATTGCATGTCCACTGGAAAGCTTTCAGTGTTCATTTTCATTTCAGTACATGGGTGTAATTTTTCATCAAGCATGAAACACTCTGTACAAGTGTTTGTGAAACAGTAAATTATTCTACCAACCGGTGTCCGTATCTTTGCATAGAAAGCCATTGGTATGAGAGAAGCCAGTATTCTAAGTATTCTAGCTCACTATATATTTTGGGTTTGACACTTAATTTTCAAAACCCAGCAGCACTGATAGTGTTTCCCATATAATAATAAAAAAAAAGTGACCTTCACCTGTTACCAGCAATTGCAGCAGGGAAAATAAATAAATGTAAACTCAACAAAATAAAGATGAAATACCACACAGACACTGTGTAGAAAAAGTGTAAAGTAGTTGGGGCTTTCCCAGTGTTGCTCTCACTGCTTCTGCTTAGTCTACATGACTGCAACTGCAGCTGAGATGCCCTCTTCAGTGGTGTCTGATAGATCCCATTTAGAGACTCCCTTTGCACTTATTAATCCTACATTTTTATCTGAACCAGTAGCTCAGCTTTGCCAAGGGGCTCCTGACATACCCTCCAGCCTCATGCAAGATGCCAGCTGGGGCCCAGATTTGACTTAGGACAAAATTTTGCTTCAATCTTCATCTTCCTTGGAGAGGTCTGTGACTGTTTTTGTGATTGTAGGATCCTGCTCACAAGCCATGCTTTCAGCAAAGAGGAGTGAGCCAAAAGAATGTGGGTGTTTACATTTTGGGGAGGAGAGATGAGGAGGAAGGAATCAGTCACTGAAGCTCACAGACACAGGTACCCTGGTTCAAAGTCCAGGAGATCTCAGGAAATTCAGGACCCAGGTCATATTCAGGATCTACTAGTTGCTTTTCCTAGACAGATATGATCCCAACCCAGCCAGTGTCCTGCTTGGGAATGGAATTCATCTGACTGAAGACTAAGAGCTTAATTTATCTCATCTTATGGATGATGTAAAAAATATGGCAGATTAATCACCCTACAAATGTTCACTTCTAGGTGACTGTCTCGGATTTAGTCCTCTTCAATAAAGACGTAAAAAACGAAAACTAGTTATGATGGAACTGACTTTGAGGGTCTTCTCAATTCCCTAGACCTGGATAAAAACCCAGGATGCTAATGATTTCTTTTTAATTAGTCAAATAGAAAATCTATTGTTTCAGTGAAGCACTGTGAATGATTGGCAAAAAGTGTGTAATTGTCTGTCTGAATTTATACTTTAAGCTCAAATTACAGTGAATGGCAAGGAGCAGACTTGGAGGAGTCCTGGATATGACCATCACATACTGAACACGGCATATTCAGCAATTCTTCTAAAATCATCTGTGATTTGAGAAGCAATTGCACAGAAGAAAAGTTACACAACTTCAGTAATATGGATTTCTTTGAAGAAACATTCCACTACATGCAATCCTTTTCTGAAACATCACACAATATCCTTTTCACCTGTGAGAGCCCCAAAATCCAGAAGAGTGCTGAGACTTTTCAAACACTGTGGGTAAGCTCCAGCAAAAGCAAATGGCTATTGACCAAATATACTGGGGTTTTTTGTTTTTGTTTTTTAAAGGCTTGAAACTTACATCATAGTTATTTTTTCCCTTCTTAAATTGAAGCTCTAGAAAATTAGCGCTGAGTGGTTCCTCTCATGTAACCCTGAGGTCTTGTTTGTGATCTATTGTTAGTTAAAGTAGTACTGAAAAGTTTCTGTTCACCAGATCTTTGCTTGGATCACAACTGAAAATCAATATTTGACCTCAACTGTTCACATTTCAGTGAAGGTCCACCTGGGCTTGATTGGCACTTTGAGCTTATAAGAAAGCTGCAGTTGCTAAGCTGGTATGGACCAAAATACAGGCACACCTGTGCGAAGTTTTTGAACAGTGTGTAGCTGCATTTTTCTGGACTTCAGCCAGTACTAATAACTGTCTGTACTTTCAAAAATACTACATTCATGCACATATTCTTATGACATGTTTGTTTATTTTACATATATATTAAATCAAATTCTCTCAGTTTCATCTCAGCTGGTTCACAGTAGTTAATATTTTCACGATTCAGCTCTTTTCTAGTAATTAATTTCAATTTCTTACTGGGAGTTTTGTTAATTTAATCTTCAGATTCACCCTTATATTTCTTTTATTATTAAAACCCCCCAAAACAACCTATCAAAAAACCCCAAACCTGTTGCATTTCTCTTTGGGGATATAAAAGCAGAAAAGCAGCAAGTTAATCCCATGACTCCTGCACAACAGGAAAGAAATACAATTCAAATGTTAATGCAAGATAGTGGATAGAAATTCTCAATATGCTAACTTTCATTCCTAATCTCACTCACACACACACACACACACACACACACACACACACGCATGTGTTCTTCTTCTTGTAATTTCCATCCTGATGTGATTATTCTCTAGAGACCAGCTCTAGAAAACCTTCTTTGTTGTAAAGTGCTATTCATTTTAATGCTATTTAATTGTAGTAAAATGCCTTGATAATAATTGAAGTCTTATTTTATGTAATTTAAACGATCATGTGATAGTATTATTTAACTACAATCAGCTGTGCATTTCACAATGAACATTCAGTGTTTTGCTCAGCTTCAAAGTTTTTAGGCTAAGAAGAATTATTATTTTTATTACTATTATAGCTCTTCCAGTGGAATATGCAAATCATGAAAGTTCATAACATCCTGTTTTCACATACTCAGAACTCCCTGAAATATTTACAATGCAACCCGAAGCTTCAACACTATGGTTGTGTCCCAACATGATTTTCTTGGAAACAGATGAAGGTTGAGGACCTCCTCAAATTATTTCCATTGCTTCTCCTCAAATAAATGTGATTAAACCCCAGACAATTCCATGAAGAGCAGAACTAATGAGGCCTGATTTCCTGTTGATTCTCCTTTTGTCTCTTGGGATTTACCTAAAAGAAATATGGGCTGGAGAGACAATCCTTTCTCCATTTTTTTTCATATGCACTGCAAAAGAAAATAAAATGGGGCGGGGGAAGGGGGGGGGGAGAAGAAAAAAAAGGAAAAGGAAAAAAAAGAACCAATCTACACCATGTTTCATAGTTTAACCCCAGTTGGCAAGTACCCAACTTGTCATGCCCAGGTCCTACATTTTCCAATACATTCCAGTTAAATCCATCTCTTCCCCTGTCTTTTTATATATATATATATATATATATATATACATACACACATATGATTCTCTTAGTCTGTGGGCCATTCCCAAAAACGTCCATTGAGTTGACTTTAATTAAGTGGCTACTTTAATCCAAAATAAAAGCTCCTTGAGGCATTCACTGTATTTCCAATCTTCCCACATTACCCACCACCAAATGCACCCAGGTTCTTGAGCAAAACCAATCTCTCCAATTGTTTTGCTTTTGCCTGAGAGAGGAATAACCCAGACTGTTTTCCCCAGCATGTTTTTTCTGTGCACCGTGGGATCTTTACTCCCTTCTGCAGTATGTAGAAGTTGTGATTGGGCAGGGCCAGCCTGGTCAGCACATCCTCTGGTGCTGACTAACAGCTGTGGCTTTTACAAAATATGCCTCCCATGATGCTGGGATTCTCTCTTGAATAACTTTTTAAAGGACATAGAGAATATTTGCAACTGCTTCTTGTGTAATGCAACATGGAGGTGAGCACAGTAGAAAGGAAGCAGGCTATTTCAAACAACCATAATGTTCTGTGTGGTATTAGGTATAAGCAAGGCTATGTCTAAACTCCAGTCTTTATGCAAATCTTGGGTCTTTCACACTTGTTTTAAATTTCTCAGCTTGATTTCTATTATGCAGATGTACTGGCCTGCCACTTACCAGTCTATTGGTAAGTCTATCTATTGACAACGAGAGTCTTTAGAAAGAAATTCTGAAGGAAATTCGTTTTTCCATGAGAAAAATCCTGTCTTTTACATGTTTTTTATCAGATAGTTAGATGATGTAAATCTGTAATCACTACAGCTAAAATTAATTTCCATCTGAAATTGTTTCATTCACTTACTGACTAATGGAAGGATAATCTCCTAAAGTAAAAATTATCTCAATTTGCTGTGTCTATAAACATAAAAAATACTTTAAAGTGATTTATCCACAAAAATCAAGAATGACATCACTAGCATTTGATTTAGTAGGTCAGCCTTTGCAAAATTTTAATTTGCCTCAGACAGACTTTATCAAACCTTACAATAAAAAGAAGAAAACAAGTCCTAGGAAATTGGTATATTGGAGATGAAAGGTCTATGAGCCTAGGTAAATTAGCATTGCCAAGATGACACCAATAATTAAGACAAAAAAAATATCAACAGCATGAGAAAAACATTGGTCAATGAAGAGGCTTAGAATATATGAACTACATTAACGAAAGGCAGAGAGAAAAAATTAAAGTATCATTATATATACATCATCTGTCCAGCTGTAATTAGTAATTCTGGGCTATTACATTGGTAGGCTGATTTGCAGGACCTCATGAAGGTGACAATGCTCATCTGACACCCACAATATTGTTGTGGGACACCACCATACCACTGCAGTAAAAGAATGATCTCAATATAGGACAGGTAATGTATGCAAACAAAATTCACAGTGCATTTCCTATCAGGACCACTTTGTGCCTGAACAGTGTTGCTGCAGTCAGCTTTAGAGAAGGGGGCAACTGTGTTTTCAGGATCGCTCTGCAGTTTCCCTTCTGATTTTTTGTTGGTGTTCTTTCATTTTTATAAAACCTTTGTCAGAGTAGGAAGATGAAAATGTTGGAGGTTTGCAAGAAGACTGAGTGTGTACTGATGGCAGATCCACACAGCAGACATGCCAATAATGAGGTAGCTTTAGTCTTATGACCTTGGGGTCACTAAAGGCTGTTCAGCCCTTTCATCAGCAGTGTGGTGCAGCATATGCTGATATAGGACAGCTGAACATCTACTAACCTGGTCACAGCAGCAGCCCAAGTTCCTGCTCACTGTCAGAGTCTAGGCTGCCTTTGCCAGGCATGGGCTGTGGAGTCAGTCCCTGCAGCTTCCTCTGTGAACGCTATGGAGAGTAGAATTTTTCAGCCCCATTACTGAGGTTCACTGCATTTCTGTCACTACAAATCAGGCACATGCCAGTTTTTCTTCCTGGGACAGGTCATCATGTTCTGAGCAGACTTCCCCCTCCACATCTCAGAGGCTGGGACTGCACCAACCACTGCCTGTGTCATCTGTGCTCTCTGCCTCCCAGCACAGCTCTGCAAGGCGGGCAGGCTGCCAGGGGGACATGGCCATATGGCCTCTGACCAAGGAGTCATTTCCATTACAGCTATACACTATTTTGCTGAGCAGCACAGACATCCCTTTAATATGGTATTATCTCTCTGCCTCTGCTGCTAGCCAGATGTTGGGAGCAAACCAGAATGGTTATCCCAGTGGGCTGATCTGTAGGACACCAGTGTGACTAAAGCTGGCACATGTTGTAGTATGAATAGAAAACGAATGACCAAAAAACTATATGAGGTCCCAGACAATTTAGATCAGAACTCTCTTTGCTTTAATTTAGTAAACTTATTTTAAAAAAAGGAAATACATGTATATACATATACATACATACATATATATATATATATATATATATATATATATATATATAATAGCAGTGAACTCAAAAAAATCAAATCCTTTAGTCAGTAGGATGACAAATAAAAATTTCAATAAGAAGTCAAATAACAGGAAACAAGACAGCAGAATATGAATCAAATTGTAAATACAGTTAGGACAGCAAGTTTGAAACTCCCCCCTGTTTTGAAAAATGCTAATGAAAGGAAGGAGACAGTTTCAGACCTGGGAAGTTTTCATAATAGAATATATTGAAAACTAGGGAAGGACCTGGGGTTTCTCAGGGAAGGCTGGTTATTTTTCTTAATTAGTCCATACTGTAAAAGTAAAAACAATTAGATCCACTAGAGAATATCATGAAAAAAAGGAAAACATTTAATCTGAGACAAAAAGAAATGAAAACTCATCTTTTCTAAAAAATAACCTTTTTTTATCACAATAGCTTTAGAAAACATTTTACTACCTGTATCTTACTTCAAGTCAGCTTTGTGCTTCAGAAGTCTAGCAGCTGAGTCAGTGGCAACTGGCAAAAAGTTGTCTCCTTTCACAAACTGGTAGAATGAAATTTGAGCTGACTCAGAATTTACAGATGACATAATAGAGCCATTTTGTTTGGGTTTTTTTTCATTATGGATGTCTTTGTGGAGGGTATTCATTTTTTCTTGCAGTATATGCTTGAGAGAGAGTCTTCAAAGAGAAGTACAAGTTCAAAGGTGGATTGAAGAGTATGCTTTCCATTTTAGAAATATTTGAAGGAAAAACATAATCTTGGCCTATGTTTTATATGATTTTACATTTTTTGTAATGTTAGAAGCAGCAAACAATTATTTAAAGGAAAACAAAAATCATTATTTTATCATGAAAATTCCAAACACAAACTGGGAAAACTAAAAAATTAAAACCATGGAAATTACATATGTGAAATCAAAACAGAAACAAGAGATATATTTTTATATTTTAAAAATAATATAATTTTTTACTATAATTATAAATAACACAAAAAATTTATGTACCATTTTGGGCTCAAATATGGGAAACTACAACTATACTGGTGCAGTTCTGAATGAAGTATTTGGTATAGCATTTTTGGTACATAGTATTTGGTACCCATTGGATACTGGGCAAATGAAACTGAAATTATGAAGTGGTATATAAGAAAGAAAAGAGCTGAATTAGTCAACAATATTTTACTGAAGGCTCCATTCTTCAACCATGGCTTTTAGTTTCTCAGTCTTAAATATTTCCTAAGATTTTTCTATTGTTTCTGCTTATTTTGCTTCTCTGTGGGTTTGCTCTTCTTCAGGGCCGTCTGACCTCACTAAATACTGTCTCATAAATCACTTTCAAGAAGAAGAGGGTGAACTGTCTCTGATCTAGTTATTGTTGGCCATCTTTCAGAAAGCAGTCATCTATCCTTATTTTCAGAAATGGCATCACTGCCTTCAACTATCTAAACCTCCCCTTCCCTCCCTGCAAAGAAAACAAACATTGACAAGAATAAGAAATAAGGGATGAATTCTGTTCAAAATTGAAATTGAATTAAAGTAGGAAATACCAATTTATTGTTTTTTAGGGAGCTCTTATTTATTAGTTACCTTATGCATAATATGCTAGTTTGATTCATGCAAAAAGTAATCAAGTGCATGGTCTTTATCAGACAATTAAGGCAATACTGATCTAAGGCTGCAGCTCTAAGAGTCCTGCAGACCCTTGTGCAGACCCTGTGCTCACCTGTCTCACCAGCCTTGATCCAACACACATTTTTTAGCTTAAGGAAAATAGGAAATCATACCTTCCTTGACCCGAGCAGGATAACAGCTGCTATGAGGGGTACAGATTGCTTGGCTTAGGCCCTAACCAGACAAAATGATGAAATCTGACCCAGCAAAGCTCTGGGGTAACATTTGTCTGCCAAAACTTGAACAAAGGTAAGACAATACAGGCAGAGGTGTGAAGCGTTCGAGTGTTTATATGAGCATGGGATTGTCTAGACACTTTAAAGCAGTGGTAAAATCGGCTCTAATTGCATCAAATTAAAACTGGAGTGAGTGGGTGGGAGGGGTTGACAGGGTTTAGCAGCAAAACAGAAGTGAGGTTTAGTGAGACTGAATTGCTTGGTTGCTCCTGTGTAACATCTCAGCAAAAAGCTAGGAACAGTCTACTCAGCTGCAACTAAGTAAAACACTTCTGGAGGGCTTGCATGAATATTGTAAACTTCTTTTTCCTTGTAGTAAAACCGTTTCATATACAATTACCAGGTTATTGGAGAGTCATCATCCCCAGGTGGCTTTTAAAACAGGTGTGACAACGGGCGCTATAATTTATGGGAATAAGCTTAGAAAAGATTACAGACAAGTCTACTGTCTGCCTCCAGCAGCACACAGGACTGTGATGCCCCAGGGAGTGGAAACAAACTCTATTAGTGCAGAAATAGCAGCCAAAACCTTAAAAATCAAGAATTTTTTTTCCCCATAGGTTTTACTTTTTCTTTAAAAAAGGATAAAAGCTATACTGGCAAAAGGACCTTTTCCTGGTAGAACTCCTAGGCCTCCTTCCAGCATAGCTCCATCAGCAAAATATATCACTTAACAGACTGAAGTGAGCCAGTAAAATTTCTAAGTCTAGACCAGTACTTGGCTTTCTATTCCAAATCCAGTGTGGGGAGATGCTATGTGTTCATATTAAAATCCTAATTGGCCATGAATAAGTCATAATAATTATAAACATAATGTATCTAGACAGCATAAAACCCAGGTTTATTGCTTTGCATTTTGATATTATCTCAGTACAGCCAAGAAAAATGCCTGTGATATATCTTCTTTGTGAAAGCTACTTGCAAATTAGTTTCAAAATATGAACCATAAGATGAAAGCTACTGGAATAGCCCCAAAGCCAAAAATCGAACCTGGTCAGTCTTTCTTGACCTCTAACTCAAGAAATTTATGATAAAATGATTATGAGCCACTTGTAGAAAATATGAATAGTTGGATGCATAGAAAGCAGATAATGGTTAGTTGTTTCATTACAAATCTCTGCAGAGCAGGGATTGCTGCCAGCAGCTGAGAGTTTTGCCCTTTAAGCATGTTTAACCTCACAGAGTGAAAAACTTTCCATGGTGTTTGAGATTTAGAGATTCAAAATCACTGTGCTCCTCCAGATGTGATCTTCCCTTCCCCACAGCCAACAAAGGCAGCTGGTGAAAATACTGGATCATTCTTCCCTACTATAAATTCCACAGAAAAGGTCTAGGGAAAATGGAAATTCTATAAGTTTGTTTTATTCAAAGTTTCTACAATTTTTACTTTCCCTGTAGGATGACAGGGATAAAGTATGAAGCCAAAAAAGAAAACCAAAACAGATAAAAATTAACAGGAGAAAAGGGATGAAAAAGATTAGCTTTTTTTCCCAAATGATTTTAAAAATGAGGTCAGTTTTCTTTTAAAAAGAAAAGAAAATGATTAAGAGACTATCTCCTAAAAATGAGAAATTATTAATGTGCTTCCAACACAGTATTTTAACAAGGTTATTGAAATCTGTCTTAGATAAGGAAGGTAACAAACATACCTTCCAGAAATTGCCTGCACCAAAGAAAATTAGGCAAAATTTTTGAAGCAGGAAATACTTAATAAACAAAATATAATACTAAGAGAAAAAAATGGAGCTGTTGCTCTAACCTATTTGCAGAAGGATTTAGGTAAGGATTTGGAAGGAAAGTAACCTATTCTGATACGCTTGTTGGAGGATAAATGTTAAGAGATATGACTACAACTATTTTTTCATCTTTTTCTCAAAAAGTCTCATTATTTTCAGTGAAAGGAATTGCAATTGTCTCTGTAAATAATTTTTAAAGCATATATTTTTGACTCAGAACCAGCTCAGAATTAACTTTTTTTGTGCTTGCTAGGCTTAATCTGGCAAATATTTTGCAAATTTTCTAAACAGAATATGCTCAGCTAATAAATGCAAGTGTCATACTTATCCACTAGTGATATACCAGAAAAAAAAAAAGTGCTAATAAAGGCATATTAATTAGTTTTGGTGTTCCTCGTGTGTTGTAGTGTGTTCATTAAGTTCATTTAATTCCTCCCCCATTTTATGTATCTGCTCCCCCCCATTTTGTGTAAAATGGTTCTGCCCTCCTCAGTTTTCCCGCCACAGCCCTGCCAGTTCTATTGTCAATCTGTTAGGTTATATAATTCCTCCTCCCCATTTTCCCTTATATGTATGCCTTTTCTCCTCCCTGGGCCAAGTCAATCACCCCCCACTCCACCTAGTGTTCCAGAAGCTTCTCCTCTTTGGGGGTTGTGGTTGGCTGTGGTCCCGGGGCCCCTCCCATACCTGGTACCTATTGGGCTCTCCACTATGTCATTTGTGTTAAGTTCATCCCCTCTTCTCCCCCTATTGGTCTTCTGTAAATCCCCCCGGGTCCACTCCTTCCCTTTATAACCCCTAAGCACCTTTTGTTCTGGGTCATTCACTGGGACATCGTGGGCTTTCTAATAAACCTGTTTAGCCCCCCGGCGAGTGTCCAGCTCCTTCCTTCTCGTCGTTTAGCAGCGATCCAGTCCGCAGCCAGCACAGCCCGAGGCCTTGCGACGCCGAGGGCGCTGGCAGGATATGCAGCGAGGTGTCGGCCTTAACCTCAGCTAGCCGGACTCTGACCTTCTCTGCTCTAGAAGCCAAATACACGCCGCTGCACTAGTGTTCTTCCTTTAAGAAGATATGTATCTCCGTATTGTTCTGGACATTTTTATATCGCTTCTTTCTCTGCTTTGAGCAATACTGGTAACTTAAACATCAGATTATTTCTTATAAGCATCATGAAGGATTTTCCCTTTCAATTTGATAATGCCCTTCTTTAAACACTTTGGGGGATTTTTTTCTTTGCTAGCTTCACCTATCAAATATTTGAGATTGGTCAAAGTTACAGTGTCAACCAGATGAAAACAACCATTAAACAAAAGTACCTACCAAACAAAATGTGCCCAAAATATAAGCTACAAATCCCTAAGCCTCAATTCCATTAGTTCTTTATTTTATTTTATTCTGGAATGAATGCCTTTCAAAATGTGAAATCTATTTCATAGAAAGGCTGTAACATGGAATAGTACATAGAACTGAGAAACAGCAGCAAGTATTTACAACTGAATAGAGACTACATAGCAGCCACTGTTTTGTGAAGTATTTCTACACTTTGTCTTTAAAAAGAACATAAAAATTATTGTTTAAGAAAAAGTATCCATCAAGTTTGGATTTGACCTTTAAATCATTAACCAGAAACACCTTCATTTGTTTTCTTTATCTTTTTACACGTGTTCCTGTGTCCATGTATATTATACATAGGCTATATATATTTACATGCCATATAAATATAGGCAGTTCTAGAAAGGTACTAGCAAGTCTTCTCTCCTGTGAGACCCTTATGTTCTTTCCTAAAACACAGGGTGCTGTAGGATTGTCCTAGGTAACCCAAAATGTTGTTGTAATCCACATTATCTATGCTCAAATTGTTACCATCTCTTAGATGCCCACTCCAAAGATAAAAATCTTCCTTTCTTTTCAGAAATACACAAGTATGAATTAAGAAGGATGACTTGTCCCGTCACACCAGGAGAACTCATCATTTTAAAACACATGGTTAAATCCCACATCTCATCCAGTCCTAAATCTTCTGCCTGAGGGATTGCCTATGTAACACAGGAACTAAAATGAGCAGTAATGTAACATATAGGTCAAAGCAAATATTAGCATAAGAAGTCAGTAATTTAAATTCAGTTCATAGGCAGTTCTTGTGGCAGTGAATGATGCAGATACAAGTTCATTAGACTAGACTGAGACAACGTGAATTTTGCTAGAAGATCCACCAAGGAAAAATCAAATGAAAGTCATAAGGCCCTGCTGGAAGTTGAACTCATACTGTGGTATAGGCACAGTTTAGCTGTGAAAATTTCACACCAAGTTTTGTAGTGTTTCCCATGCCAAAAGTTAGGCACAAGAGCTAACATCAGTGTCCGTAGATCCTATTGTAACTGTTCTTATTTTTAGAAGAGGCACACAGATTTGTCAACAACTAACACTGCAGTTTCCACAAGAAAAACCAATGAATATCTAAGCCTGCTGAACTGATTGTCTGGAGATACACTTATTGAATGCACTCTTTCAATGGCTTTAGAAAAATTGAGGGAGCAAATCCGGCAAGTACCAGTGAAATAATCTGTGTTCACAACACTGTCCTAGTTTGTCCCCTATTCATTTGGCATTACCTCTATGCTTCCTTCTTTTCAATCTGCATTATTTTTTCCCTGATGGTTTTCCCAGGGAGTGTCAGGCTAGCAAGAAGCACACACTTGCAGTGCATTTGCGTATGTAACATGAACTCTTCCTCTTGTCAATGCCAGTGATTCAAGACAAGAGTCTCAATGCACAGCTTGCCAGTCCCTCTGCTTCTTCAGACAAATTCTGAATTGTGTTGTAACATACCAAAAATATATTTACACATTATTTCTATTTTGTAAAGCAAAGAGCAAAGTATGGATTTCTTTTTCCCCATGGGGAGAAGTGGTTGAAAAAGGCTATTTTTTAGAAAAACAGTTCTTAAATTTAAGTAATTCACAGACCCCTGTCTTTAGCTCAGCACTCTTGCCATTGACATTTTCCAGTAAACATAAGTTCCTTGATTGATATGTGATGGAAAAACTCCCAACTTGCTAAGGCTCAAGCACTTTCCCATGTTGACAGGCAGGTAATAAGTATAATCCTGACAAGGAGCAGGAGTGATGGCTGTCAGCAGGAGAGTTAAGAACCAGGAAAGCTGAAGGCTTAAGGGGAGGCATGTTAGGAAAAAAAGCAAAGTGAAGTCATTCTTGTGACAGGTATCAGCAAATGCAGAAGAAAATGGGTCTCAGGAGAAACTGGAGTAAAATAAACTTTTCTGTGGAAAACTCAGGATGGTGTGGTTGTTTTTATAATATGCACCACAGTACCTCTGTGGTGTAGGCACAGTTTACCTGTGGAATTTGCACACCAAATTCTGTAGCTCTTCACATGTTAGGCACAAGAGCCAACCATTAGCAATGCTCTCATGTGACGCAGGCCTGACAGGCACTGGAACATTGCCCTTAGGAGGCCTCCAAAGACACAGCCCCTGGGGCTGAGGAACAAAGAAAAGGGTGCTGCCCGAAGAGACTTTGTGATGAAATAGGCTGCACTTCACCGTGTAGGTTGATTATGCTTGACTTCCTAAGATAGAATGAAGTGAAAAGAACCCTTTGAAGAAAGTAAGCAGAAAAATTAAGGGAAATGGCAAAGCTAAAACACCTGCTGTAAATAAGCTCAAAGGAGTTAGAAATGCAAAAGCTAGAATAATAACAGAGAACAAACCACCCAGTCTTGACTTGGTGGTTAATTGAGTGGATTACTCAGCACAGAGGGTAAAAAGGCATTTTAAATCTTGAAGAGACTGGAAAGAGACACTCGACTGAAGCAGATGTCAGAAGAAAAATGTCATGATGGCAAACAGCCACAGAAAGATAGGGAAAAAAACCAACCAACCAACCAAACAAACAAAAAACAAATGAAGGAAAAAAATACAACCATTCTTTCTTCTACCCATTGAGATAACTGGGGAAGAGTGGCTGGGAAATGTCTCAACTTTCTTCATGTAGTTTTGTTCTTTATTCTCTCTTCTAATGACATTATTCTGTGTACTCTTCACTAATTGGCCTGTACCTCTCAAAAACAAGCAGGCCATGAATTTCTGCAGATGTCTGTATTTTGAAGGAGGGAACAAGGAGGGATACATGCTGTACAGGTGCCAAAGCCACATTGGTGTTTGCCCATTCATGCAGCTTGAGAGAGACGGCAGGGCTCCACCACACACTTCATTTCTGACTTGTGACAAAGAGGCAAACAGCTGCCTCTGCCCAGAAACTTCATGAGAGGGCTTTCTCTCCCCCAAAATAGCCTCCTTACTGGAAACTGCTGATTCCAAAAGCAAACACAGAAAGCTGCTGGAATTAAGTTATGTGTGCTTTTGAAATGCGGTGTTTTTTAAACAATTTTACATGATATTTTATTGCTTTTTCTAGTGTTTCCCAGCAGAGTTTTGTTTTAAGCAAAGGTTTTACGTTGCTTATCATTTATGGTAATGACATGCTCAGTAAAATATTTGTTTCAAAAATCATTTAAAGGTCATGAAAAGTCTTTCCACAGAAAATTAAAAGATTCTTTTGCATCACTGACTGATTTTCTTTATTAGGGGTAAGTGCTAGCTGGCTTTCTGTACTTTCACTCAGATTGCTTAACCCCACACAGGGCTTTCCCTCCTTCCCTAGCAAGGCTAGAAGACACAATTCTTTAATAAATGACCTGGGATTTATGGATTTCAGGAGGATTATTGCACCCTGAGCTAGTTCCCACTCCCTAGGAAAAACTCATTGTTGTGGAAATTTCTGGTATTTTCTGTCTTGCATATGGATTTCTTTCACAGCTTCTCTAGTGAGAAATGCTTGTGATGAGAATGGTGCTGCTGAATTCAGTTATCAATTCCATATAGGTACATTTAGATATAAGAATCAGGGAAAATTTCATACAATGTGGTATTCAGCAATTCAAGGTACTCTTTCTTGATTTTCATGGAGAGGAAATGGGAATTTTATACTATGTGGAGCTGTGGCATGCTTTAATAGATTTCTGTTCTGGAATCCTGCTCCAGAAAAAATGGAAGTAGCCTGTGTTATCCAAAGTATAATTATCATGAAGATACAAAGAATATGTCTCATTAATCAGAAGTCCAAATTATGGCTGCTAGTCTGTATTCTGCAGTCTCTGCAAGTGGATGTTCACAAGTTAGTATCACTACTTAATGGCAGAATAAAAAAAAACCAGCTGTTTTTTATTAGAACTGAAAGATGCTACTTTTGACCACACTTCTAAGCTAAACTAGGGCCATCTAGGAGACTGTGGAAAATATTTTACCCTTCTGAAGAAGAAATGAGTGTTTTTTTTCCAATCCCTTGTTACTGGCATACACCATAGTGTTAGCACTGCTCTCTGGAACATTCAGGTTTAGAAAGTTATGATTCACTTCAGCCCCAGTAGTTTTACGTGTACTGTGGTGTGTTACAACATTTTGCAATGAGGAATTTCCCCCAGAGCTGCAGCCTTCCTTCCACCCCTCCCTCAAGAGTCCAAATGAGCCATGGGCCTTGCATTAGAGGTCAGATCACTCCTATATACCTTTTCCCATCTTTTATTTCAACATAACTTCTCTTAATTTATGTATTAAGCAGAAGAAAACTATATTTCTAAGTATCTACAACTCTCACTAACTAATGAAATTATGTAGTTTGAATATTGCCAGCAAGTTTATCACCTCTCAAATAACCAGTCCCCCATACTAGACATCAATGAGAAAAATTAATAACATGGTCAAGGGTTTCGAAGTAAATTTTACTTTTTGTAGGCTTAAAATCACAACCATGACTCCCAACAACTCCTACTCATTACATTGGCAGTCAGATAAATCCTGAGTATGAAGAGACAGAGAAAATATGTGCTCACTGCAAGTAACAACAGGAAGGCTGACTTGATCCCTCGTAAGGTCAACATCCACTTCACGCCAAGACAATTTTGCTTAAAATATCAGAAGCCAAAATATTGCTGAGATGAGATTTATATGTAATAACTGAGCATTGAACTGTCATCCCAAAACAAATGCATCATTTTCCTCCCATCAAAGAGCACAAACTTTGCCCAAATGTTCCAATTACAAGGGTGTGGGCAGAAAAATTGCCAGATAAAATTGGTTCTCTAACTGCTTCTGTTTAGCATATCAATCTATGGTATAACTTCAAAGGCTACATTTAAATAAACTTCTATATAACTTCTGTTAACTGTCAGGAGTGGATAGAGTAAAATGCAGCAGCTGGATTTGTATAACCTGTGCCTGAAGTCATCCTAACATGAAGGGTAGACTCTGGAAAGGGAAGTCACTCCTACAGCATCAGGTTAGCTGTCTCTCTTTTGATTATCACAAATAGCAAGTTTCTGGTTGTTCTCTAACTTTTATGAGCCTACCAGCAGAGGTAAATTGACTAAAATGGGTCCAGATTGATATCCTTGCCAGTGTTCATTTTGTTTTAAAATCCCACAGAAATCTTTTCATACTATCATATCACTGTCTGAGGAACACAATGGGCCTAAGTTTGTTAATGAAGCTTTACAAATGTTTTCTGCTATTTTTTTCTAACTGCTTTCTATGTAGTCTCTAATGTTAAAATTATGAGGATTAATGTCCTAGGTCAACTCCTTTTAATGAAACTTGTTTTATTCCATGTGTACACACTGGGATGGATGAAGACCTCTATTTTTACACTTGGAAAGTCACAATAAGACAATTTGAACTATTTGAAGTCAATATATTAAAATCCTCTGTCTAGTAATTATTTTTATTAATTTATTCAACAAAATATATATACATCTATATATTTGTGCATGTATGTGTGTATGTATATATCTATATACCTATATAAGCTATATATCTTATATATCTCAGCTGAACTGTACCTGGCAATTGCCTAATCAGACTGTAAGAATTATTCAAATTAAACTAATTGACAAACATGGACTTTGACAAGCATCAGAGTGATGAAAGCACTGGAAAAACATTGACCTATGACACTTGGGGGAATCCTGCTGTAGGGTTTTGTTGTAATAATTTCTGAAAAAATATTTTTCTGTTTTTCTCTTCTGCATTCTGGACTACTCCAAAATTTTCAGCTTCTCATTTCCTGAGTCATTCTTCATTCTCTCTTGCATCTGGTGAAAGGAGAGATAAATTTTCTGCTATTTCCCTTCCTAGTAGAAATAGGCATCTAACAGTTTTCTGATTCAACCCCAAAACCCACACCCAGCTGGTAGCCTCATTTTTTCTCTATTTTTTCTCTTTTTTTCCTCCCTATTATTCAAATGGACTAGCTTAGTGTCTCTCACTTCCAATTACAGAAAACATTTCTTTTCCTCACACTTTCATCCAGAGAAAAGTAAGCAGCTCAGCAGCACCACTCAGCCACCATGCTTTGGCATATTTCTATTTGCCACAGATTATAATAAAATTTTTTCTGCTTTCTTGTGGCCAGTATAAACACTGTTGGAATTTTTTGCTTATTTTTAGTTATGAACAGCCTGTATCTCAAAGCTGAATGTTTAAAAATGGCCATTCATCTTTTTTTTCCTGCTGATTTCCATACTTGTGTCATTTTAATTCTCCTGAAAAACTGTGAAAAACAGAAATGATCTTCCAAAATGTTTCTCTCTCAGATGCCTGATAGTGAAAAATTTTAAAAAGTTAATAAGCACAATACTGGGATTTCCTTTTGAACAAAAACCACCAGAAGAACAAAAGGGATCCTGAAGTGCTGCTTATATACCTTCCAGTGACTGGCACCACTCAGCAGAAGGGCTGTTTGTGAGTGTGCTACGTTTTCCTTCACATTTAGTACTTTGTCTCATGCAAACCTACTAGAAATATCCATTCAGTTTAATTTGGTTTGGCTGCAAACACAGTAATGTGTTTTGAAATCTGACTAAATGATTATAAACATTGACTAACGATTAACAGCAGCACACTGAATCAGAGAGGTGTCTAATGATATACATCTGTTCCTGTTTAGCTCCTTCATTAATGATCCCCAAAAGGGAGAAATCAGCATGCAGACGACAGCAATTTACCCTAACTAGCATATGCAGAGGAATGATACAAAGGTGCACAAACAGGGCAGAAACACTGGCAGAAGATGATTCCATGGGATGCAATTTGTAAAGATGTAATTCTGGGATGAGAGGAAAAAAATAAAAAATCCATAATCCTATATACATATATATATATACACACATACATATACACACACACACATATATATATATATATATACACACATACATACACATATATATATCTCCGCAGTGGAAGGAAGGGATGGTAAAGCCAGGGAAAATAAAAGTGACTTCCAGGATAGCCTACTGAAGAAATTGCATTATTTTTTAAGAAATTGCACTAGGAGATGGACAATGAAAGCAACAGAGCCCTTTCTGTCTGTCTTATCTAGAACAAATTTTGTCATGGCCTAGTTCATGGAGAGAAAGGCCTGCAAATTATTGAAAAGATATATTGAGTTCAGAAAAGAGTGGGAATAACTCTTATGTCAAGAGACTATTTTGATAGTCTCCTTCTTTCCAACTGGATTCTAGTAATTGAAGAAATTTACTTTCTTAGCCCTCTGAAGTATATAATGAAGTATTGCACTTTTTTCCAGCTTATTCCTACAGCTTTATTATATCCTATAGCTTATCTACTTTATTCTCCTATGAAGGAGAATAAAGACATAAATGGCTTTTTTACCTACAGGAATTTTTGGAAGGTAGAGACTTTAAAAGCTTTTCTAAGTCAGATTTTTCTCTCCATTGTTACATTGCAATGTCAAAAAGATCTCTCCTAAAGTCCGGTTTTATTCAGTCCTGTTTTCTGCACTATAAAAAGAACCATCAACAGGATAGGCTTCACATTTCTCATAAAATATTTTGTAGCACAACTTTTTTCCTGAAGAGCCCTGAATTTCTCTGGCAATTCACCTATGTCACTGACATACAGTTGCTTTTATTGGCTCAGGAGATTTTTTCATAAATAGCAACCTCATACAGGATTTTAATATTGAACCAAAATGACTGTTATGCACTTTTGTGCTCTTTGTTGCCTCTGAAAATCTGCACTTTATAAATCTGAGGGATTTTTTTATTTCTTTAATTGTCTTTAATCTTTCCAGTGCTCTAAGCTTCCATATGTTGGTAACCATAGATGTAATTTTCCTACAGGTACTTTCTAATATTTGTTTAAGATGGAAAAAACCTAAATGTGACAAAATTATACCCTTAAAGAATTTTGTTCTATTTCTTTCAAAAACACTTGCATTTGAAAACAAAATGGTATGTCTTGGGGAAAATCCAGAAATGCCAAAAATAGTCACAAAAAGTTCCTATAACATGACAGAAAATTTGGGTTATATGATTGAAGTCCATAATGACAAAATAAATGGGTAGTGAAATTTTGTCTATTGCTATTGGGAAAAATTAGGAAATAGTGGTAGCAGCACCAAGCCTGTGTGAGTTCAAAAAAGCATTTGGACAGGCTCTTAGGCTGATGGTGTGATTCTTGGAGCATCCTGTGCAGGGCCAGGAGGTGGACTCAATGTTCCTGATGGTTCTCTTGCAACTCAGCATAATCTGTGATTCTATGATTCTATAATAAAAACATTTAAAAGCCTCAGGCTGTGAAAACAATGAAAGCTCTGTCACATTTAAAGTTGGCACCTTATTTCTCCAGGGACAAATTACCTGCTGGCATGGGCTGGCTCAGATCCACAGAGATGTGAATTGTCAAAATCTGACCCTGCAGTTTCTACTTCGCTCCTTTTTCAGGAGCAAATGAACTCAATGAAAGGGGACTGGCACTTTGCTTAGAAATAGTTATGTTTGCCTATGTTATTTTTTTTTATTGTTTCTTTTGTTTATTGCAGATCCTGTGATTCAACCACACAGATCTAAGCGTATTTTGCAGTATAGGGTCCACTGCACTCCCCACAGATGTGGCCAACGTGAGGTGTAGTCAGGAACAAAGCATTCTTTTTTTCCAGTGCCAAAGAAAACATGGAAAATTCAATCATATGTGGGTATGTGCCATAGCCTTTCCTCCAAAACCACAGCTAGTACTTTTCTTGCTCTGCTTTTTGGGCTATAGGCAGTAGTCAGCCACCTGTGGTTTAAATGAGCTTGTTTTCTGCTGCACTGGAACAGAACAAAGACAAGCTCTCGGTGCCCCTTTAGCTGAGGGGCATTAACAGATGAGCCCCAGCTGCAGGCAATTTCTGCATAACTTTGCCCAAACTGCATGGAGAATAGGTATTTAGCTCCTTACCCACTCAGAGGGAGCAAGAAGTGACATGATAACAAGGGCCAGTGTCTGCACTTGTTTTATGTTTGTAGGTGATACTTATATATCCCTTTGTGAGTAATGAGCAAATTACACTTCCATCATTTATTGTCCAAAACATTGCAATTCTACTTGCACAAGAGCTAGAAATGCATCTCTTGAAAACATCTTCCTTTCCATTTGCTGTCAGCTTACACTTATCCAAACATATGAATCTACAGAAAAGCAGTGGTCCTATTCCCACAAGAAGAGCTGGCAGCTACCTGACCCTGTCTTGTAATTAGAGGTGTTTGCTTATTTCTTTCTGTTGCAGCCTGTAATGATAATAGGCATAATCTTTAGGTGACCCTTCATCCCATCCTCCTCTGTTCCTTCTGCCCCAGTTCACAGTTGGAAACTTTAGGTTCTTTTCTAGGCTTAGACTGGGTGTGGATCAAGATTAACAACCTTATATTGACACAATCCTGTCAGTCCTGGAACACTGCATGTACTGCTTGAGTAACTCCACATTTTAACCCCTTTCCTTAGGGGTTCAGCTTCTTTCCAGCTGTCAATTCTCTGTGACATCTGGCTGTGATATTTTGTGGCCTAAAATGTACACATTAAAACTATTTCTGTGTGTACAAATCTATCTTAAACCATAACACTCAAAGCAGCTTCCAGGGACAAAGTTACAAGTGCAGAATATAGCTTCAGGTGGGAAATAATTCTAGAACAAAACACATATCTTTTCTCACATATTTCATACTTTTATTACGTAATGTCGCTGCTGTGACAGAAAAAGAAGTCCTTGAAAAGCATACACTGGTGTATGCCATTAGGAATATTTTTTTACATGCTTAAAAATATGTTTCCAATGCCACTATCCTCTTTCTAATGAAAGTTTTCAAATGCTGTTGCTGATTTTTTTTGTTTTATTGCAGCCAGCTTGCTTTCTCTGGAAATATTTGCATGCTGTACATTACCAGACACCTGATCTGAAACCTGATAACCAGTTAACTATTGGTAACTAGGACACTGAAATTTCAGATTTTAAAATTGTCACAGTGTTAATCTAATTATTCTTATTTTTTAACATGGGAAGATTAAGTAATTACAATTTAGTTGCTGGACTGTGTCTTTTCACATTATTCTGATATTTAGAACAAAGAGATATGTAATTGGTGAGACTAACAAAATCGTGCTTAATACATTTTAACAGAGAAGTGCTCTTTCATAAATTCAAAGCACATTTTAACAAAATAGGTCTTAGTTGTCAATGGAAGGCAAATCACTTCATGTCAATTTTATGACAATGCACTGCTTGTAAAAGAACTAAATCTGAGCAAGGTACTTTCTACAAAGTAGAAATGCAAATATCCCAACTACCTCAAGAGATATTTCTTCTTAAAAATATTCAGATGACAGCTTGGAAGCAATACTTCAGGTTAGTATCAAAAGACCTATTGTGGTAAATCAAAAATCATAACAGTAATGGAGAAACATCATAAATGAAGCTGTGGACACAGGAGTTAGGATACCAGATTTTCCTGATTCTTTGTCCTTTTTCTAAAACTCAATCAAAATTTATACAAGGGAATAGTTTTCTATGATTTGTGATGTTTCTTTCATGCAGAACCAGCTAATGATGGGTATTTGTGATTTAGAAGATTCAGTTTCTGTATGAGTGACACAGACACTGCACATTCCCTGAGACAGCATGATGGAGGAATCTGGGAAAAGAGAGAATCTTATATGCTGTACATGTAAAGAAGAAAATCCTATTCTTCAGGATTAGTTGTTTTACTCCTAGAGATGTATGTCACAAAATTCCTCCTTCTGCTAGTGAATAACATAGTTTGCCTATGAAGTACTCTGCCACCTATCTGTATGAACAGCAGTAAATTATAAAAGATCATTATTGTTCTTTAAGAGAAAAAAATGCTCTATGCTTGTAGTTTCTGTTGGCAATGAATACTTCCTGCAGCATGTCGTACTATGCCTGAAAACAGTTTTCTGAATCAGTGAAAAGTATCAGAATGGAAAAATTTCATTTTACTTAACTGGCTAGCACTGACTTAATTCTTACTCACTAGGAGTCCAATTTGCCTTGACCTAACATCTATTTCTAGTAAAGAGACCATCAGAATTGCTGCTGCCCAGAAATGAGGACTGAATTGCACAGTATTGTGTGAATAATTCTTCATTTTACTTTGTAAGGTTTAGTGCAGTGTATCCTGCATTTGACTATGTTAATTGTATATGGCTGTATGTTCTGAGTTTATATAGGACTCACTGAACTAAATTCACAATTCAAACAATTTACACAGTTTGAATTGCCTTAGTAAAGCAAACCTGCCCTAAAGCTACTCATTTAACCTAGCAGTTAAGACCTGTCTTTGACCATTTTCAGCATGTGAAATCACCAAAAGGAGTCAAAGCATCCAGGTAGATCTAGCCCAGAATCTCCCTTCATACAGAGGTGATTTCAAAGGCAAGACAATCCCATTATGGATAACAAGCCAATACAAATAGCATATGAAGACACCAAAGAAGGAAACTGGTTTTAAGACAGCAGCACACAGTTATACCCACCAGCAAAGATCATTCAAACAGGACCTGTACTTCCCTCTACAAGTATTTGCCTTCTGCTTTTTAACTCCAGCTAAATTAATGCAGACCTGATTTGGAATAAGACAAGCAGAGGAATTAAACTACTTAAAATTAAGATTATATTTTTTCAGACAGAAGAAAAGAAACAGTGAAGTGCATGAAGGAAGTATGGGTCTTCTTGTTTTCCCCATGCCCCTCTTGCAAGCTGCATTTCAACCTGCCAGTAGTGCTATGTAGAGACTGGACTAGATATTTTTAAAATGATCCTGTGATATTTTCTCATAGAAAATAACAAAGAACTTGAATAGTTAAAAAAAAAAAAAAAGATTACTGGTATCAAAGTGGCTCACTGAAAAAAGATTTGCCCTATTGCTAAGTTTCTATTACTTTCTACAGTATAGTTATTACAGATAATAGCAGAGGATGTAATTTGAGGTGGAACTTCTGACTGAACCACCAAGTTTAGTGAAGTTAAAAATGAAGTCTGGATTTTATAAATAAAGTTTTAAGACCACACTGCTATTAGAAATTTCAGGGGAAGTCAGAACAATCATGTTCTTGTGCCATTTTTTCTTGTACTCATATGGGAACAGAATTCAGGGCATTGTCATCCTAGTAAAATTCACAGTGAAGAAAAAAATATTTGTCTTGGTGATTTTTTTGAAAGATTTTCTTGGAATGTTTTTATTATTTGCAGACAGAATGAAGGTTCCCTTACATGGAAGATTTTTTAACTTATTTTTGAGATGGGCAACTTTTTCTTTCTATTGTCCAATTTAGGCTTTAATTTCCCTCAAACCAACGTTCTCCTAGTCGGCCTACAAAAGTAGTTGGGTTTTTTTTTTTAAGAAAGACTGAAACTACATCACACAAATTATTTTGGGTAGATGTTTTGTTCAACACTTCTCTGATCAGGCAAGAACTGTAAGAGATGTTGAGATTCTTATTGAACTATTCATAATGTTTTCCACCCTGTATCTCAGCATGTGAGGCATTGTTCACATTGCCTGAAATGCTGTCCACAGATGCAGCTTCAATAACGCACCCAGCTCTTCCTTAGCCCAAGAGTTTTGTCATTCACAGGAAATGCATCCTAACATTTCAACCTTGAAAGCAATGGGGAACCAAAAACATATCCAAAATACAGCTCTTTGAAGTAGAACAAAACAAACAGTAATATCAAGCTACATCTGAGAGCAGGAACAAAGGCGTTAATTTAAAACAAAAGTGATCTTTTTGTCCTTCCTGTTGTCTTTACAGTGCAGGTAAAATATGAGATACGGCTCTCTGAATTCTACTGATACAGCATCTCTGATTGCCTTAAAGAGCTACCAACAGCTTGCTCAGCCCCTTTGGGGATTTTCTTTCATGATTCATATAAATGAATGTGTGGCAACTGCATGAAAGAGTGTGAACTCCTGAGATGCTGTAAAACCATTGATGCACTTGGGTAGCTTGGAAGCCCACCGCAGTGACTGATGTATTTTTAAACTACAAGTTTTAATTTAATTAATTAGGATTTTCTCCTGCAACTACTTATCAAAATATTTTTATATGTAGCAAATTAATGACATTAATTAGATAAGAGTATTTAATCAATTTTATCAACAAATCTGAGAAGATAATCTGGCCTGGTGTTATAACTGAGCCACAGAGATTCTGTCTGAAAACAAAGCAAGGCACTTTTATTTACTGGGAATGCACTAAGTGGCAAATTGTATTGGCAATAAAATAGAGATTTTTACAACTAAGTAAACCTCCTGTATATAAATTGTGTTCAGAAAAGTTATTTTTAAACCCAAAGATTATAGCAAATAATTTTTGGAATTTCTGGCTCATTTCTGTTAAAAAATCCATGGAGTTCAATTCATTGTGGCTGCCAATGTCTTTCTTACCTAGAAAATTTCAAATTTATTTCTATGCACATTTTTTAATTTTTATTTTTACAATTACATGACATTATTATACACTAGATGAAAGGGGATAGCTGTAACTGTATTTTTTAATAGAGTATTTTCTCATTATTTTCTTTATAGAGCTGTGCACACATAAATACAAAGTACCACTTTTCCATTTGCAGAGGATCTGCTTATCCTAGTCTAACTGTACCAACAAATCTTATCCAAAACTAGACTCTTTAAATTCTAGCAGCAAAGAACAACTTATCCAATGAAAATACTTGCTTTATTAGTTTCTCTTCCTAAAAAGTGTGATAAAAATCACCACTGATTTCCAAGGATATCATTATGAATTATATATAGATTCTTTTATGGAATTCTTTAAAATCACATCTAAGTAGCCAGACAGATGAAAATTATCAAGAAATTCAAGTAATAAATTTGAGGATTTTTTTCTGATTATTTTAGCCATTATTTGCATATGTTAAAGTGATCTAGAATATAAAAACTTCAATTCTGCTTTTTTTGGTTTACTTGCCTCAAATGTCAGCAATGCTTTGAATCAATAGAGAATATTTATTTATGGTTTATATTACTATGAGGGTGGGGTTTTTTTGACACTCAGTATTAAGTGGCATATGCCAGGTTTCTCCATACTATGGAAAGAAAGTATTCCTAATAACATCTGAATAAAAATTCAGACTATTTAGCAAGCATGAAGAATTTTTACAAGAGTGTTCAGTAGGCCTAAGATGATTTTTGAAAGCAGAATTCAACTCCTAAATGGCTTCTGAGTTCTCACTTTCTTCATCACATTAGAAGTAAACAGAAGACTTTGAGTGCTGATTATGAGTGTCATGTTATTATTTTGATTGGTAAAGGGCTCAGTTCATAGCTGTCATAATGATATAAATTTCAGCCCAACTGTGTGCTAAGTGTAAAAAAACTGTAGAAGTGCTGTAAGGGTACAAAAAGCATGACAACAGGTGATAGTGAACTACAAATGTAAGCATGTTAATAAAAGTCTTCATGTCTATAAAATATATTTAAAAGAATAAATCTGTTAAGGGCAATATATTGCCAATGTGTGAGTTGTGTGATGCATCTCTGTGGGGATTTGGGTATTTACTCATCTTTTTTATTTCCTTTTTCTGTTATTCTTAGTTTTTTTCTTATACCTATCCAGTTCAAATATGATAGAAATTTGCTACACAGTATGAGGCTATGCTCTCTTTTCTTTCAATATTATTGATAGTCTGACTTAATGATACTGAGTAAAGTTTAGCTCCTCTCTAGAATAATAGAATTATGCAGCTTAGAAGGACCCCAGGAAGATCTTCCAATACTGTAAATAATTTTTGCAAGTTTACACTGGGATTTTTTCTTTTGATGCACCTAAATGACTGTGTTTCATCAAATTCAGATGAGATTGAATGAGCCAGGAAGTATTTTGCTTTTTCAAAACCTCAGGCATTATGTTTTGGTTTTGCAAGTACAAAACCACCCCATGTTTTGGTATTGAATCGTCAATCCAAAGGAAACAATGAAAGAGAAGAGTGGCAATTATTGCAGCAGAATTATAAGATTTATTTGCCTTGCTATTGGCTGGGGATTTGTTTGAATATAAAAGTTAAACTATCATTTTTTTTCCTATGTTCCTAAAAAAAAGTTGGAGAGTATTTTTGATTTCTCCAGTCTTTTAACTAAAATATATTTTGTGGTTATTGTTATGGACAATACCTGACATAGAAGTTTCAGAAGTAATGAGTTTGACATTTGAACCAAACTTTGCCCAGGCTCAAACTCCAAATACTTTACAGTGTACAGAAAAATCATAGAACCATGAATAATAGAATACCAGGTTGGAAGGGACTTTAAGGATCATCTGGTGCAAACTTTGTTGGCACAAGTACAATCCTGACAAGAATGTTCAGCACCCTGTCCATCTAAATCCTAAAAGTTTGCAGTGTTGGGGAGTCCACTACTTCCTTGGGGAGAGTATTCCAATGGCCGATTGTTCTCTTTGTGAAAAATTTTCCTTTTCTGTCTAATCAGAATCTCTCCAGGAGTAACTTTCATCATTGGCTTTGATCTTTTCAGAAAAGAAATCCTCTACCTTCTTCACAGCTATGTGTTAAATACTGATGGTGATAAAGGTCTCCCCTGAGCCTTCTTTTCTCAGGGCTGAACAAACCCAGTTATCTCAGCCTTTCCTCACATAGGAGGCTTTTCAATCCTTTGATCATCTTTGTGGCTCTTCTCTGGACCCTCTCCAACCTGTCCACATCTCTTTTGTAGAGCAGCAGCCAAAACTGAACTCAGTGTTCCAAGTGTGGCCTAACAAGTGCTGGGCAGGGTGGGATAATGGCTCCTTTATCTGTGGTGGTGAAGGCCTCGTTGAGCCAACCCAGTGTCCTGCTGTCTTGCTTTGCCACAGCAGCATGTTGGTCACTCACATGGAACTTGTTTTCTACGAAGAGCCCTTCCCACAGATATTCTTCCCTGCTGGGTAGACCCCATCCTGTGCTGTTCCCATGGATTATGTTTTCCCAGGTGCAAGACATTGACCTTGTCCTTGTTGAACTTCACAGGGTTCTTGTTAGCCCATTCCTCCAGCCTGTCCAGGTCTTTCTGCGGGAAGGCTCTCCCCTTCCAAAGTGTCAACTTCCCCTCTCAGTTTGGTATCATTGGCAAACTTTGTCAGGGTACATTTGATCCCATCTTCCAGATCATTTATGAAGACATTGGACCCAATACTGACCACTGGGAGACCCCACCTGTGACTGTTGACAGTTTGAAATGAAACAATTTACTGCCATCCTCCATGTGCTGTCCATCAGCCAATTCCCCACCCATTGCACAGACTACTTGTCTAGATGGTAAGGCAAAGAAAAATGTCTTTTTTGTGCTGCCTAACCCAATGAAATTATCTCTTGGTAATTTATTCTGATAGAGTTTCAATAAATTCTTGTCTGGTTGGAGTTAATGACAAACACAGCTGTGCATTCTGGACCTCAAATATGAACTTGAGAACGAGTAATGTATTTTTTTAAGGAACAATCTAACGGCAAATATTGAAGGGGCAAAAGGACTTCCACACTGTAATTTGTAATATTTCTGGAAAAATAGTTTCTTACGTGTAAAGTGTATGAAAAGGCAGGAAAAGGTTCTAGGCATTTTTGAAAATGTGACCTGCTATATTTGGGAACAGACGCTTAAAAGAATCTGTTTTCTGTTTTGCTAGTCTTGGTAATAATTTTCAAAAAGGAAAAACTAATTGCACCTACAAACTTGAAGCTAATCAGCTGTCACCCTGCTGGGCATCATAAATGACAACAGTTTCATAATGAGAAAACAGATCAAAACATGTTTCACTTCTGGTGACTGCAAATACAAAGAAATCAGTCATTAGAGGTAACAGTGTTCTGGGTAAGAAATACCTTTATGAGGGTAAATAAGCTTGAAAGTTCCCTATTTCAAAGCTGAAGCGGGCAAAAGAAGAGAGAAAAAAGTGGAAAGTTGAAATCTCTTCTTCCTCTGTGTGTGCCGGGATGTACGGAGCTGGCTGCTGACCAGGGCTGATCTGGTAGCTGGCACAGCACACAAGACAACCTCCTTTCTTCTGCTAACCTTTACAGCAGCCAAACCAACCTACTCACGAGGCAGAGGCAGCCTGGAGAATGTGTTGTGGCTTGGAGGCAAGAAAACACACTCCATTCCCATTCTTCTGTCTCCCATTCCCATGTGTCTTCCCTGTGTCCCTTTATTGGCCTCAACATACTCCCCATGGAGGAGGAAGGTAAGGACAGCTCTGCCATTTGAGCACCTCTCCTTGTGGAAGAGCTTTGTGTACCCACACAAAGTTACTGGTACACCTCTTTCCAATGTAACAGTAACACATATAGATCTCTGGTGAATTTTGAAGAAGCCACATTCATAAATAATTTGGTTTCTCCCTGGCAAAGTTGACTGAATTGTAGGATTTCCTGCTTCCTCACCCAACAAATACATACTTAATGTTGTGTTTCTTTCCTAATTTATATTTCTACAAGTATTTGCACTAATTTACATCTGCCTATGGGTTGAACCTGGGTGCTTCAGCTGCTGGATAAAGATTGCCTAAAGATCCAAAGCGAACACCTTCTTTTTTTGCAGCCCTGCTCCCTGCTCTGAAGTTAATTCAGAGTCAACTGAAAGCAAACCACTGTCCTGCCAGTGCTATTTCAGTTTTAAGGGTGTCCAGGATTTAAACGCAGACCTGGATCCAAACTTCCTAAATGGCTTCCATATTTTTAATTGGCCAAATCATAACCTTGGATTCAGAAACCCTCAACAATTTCACATTATTCCAAAGGGGTTTTACTGAAACATTACAAAACTAGTTTTTGGTGTATTTTGGCAAAGAGAATAAAGTGAAAATTCAGCCAGTGAATAATTTGTTGTGGGATAGAGAAAGCAGGATGCTGGCAGACAACTTCCTCACAAATCTTGACACGTAAAATATGATTTCTATTGCAACAGGTGTGTAGGGTGGAAAATTAGGTCAGACAAGATTTTCTCCTCTGTGTGCAATCACTGCTGACAGGCATATGTCTCCCAGAAGACCTAGGGAGCCAGATATTGCTCCACTATTGTTCTGAGTCTTAGGACTGCTACAGAATTAGCTATTGCTGCAACCACTTTTAGGTCATGGTTCACTTTTAGGCATGGTTCCAGTTTTTTATGGACATAACTGCGCTTAAAACACCCATAAAAGCAGGGAATTACAAAATAGTGGTTTCTGTGGAAAGCACTGCATGGAGCATATCTTATCTTGTTTTTCCCTTCTGTCTCAAGGTTTTATGTCTTTTCTTCATGTTGATTGCTATGTTTATAAAGAACATCCATACAACTTTCCAATACTTTTACTTTTGGTGTAAATTGATATGTTCAAGGACAAAGGCAATAGCTGTCAGCTGAATCTTTTCTTCCAGTTAATGAATTCTTATTTGGTTTCCCATTTTTTTATTTTGCATATTATTTCAAAGTCTTATGATGCAGTAACAACTATATTTAGCTCAGTTTACTAGCCCTGTGACTTCCCAATCTAACAGCTGACTTGCCAGCAGACCAATTAGGAAAATCTAGAGATGAGAAACTAAAAGGGGGAAAAAAGATCTGCATGTAGTTATCTGCTACATGGTACGGTTCTTACTGAACATATTTATTGTTTCTGTAACTCTACCTCAATCTCCATTATTAGTATGTAAGCTAAATGCATTAAGTACAAGAAAAAAAGCACAGAAACAAGACAGAAAACAGAATATAAGCAATACCACATAGGATTATTTTGCCTTATGGAAGCCGATCACTCTGTGCTATAAGGATCAGTTACAGACACCAGATTAGGCTTATAACTTGAAATGTCTAAATTTAGGTGAAATTTAAATTCTACTTCAAAATGTGACTGAGGTTCTAATATACCTCTTCTTCAAAGCACAAGCTAAATGATCCATGGGGATATGCCTAGAGCTACTCAACAGGAAAAAATAGTTCAGGTAAGGATCAGATGGACCTCGAGCTGTGACTTCAGAGAGTGAATTTGACTTTTGAGGTGAGGTGTCCCACAGCATGAGGGCTAAGGGAAGGAAGCTTGGGAAGGAAGCTTGTTGGTACACTGGCTCAGTGCACCTTCAGGAAACTGGGAATGGTGCTCAACAGCAAAGAGTAGCTGACCTGCCAAACACAGAGCTTCAGGCCAAGGATATTGACAAACCTGAGGCCTAGGCCAATTGAAAACCCACAAAGTTCAACACAGAGAAACAGCAAGTTCTGTACCTGGGGCAGAAAGAGGACACATGTCAGTTGAGGCCCTGATGGAAAACACATAGGGGTTTTAATGAATTCAAGGTTGAAAATAGGACAACAGTGAACTCTCAACAGAAATAAGGGAAACTGAAACATCAGGAAGTCAAGGACAGAATGTCATGGGAACTTATGACTGTCGTTTATACAGTGCTAGTGGGGCTATGCTTGGCAAAATCTGCCAAATTTTGGACTCTCCCCAGTTCAGGACAGATGTAACGAAACAGAGCAGGGTCCAGCAAAGATCTGTCAAGATCATTCATGCATGTATGAAGAAAATTTCATCCTCAGAGATCTTGGAGACTCCACCAGACCATAGCACGGCTGACTTGATCTGCTGCTGGCATTTGTCCTGTTCCACATGAGAGATAGCACTTGATCTCCTACAGGGCTCCCTCCCAACCAATGTGTCTCTAATGCCATGATACTGTGATTTTATTTGCCTGTGATGCAGGGGATCTGAAACTTAGGTCCTTGCTGGTCTCAGGGTATTTGAGAACCTGACTCCTGAACTGTTTTTAAGTAAGTGCTGTTAGCTGCTCTCCAAGCATCCCAATGATCTTGGTCAACATTCAAGTAAAACAAAAGGAAGAGAGGGAAAAAGAGAGAGAGTGACAAAGCAAAAAGACACCAAACTCAAAGTCCTGTCCTGTGTTTTCACTTCCTAGAATCATGGGATGAAAAGCAAACAGAATCTGGAAGAGGAATTTAAAGCAGCTGATACCCTGTCCCACTAGAGCTTGGACTATTCTTCAAAGTGAGCAGTATGAGTCACTGCCTGACACTTTCGTGACTAAACTCCAATATAAGCATAATTTAAGGCGTATGAAAATACCTCAGAGTTTCTGGTTGGTGGGCAATTGAGGGTGAAAAACCTTAAAGACTGCTGATAGATAAATCAGCAGTGGAAAGAATGGAATACCCTATTGAAAGAGGAAGATGTAATTTTTAACTTTGTATTTGTAAGGATGGTGAAGATTAAAAAGGGGGAGGGGTTTCAAAAGTTGAGGAAGAGAGTAATGAGCAGAGAAAGCTGGAGGGAGAGAGGCAAAAAATTGTTGCTAAAACTAAAGAAAACGTTTAAGATTAAAATAGACTAAGTCTTCAGTGTTATTATCAGGAAATGTAGAACAGAGTGACAGCAAGAAAATAGAAAAGTGGGGAGATCTCCCTAGCTCTGGACAGTTTCTTTAAAGGATAAATCAGTGTTCTTTGTAAAAACAGAGGAGAAGTCAAAATACTTTCTATAATGAAGTCTAAAGGCAGTGAGGCATGAAGAACCTCAGATATCATCTTGCCAAGAAGAAATGCTTGACTGAAGAATGGCAGAGTAAATTAGAGTCCTGTAATTCTACATGGTAATGAGATTTTTTACAAAGGTGTACAGAAACACAAAAACAGAAGTAAAGAGAAAATTTTTCAAAATGAGCCAGCAATGGAGATTAGTGAAACAGAGAGTGGGAAAGAAGAGATGGGCAGGCAGACCTGAAGGGGTGCCAAGAGTGCTGTTAAAAAAAAGGGCCCAAAACCATCTCACAACAAGATCAATAGGAGAAGAACAAGGAGCAGAAGACAAACAGAGGCATTTAAATCCTGGGGAGTACTCAGACACTTCCTGAATATTATTCCAGACCAATGACCTGAAGGTGAGTTCATTTCCCTGCTCTGACAGTCTTTAACTGTTTTGCTAAATCTGCCCAGACAGAGATCCACCTTATTCTAATTGAGGTACTGGGATGAAAATGAAGTAGTATAGAGACAGAAGATAGTACTCTAAAACTGCCTGTTTCTCTGATCTAAATTGATGAAAGAGGTCTAGGATTTGAAATAGTGACTTACAACGCGTCTAAAGATAAGACATTGCTGCAACTACAGCATTCAATAAATGTTTCCAAGATATATATTAATTATCTAACTCTGGAACTGCAAGTCTTGTTCTGACCCCAGAACTCTGTGTTACCATCAAACTCAAGTATAAAGTTAAATCACAGGAATTTGCCTGTGCTGCCTCCACCTATGCCAGCTCTTTACAGCAATTCAACGGTGCCTGTACTTTACAAGTATCATGGTATATGTGCTAACCAATATCTTTAGAGGAAATATAGTCAGTATCCTGTCACTAATCCCTAATAACTAATCCCTAATAAGACATACTGTAAAAGCATGAAATTAAAATTAATGAAAAAGAAATAAGTTACAGAGGTGTTAAAAGGGGTTTTTTTAAATTATATTAGTTATAACTTAATCACTGGCTGTAAAATCAAAACTCTGAAGCTGGATAAAACCCCCAACTTTCTCTGCAAGTGCAGAGCCAGCATTCCAGCCCCAGGCATTGCTCATATTTATCTCACCACATTCCACTAAAAAGTGGAATCCAGTTACTTTACCGAAAATCCTAATTTCAAGGGAAATACATGTCTGTTTTTAAATACTAAGTTTTAACTGTTCACAACCACAAATTCCCAGATGGTAAGCAGTTGCAAATAGAAAAGGGAAAGCTTGCAAAGCATGGAAAAAATGCTCTCTGGCAAAGCCAAAAAATTATAGGAACTGGCTTGTCTTTGCTATACTTTTTCCAAGATGTAAAAAGAAGCCGACAGACAGATGGCTGCTTGCCATTTGTCATAACCCATTTCAAATATGTCTCCTCGTTACCTTTTCTCGTACACTTTTCCTATCTTATCTTCAATAAAAATCTACTTCTTCTCAGGAATTGTTATAGCAGAAAGATTTTTCAGGTCTTAGAATGTCATTGGAATATTATAAGATTGGATCTAGTGTAGGAGTGTCCCACAGCTTTGTAGCACATGCTGACAAAAACAGGACAGTTTTTCCCTTTGATTCATTTGGTCTTACTGCTCTGAACTGTGAGTGTTAAAGACACTATGAATTAGATTATTGGAAAACAGCTCTCTGGCATTAGTCTTCAAATCATATTAATTTTTGTCATTCAGAGTTTTCACATAGCAATCTTAGAATGTCTTGATGAATATTAACTAATTTATGAATTACTTAACCTATTCAGGTGCCTAAAGAGGGAATTCTAGAAGCATCCAAGATACTATAAAGTATTCTTCACCCAGGCTCCAGATGCATTTACAAATGATACAGGTCTCTTACGTCTCTTATGTCATACATGCTGGGCTCTTCATGGTGTCTGGGGTTCCCTAAGGAACCTCAGGGGATACAAGACATTTATGGCTTCGTACACAAACTGTGCCCTGATCACAGCTCCACTGAGCTTTTATAAGTTGATCAAGAATCAGTGATTTTACCTTCCAGTTGCAAAGCTGTCATGACTATAAACAGTGGTAATAAAATAATGTTTTCCACTGATGTGGTTTTAATTCAAATTGATATTAAAATTATTAGCTGGCTGTTTGAGATTTTTTTATAATTCTAGTATGCCTCCTTTCCCCCTCTTTATTCTTCTATGAAATTATAACTTTCTTAACTCCTACAGAATACAATTCTCTTGTTTTAAAGAGAACCAAATTGGTTAAACCTATGCACAAATTGTGTCTGGGCCAACCACCTAGAATCCAACAATGCAGAGATCCAAAGACGAAAAGCAAAGTTACTATATGCAAAATATTTCACAAAATTATGTACAGGAACTTTTTAATAAGTACGTTATTCTGTGGAAACACTTTAAGTTCATTCCAGCCCTCACAGCAAACGGATTGAATTCTGCATATTCCCTTGTACAAACAGGATAAAGCTCCCTTTTCTCACCCTGTAGGGCAAAGGATATTGGATCTTAAGGCCATAATATATCTGTGCATAGGAAACTTATTACAAGTCCTGGGTCTGCTCCAGACATACAGATATTTAAAGGAAACCATTCATTTGGAGAGAAGAGAAGGAATGATATCCGTCTCAGATTGAAGTTTGAGGTTCTGATTTTTTATGTTTTGTTGTTTTTCTAATGAATAGCAGCTGTTCAAATGTGCTCAGAAGGTAGAATGCTGAATAAGCTCCAGTGCATGGGATTATTGGGCAAGGATCCGGGGAGAAGGTCAAAGGGGAGATATAAATAAATATTTATATAACAACTCCCATTGTTGTCAGTGAGGGATGATGGCTCAGCAAATCTAAAAATCAGCAGAGCTTTATTTAGGTGTCTGGATATGAATATGAGAGACTGTACACAGTCTAGATATAAACTATGGTATGTAGCTGGAAAAAGTAATATGACTGTGTTAATCTGACTTCTTACCTAGGCACTTCTTACCTAGACAATACTTCTGATTGTATGACACTGCTTTTTGAGATACATCCTTGATTTTAGAATGGAAAAAACAGTACATGGAATGTACTGCACAAATGTACTGTACACATGTAAAGGTATATGTGTTTACAAGGTTTACTTTTTTTTGGAAAATCTATTTCAAAAATATTGATTCAGTGCAATTAAGACCTTTTTTCTGATATTAATGTTGGTCTTCTAAAGCCCAGGTTATAGCAACATAACTTTCAATCAGAATATATTTTGCTGATGCTGAGAGGAGTTGTCAATGGCTGGGAAAATAATGCAGATGAGCTAAAGATATTTTACTAAGTCTTACTGCTTTAACATTAGTGTACTGTCTACAGGCTTAATCCAAATTTCTCATGCAGCCATATTTGCTGCTACTTACTCACTTCTGTGTACATACACTAGTACCCTCTACTGGTCTTAAATTTACTGTGGTGTTCAGCTAGTCTGAAGAGGTAGAGGCAAACCCTTAATAGACATCTGAATGATGAATACTTTCCTTTCTTCTGTTTTGATCAGGAGGTCATGATCTCTGTTCCAGTTAAAGGCACGACATTACTCGGTAATGTGGGGTGGTTTCTATCTGTCCTACAGTTCATTAAAATTGTGCATAAAAGCATGGATAGTGGAATCAACAATAAACCAGCACTGCTGGAAAAGACATAAAATACTGCACAGCTAATCATAGAGAAAATATGGCCCCTATAACAGCTCTTTGTTCTCTACATTCTTGCTGTCATCTGTTGTGCTGTTTTCAAGAATGTCAGATGTGAATTGATTGGCAACATCTTTGCTTGAGGGGAGCAAAGCTATTTAATGTATATGGTTTTTAAAATTCTGTAGCAGCCTATGAAATGCTCTGCAAATATGTAAATTCAAATTTAATTCTCATTGAAGAAAAAAAGATCAGTAACAAAAATGTTCCAAGAAGAAAATATGACTAAAAGGAGCACCATGGACAAGAAAACACTGAATTTCTCAAAAGGCAGATAAGTAATTGTCCACATAAGGACTCTTATGTGCCACTTGTACAGTTTGGCAAAGTTATAGCAAATAATGCAATCATTGGATTCCACCAAAAAGCCCCACATTTTTCAATACATAAATGACAATTTTTATTCCCAAAAGGTTTCTAAGTAAGTGGGCATGAACTTAGTCATAATGGTTTCCTAACATTCACCAATAAACAAAGCCATTTCAAATTACAGTTTCCAGAAAATGGAAAAAGGAGAGATAATTCTTATTCTGAGACTTTGAAACATCCATGCCAATATTTCCAGTTTAGCCACTGACTAGGATGCTGGACTTCAGTAATATTTAATATAGCATTATATTGTGTACAGATCCTACAGCTCCCAATGGCTGAGATCCTCTAAAAATAATAAGTTCTGCTTTTGCATGGCACACACTGATGAACTTTTGAAGGAAGAGGTTGGCATGGTTTTTCAGTGCCAGTGCTAGAGGATTCTTGGAGACCATAACTACAGCTTTATCACCAGATACTGTCAGGTTCAGCTGAACTTAGAAACCATGAGCACTAAAAAATCTGCTGTAGGTGGAGGGAGAGCTACACTGGATGTTTCGTTTGGATTTTTTTTTTTTTTATCTTATTTGTTTGGTGTTTATAGACTGTTACTTTGCATGAAAGAAATACATCCAGAAACTTTTCTGGTTTGGGTTATTTTTACTGAACAAATGTTCTATATAATACTAAAGCCCTTAAAGAGATTTTTTTCTATTATGCTTAAGCTTGGTTACCTATGGACTGTCTCTCCCTTTGTTTTCATGCTTGGCCTTGTTACAAAGGATCACAAATTTTATGCACACCAAGGAACCCTTTGAACAGCAACAATAAGTTAAGAGACTGGATGACTTATTCTGAATGCTTGCTTTTTCAATTGTAAAATGAGAAGAATGATCTTTCCAGGGGAAAAAAATTAAAAAAGAAAATACTTTCTTTTTCTCTTGAAAAATGCTAAATGGTTTTTAGCAACTTTTCTTATCCAACTAAATGGAAATTACCTTAACTGATTTCCCCAACCTGGTTCTCTGACAAAGATCTAAAAAATCTCTAAGATCTAAATAATTCCCGTCTGCACATGCATTCCTTTTATTTCCCCTGTCCCCTTATCCAGTAACCTATAAAATTCTTAAGCTATTAAAGAATATGTTAGAGGAAGGTGCATGATCCAAGCTATAGTACTTTCTTATATTGCCATGAAAATAAGACAGTAAGAAGATTAGAGTTCCCCGTGTCCCCCTTGAAGGAAAAGGGAAGGAACACTAAAGAGGTAGTGGCTGGTAGTCCAGTCAGGAACATACATCTTTAAAGTACTGACTTGGCACACTACCTCTTGCTTAGCTAGAGAGCAGTAAAAATGCGCTTAGGGGTTATGGTACTAAGTTGAAAATGTTGTGATTGCTTGGATCATACAAGGAAGTGAAGAATTGTGTTTTAAGCAGCAGAAGATGTAGGGAGGTAAGATGAAGGGCTGGTAAGAGGAGGCTGGTTTGCTTAGTTCTGCTTCTCAGTGAAACATTAGAGGATATTTTTAGTTGTTTGTAGTTTTATTTTTTTAATTAGCCTGATGGTATCACATTTCTTTTCAAGCATGAACTGAAGATTATGAATATTTCATTTTCTGCTTTATTTCCAGATTTGCCTGTTTGGATCGTGCCTTAGTGGGTAAGGTATGCTATGCGGACAAACCAATTAATGTAAGAGGAAGAAACACTCTTTCCCCACTTCTTTCTGAACAGAGATAATCAGATACAGAAACCATAGAATCATTGAATGCATTTGGTTGGAAGGGGCCTTAGAGATCACCAACTCCCCTGCTAAAGGCAAGGACACATTCCACTACACCAGTTTGCTCAAAGCCCCATCCAACCCGGCCTTGAGCATTTCCAGGGAAGCCCCAGCTGTTCCAGGCAACCTGTTCCAGGGTCTCACAATCCTCACAGACATGAATTTCTCCCTAATATCTAACCCAATCCTACTCTTTTGTTTTAAAGCCATTACCCCTTGTTCTCTCACTATATGAGCTTGTGAAAAGCTTTCTTAAGGGCCTCCCTTAGGCACTGGAATGTTGCTGTAAGGTCACCCTGGAGCCTTCTCTGTTCCAGGCTGAACAGCCTAACTCTCTCAACCTGTCTTGATAGAAGAGGTGCTCCAGGTGCTCCAGGCCTCTGATCATCCTCAACCTTTCTTACACAGAATAGAAGGGACATTCCTCAAGAAGTAAAGAATAGGGAAAATAAAGCTAGAGAAGTAATTGGGAGAGAATTTCATTCAACCCACAGTATAAATCTAAGCCAAATACACTTAAACTATTATTTTAAAAGACAGGTTTGTTGAATTAGTCTCAAATCTTTTAATGACAAGTATCCAATTCCACAGTCTTTGCTACTGTATATCTTACTTTACTCAGGAGAGAATGGAATAGTCCATTCTTCAATGCCTTCATATGGTTTAGAAATAAAAATGTCTGCATTTTGGTTTCATGTGGGATATTTAATACCTTCTATGTTTCTACTAAGACAAAATAAAAACAGAACCCAGACAAACAGTGAGATAAATGGACAGATAAATAGCAAATGTTTTAATTCAGATAAAAGTACAAAATAATAGATAAAAGAAAAGAGGACAAGGACATAAATTAAACTACCACCTACTAGAAGTAATTTCTGGGAATACAACTGTCAAGTCCTTTAAATTCTAAGCAGTACTGCCATTGTGGGCATGTTTTATGTCTAAACTGTGTGTCTACAACTGCCTGTGTGTTTCATAAACACTTAAGAAAATTATAATCTTAATTAGATCGAGAGTGCAAAATGAAAATCAAGTTCCAACTATGAATTCTGGGAAACAACCTGAGATGGAGATCATGCAGGGATGATTCATTTGACATGTTATCTAATTTAGGTAAATATTGCTGGGTTGCGAAAGTAATTTTAAAGAAAATGCAGAGCTGGTAGTTTCAGTTGCCCTAGGGAAAATTTATGAGTGATATTGTCTTCACACTCCTACTCAGTCTACCCTTTGTGAAAATGTTTTTATTGCCTATTTTTCAGTCTTGGTTCACATGATATATTTTTTACTGTGTTTGGTTGAAAATCATGTATTTTACAAAATATGTGGAATATGTATGCTTTAATTCACAAACACATATATATATATGTGTATGTAGATATTTTTTCACAGAGAGATAAAAAAGAAAGAGTGGATGTGTGTTACGAAAGCAAAGACAATCAGCTTCCCTGGCTTATGAAATGGAAACAGCAGAAACATATTCTATCCTCAGGTCTGAAAAAAGTCTTCCTCCAGTTATTAATGTTTCAGATGACTCTTTTCTGTGAATGAATGTCTAAACCAGGCAGAACTATAGGAAATTTAAACAGCTTTAATAAACTGCCATGTGTAAAAACAGTTGAGATTATACATGGGTGGAAGATTCACCTTGACTACTATATTACAATTAATGCCCATCTTAAAGTATCCATTTGGCAATTATTTGTTTCTTATCAAATGTTTATATTTTATTTACTGCCCATCCCTTTTCCCGGTCTCCCACAAGAGTCATTTCTTGTTTCAGGTGCTGAAACAGTTTCAGAAATTGTAGAAACCGACTATGTATAAAAAAATGTGACAGAACTGTGACCTCTCTGATATTTAGCCTTTTTCAATCCTTTATTTCCCTTTTCAATCACTCTCTGGAAATGATACTTCACTAATTTTAGATTGAGTCATCCATTTCAGCAGCTGTATAAGAAACAAAGAATCTTTCAATCCAGCACTTGTAATAGAATCACAGAATTAATGAATTTGTAAGTGAACAGCATATAATGCAAATAAAACGAGAAAGTATTTTTATTAGGCTTATTTTTTTCTATGCTGGTTCTGGCTAGTCCAAAAAAAGCTTAGATGGAAAACATTGTGTCATTGTTTCTATTATAGAAACTATAATTTTCAGAAGTTTATAACAGAATTGTAATAAATTTATCATTCTGTTTACAAATTACACTGCAGTTATTTGGGTTTTTTTTAATATAGTAGTCTTCAGGGGAAGAGATAGGATTACACTAAGATACCATAACTAAAGAATGGAAAAATTCCAAGTTGGTATTTATATATATTTGAATAATTTAAAATGGCACAAAATCTTCTACAGGACATGAACATTAGCTTCATTTAATTAAATGATAATATTTGTACAATCAGCATGCCAAGGCATCTCAAACTGTTCTATTGTGTGGGGCCCATGGACCCTTTTGTTCTGACTGGGTCAAAAGCTATAGACTATATTTTATTTGAAATGTGTCCTTTTGTTTGGTGAAAGCTGTCTCAAAGTAATTAGTGTCACAGCTTCAAAAGAAGCATAAGTCAAAATTGAAAAAGCAAAGGGGAAAGCAGCACTTATAAATCTGCCTCTCATGCCCATAAACCAGTGCAAAGTTGAGCGTCCTGGTCTGGTGAAAGTCTAGTGAAGGATCCCTGTTGGAGGAGATCATCACAGCATAAAGGTGATTTCTGTCACGAAGCCACAAGCCTGCCTCCCAGGGGACATGTGCCCAGACCACCCAGCCTTTGACGTGGTTGCATAAATGTGGAAAACAACAGTGGTAGCACGGTGCTGGGCATGAGCTAACGTGCACAGGCTTTTAATTCCTGGTTGCTTTATCTGGCTGTCCCAGAGCATGGGCCAAACAGATGCATAACTGCCTCCAGCTGCTCATGAACATACCCTGCATGTGAATTTCAGTGAAGGAGGGGGAAAAGGAGGAGAACACACCCTTCACAGCAAAATTTGGCTGTAACCAATTTGTTTTGATTACCAGATCCCCTATTCAAAATATCTAGCCAGGTCGGCATTTGGGCAATAAAAACTTGCACATCAGGCTAAAACCAGATGGCTCAAGGGAGGCCCTGTTGCCACAGACCCAAGTCCCAGAGATGTGATGCCACCAGAATGTGCTTCTCATTAAAAACCACATGGCATTGTGTGCTGCCTGTTTCTAACATTCTTAGGCAAATAGATTAATATTTTTAAATATTCCCATCTTTCCAGTCTTCTAAAAAACTATATGCTGGAATGGACAAGGTTTAATGTTTGATACAGGTACACCCATTCAGGACTTCCATCTCAGTCTAATTCTCCTAGAAGGAGAACATTTGGCAGAAAAGTCATGACTGTGTACTCAAAAAAGATGAGCAAAACATATTTCATTTTATTTTCACATTTTGCTTTTGACAGCAACTATTTTTGCAGACAATCCCTGTTCTGTGGAACACCCCATCAAATAGAAAAGACATTGGTCAAACTGAAAAGCAGAGTAAGCTTCAAAGTCTGCACATGAAGCAGGGAGGTTGCTGTGGGATAGGATAGGACAGAACAGAATAAGGTAGTGAAGGCAAGGCAAGTCATACCCTGAATGTTAGTTATATTAGGTGTCTATTTCCCACATTATTGTAGTATACATTTCACCTCCCATTTTCAGTAAAAACTAAATTGCTTAGTTGATTTATTTAATATGAAATGCATTTCTATTGAAAAAAAGAATTGGCAGGTTCATAGCTATGAATCTGACTTACCTAAGTGGCTGATAATTATGCCACTAACTTGAGTGGATACAGAACCAAATCCTTTTTAACATGTGCTTTCTTATTGACTCACTGCATTTAAATTGTGTCTGTAAGTGCCACGTATAAAATTGTTCTGCGGGCATTTTGTGATGCTACATCGCACTATTGCTTACAAATTGGTGAAAAGTTATACTGAAGAGCAATATCAGGAAATTAGTAATTTGTACCTTATAAAATCCAGACTGTTAGGCAGCTGCTTTCTCATTGTGAGACTACTTTTTCCTCACAAGGAAACTAATAAAGTCCAGAAAGTGGCCTAACCACAGTGTGGTTCTCAAGAAAGTCAGAACACAGGGAGGTCATAGACCTTGGAAGAAAGCAATGTGTAATTCCACAACCCTCTGCATCCCATCTAGATAATTTAACTCTCTGTCTGACAATCAAGGAATGACATGATAAATCACTAAGATGGCTGTTGCTTTATAAAGTAGTTTATTTCTGGTGTATTACGTCTAGATACTTGGATGAAAAATATTTCTTACTGAAATTGGATTTTAAGCTGTTCCCCCAGCTACACCATTATATTCCTTTGTTCCTTTCCTTTATATCCTGAGGTATTGGGTTTTCCTTTGTTTTCTATGAAGTTCTGTGTAATTTTTAAGGCCAGCTATAATCTAAAAAATGGCAGGGAGGTGGTTCATTTTATAAAATCAAAATGGAGTATCTAATGCATATAATGTATGTTGCTGACACAATTAGTATCCAACTGCAATGGAATCCCAGAATTTTGTCTATTAGGTAAGACACAAAGAATTTTTAAGATTAAGTGTAGCTATGCCAAAACCTGGGATCCATCCACTTCAAAACACATGCCCAGGTGATGCTTCACTGGAGTGAGGGCTCAGAGCACAGGAAAAGTTGTCCCTTGGAAATCTATTAGTGTAATGCACTGTTGCATGGCCCACTGTTCCCAGATCCAGCATGCTTGCCACACAGAAGCAAGACTTTGATCCACCACTTTATGGTGCCAAGTATGCAGAGGAAACAGAAGTGTTTGTCCTCTACCCTCTTGTCAGCAGTGCACTGGAGAGCAATCAAAGCTGGGTGCTGCACATAAATATCACATTTAGGGTGAGTCTAGATTGGAAAAAAATTTACAGGTTTTGCATCACAATCCAAGTGCTGTCAGAATTGGGTATTATGCAAGAGAGAATGCAAAATACCACTGTGATATAATTCAACCGAAAGCTATGAGAAAGTAACTATTTGATGTATGTCAAAAGCTGATTCAGTTATTCCCCATGTTTCAGCAATGTTCAATAAACACCCAGTGATATTCCTAAAGTTCACAATTCATGATATTCGGCTTATATTTGATTTCCATGAAATTTATGGATTATTCACTTTCCTGTGTTGCCATCCCCTTGAAAAAGAGCATTAAATGTTAAAAAATCACAGCTGCACCCCTTTCATTTGACTTTTTAGTGTGTATGTGTTTGAATGCAGCTTCCTTCCTTCCTCTACACTTCCCCATTGCCCAGTTTCCTCTTAGATAATATATACTTCCTAAAACAATGAATCTGCACCTAACTAGACAGAAAAAGAGAAAAGAGGCAGACTGGGTTGGATCCATCTGATCACTCATAATATACATATTTGTATTAAATGCTGAATTTAATCACCAAGTACATTATGCATATGAGAACACTGCAGCATTAAGCAATAGAAGAGATCCACAGGAAGATCATTGAACAGATATTCCACAAACATGGGTTTGTTGGCAAGCTTAATCATGCCTATTATACCTGAACCATATTCCCTTTTTTAATTAAAAACATGACAAAAACAGAAGTTGGGAGCTATTCAGTCATAACAACAACAAACTTATTAAAGTGAGGTTATCCTCTTTGTATTGAAGCCATAATTGAATTTTTGTTGACTTTAAAGGCGACAAGATTTTGCAAACATTCAGAAATCTGTAAGAGTTTAAAAAAAAAAAAGTGAAGACACTCAAACTTGTTACACTTTGAGTATTAAATAAGAGCAAACCGTGATGCTAATCAGGTTTGACTTCTAAATGTAGTGTTTATGGAAAGAAGTTTGAACATTAAGAAATCCACAATGGGGACTGTTCAAACTAAAATACTTTATGATGCTTTAATTACTTTGAGTTTGGCTATAATTTTGGCTTTTTTCTCAGGACTGCCAGCTGCAGTAGTGATGAGTACAGATAGCTCCCGCAGGATGAGGATGTGGAAGTAGGGAATGACTGATCTTTTCTATATCACAGAAACATTTGAATTGTTCCAAACATTACAGTTTGGCTTTTCAGTTCTGAGCCATATATAATATGGTTCATATATAACTACATTATTCATAATAACTACATCATAATCGTTCATAATAACTACATTCTTAGTTTTCAATCCTGTGCTTCATTAAACTACAGAGGTATCTAAATTATTTATATGAAAGCTATTTGTGAACAGCAAATATATTACTGGTTGGCCAAAATTGTTCCCCAGCTTTCAGAAGCTCCATGAAAAAATTGTCAAGATTTCAGAACAGGAAATGTTAATTGGCTCAGTTGTTTAATCACCAAGCAAATTATACATATGTATAATGTGCATAATGACCCCACATGGGTCATTCACTTGAGAGTAAGGCTTGATGATACTTGTGGGTCCCTCCTTGCTCAGAATGTCCTGTGATTCTGTGAAAAACGGAACAACAACAAAAACCAAGGAAAAATAATTTATTTATTAATTAATTTACAAAACAACTTTAGACAGCCTTTGTTTTCCAACTTAGAGCAGACTGTTTATTACCTACATCATAGAAATTGCATTTCTGTTAGAACCAAAGACAACCAAACATTGAAAATATCTGCTGTGAAAGAAAATCTACAGCTTCAGACATTGATGGTGTGAAGCACCCAATCCAAAATGGGATGTATCTGGTTTTCAAAATAGGCTGAAGTCCAAAGATTTCCTCAGTTCAAAGTAGAAATCAACCATAAAAAAATGGGTTTAACTTTTATCTGGATGTCTAAATATGACTTACAAGCCCTGGCCAAATTATTTTCCACTATGAAGACACCATAACACATCTAACTTCTCTTCATAAATTTTAATATGCCAGAGACTATTTAATCCCTGGGAGGCAGCATGGAAATCCTTTCAGTCACACAAAGTAGAGAGCACTAACGCTAGGCACCCCTGCTCCAAGCAAGAAACTTTGATATCAGGTCAAAATCCATCAATTATTTATTAGCTCTTCTTTAAAAAAGAAAATCTTTAGAAAGAAGCAGTTCTTATGAAAATCTTAAAATACAACAAAGCCTGTTTGGCAGCAAGGGCTCCTCATAAGTGACTTCTATACTTGATGTTCACAAGATGTGGAGTTGTTTTACTTCACAGCTAAAACTCATTAGGCCCACAGGTCAAGACCATTTCTCTCTTAAAAATTCTTTTGCTAGTTGTCTACCTTTTATACTCCACCTCTTGGGCTGAGCTATGTATTCACTCCCTCCATGCCTAACTCAGGAAGTCATTCACATTCTTTCAAGGAACTCAGGGAGCTCGATGCAATCAACTGTTGATAGCTGGTTATCCAAACCAAAGGTCACCCTTCTGTTCTCTTTTTGCTGAGATAGTCAGTTTCTTTGCAACATCTGAGGTTAGTCTTACCTTGCATTATTTGCTGAACTTCACAGTCATGTTGTCCTTGACCATCTTCTCTAAGCCTTCTCTCATTTTAAGGGTTTATTGGTCAGCCACACTCAGTAAGATGACTTAAAAGCATTTTAATATTATTGTTTCAGTAGCTAAAGGTTATAAAATACAGTGATACCAGAAAGCTCCTTCTTTGCTCCAGGTGCAACTTTGTGTGTGCCAAAAGGAAGCAATTCACCAGGCCAAGTGGGCTTCACCACCTTACTTAACTAGCACTGTAAAGAGGCAAGAATCTGATTAAGAGACCTCACTGCCTGTAGGGCTAATGTTGTACCCTTGGCAAAGAGCCAGTTCCATGCCCCTCGGTTGTTTAGGCTCTACAATCCATAAAATAACTTGACAAGCTTTTGACAAAATTTTCACATTCCCCAAGTGTGTAGAAGTTATTCTTCATGCGGTCTTCAAACAAGCTGACACAAGAGAAGCCTGCTGGGGTTGGCTCAGTTTATCTGTAATGAGCCGAAAAAAGACAGAAGCCAATATTCCACTCTATAACTGGAATCAGCAGCTTATCTCATTAACTATTCACAGTGGAGCTGCTATGCTTGAGGAAGCTGGATAATTCTCCCTTTCTTTAGGTGAAAACATATTCACCCGAGCATTGTGAGGCTGCAATTTACCCTTAGTGCAAACCTGCCATGAATTAACTACTTTACTATTTAGAAAAAAAACTCACACCACTTAGAGTTTTTACAGCATTTTTAGTTAAAAATGATTCTAACATTCCAAAACACGTTGTGATGATTTCCATTTGCTAGTCAGAGGTATTTTAAATCTTTACAATGTCTGAAAGCATGGATAAAACTCTCAAGGCAAATCTGTAAGTTCAAAAAGCCACACTGAAATCAAACTAGCAATAAGTGTTTCTTGACTGATATCTTAGATGCCAAATTGTATTCTGGAAGCATTTTTATAACCAGATTCTGAACTTTGAAATAGGGTTTTAGGTTTATAACTGAAACAATTACAAAAGCAAGGCCAAGTCCCTGCATCTGGATTCAATGGTCGCACCATTGGTCTTGGAAGTTACAAACCTAAGTCTGTACAAATATTTGTTAAGAACTTCTGTCATGCAAATACAGTGGAGGTATATTGTTTTTTTCTTTAAGAAAAGAAGAGAAAATGGTAGTAATAAACAAGAAATATTTTAAATGTGTCTACTTTTCCAGTAGAAAAAAAAATATTTATATTTCATTTTTCAGAACATATTTCTAAAAAGATTAACCTAGTACTTTCAGCTCAGCTTTACATCTGTGTTAACCTCTCTCCCTAGATATGGCCTCCAAGTGTCATTTGTAGCAGAAAGCCTAGATTTTGCTATGTCTGCTTATCAGAGCAGCATATGAAAACCACTGATGTCTAATGTTCTGGCCACTGGATTTCATTTAGACATTCAGATCACACAGATCTGTCTAATGCTGCACTACTAAAAACATTATAAAACTGAATAAGATACAGTAAAACATAATCTAATTCTGCACTGATCTGTCCTGACATGCTGAGCATTAGGAAAACATATTTTGTCTTTGATCACAAGCTGTTATGCCACTTACCAGCTCAGATCTGAAATGATTATATTCTGCAAATCCATACATGAGTAAATAAAAAAGCTGTTAATTGCTAAAATCCTCTAACCTCTAAAAGGATATATTATTTTTGTTGCGTCCAGTTCTGTTCTTATTGAGGGCATTGAGGTATCTATAGCCTATAGGAATATTTAAAAGATGGAGCAGAACACATCTCATGATTTCTCCAGGGTTTGTGGCATGTTTTGTTAACACTCCTAGAGTTTTGTTAATCACCTGGCACCAGCTATACAAAGCCTCTTTCAGTACTGCTAGTTTTACTGCTAAAACATATTCAGTGTCAAGACCTGGGCATCCACTTCAGGATTAAAGTTTGCCTTCCACTATGTAAAATCCAGCAACTCTGAAGTGTTTCTCTGTTAGTTTTTGATGCACAAATGCACAGTATGAGAATACCAAGAATGGTAGGGGAAGCACTTGTTTCAGTCAAGAGAGCATTTCTGAAAGCAGGGACAGATAAAAAAATGGAGCTAGAATAGCTGTTCAGTGAAAGAGGGAAAACATCTCTGATTAGTGTTTCTGAGGACCTTGTTCAGTTTCTGGAAATAGTTATACATCAGGATAGCCTGTGTTATTAGGAGACTAAACTCATTGGCCTAAGAGTCATATGTGCTTCCTAGTCAGGTAACAAGAAGCGACACCGCATTGCAGTGTTTCAAGTGTGCACCACGAAAAGGGTAGCAAGTCTTAGAGCTTAAAGATAAGAGCCAAGTATTTGGGTCTAAGTTTTATTGGCAGATGGTACTTGAACAGCTGAGCAGCAGTTTGGCACCATTCTTAGGACAGAATTTGTTCTTCAACTTGAAATGTTGTTCTTCAATATAAAATGAACAACACAGGCTGAGAAGGTTAAAACTGAGGAAGTGGAGAATCTTTTTGTAATTTTCAATGCCAAATAATACAGTGTAAACCACAGTACACTGAAGAAGACTCAAGTGGAGAATATTTACTACCTACTGCTACAGATTATTCTTTTTCTTATTTTTTTTGGGTAATACTTTAATAAAAGTTGAATTCTTAGCTGAGGAAAGAAAGCAAATGAAATAAAGTTCTCATCACCTCTTTTATTTCAGCTGGTTTTTTTGAAAAGAGGGAAATATTTTTCTTTCCTCAGCTAATTCTTTAGCTGACAACATAAAGAAGAAAATTTGGCTCTGTTATGTTTCATTTGAAAGATGTGGAAGTGGCATAGAAAATGCCCAACAACAGTTTCCATGTTATTACTCCCAGGTTATTAACAGTCTGCTAGAAGTATCCTATGCAGTTAAAAGAAAAACTTCCTCTTCACAACATTTCACTGGGAAAACAGAAATAAAATGAGAGAAATAAAGAGATACTGGCACACAGTCAGAGGAAACTAAACCTTCTTCTAGTGGTATCTCTCATTACAGATTGAAGTAGATTCTTTCATTCATCCTTTTAATCACAATACCTCTTTATTCCTTCACTTGTTAATACTTTAAGAGGCTACACCATTTTCTGCCCTTCTGCTTTGTAATTTAGAACAAAGGTAAAGCAGCATTGCATCTCTCGAGGTAACAAGAGGAACTTGCCCCGTGGGTTTTCATCCAAGTCACCCCTCAGATAAGCCAGGTCCAAATGGGCTACACTGGTTTGGGGGAAACTGAGGAGCCCTGTGTAGCTGTGGCAGTGTATACAGCACTGTCTGTCCTGTGCTCAAAGGTCTCCGGATGCAAGTCAATCCAGAGATACGTGATGGGCAGAAGTGTCAGCCCAGCGCTGTGCTCAAGCAAACAAACTCTGCGGAAAGGCAGACATGGGATCAGCTAACACAGCTATGCAATCCCCGTCTGGAGCTGCCCTGCAGACACAGCCACTGGGCTCCAGCCACCCACCAGACATGCCCAAAGGCACTGGAAGCAAGGACAGCCGTGTGACATTTTTGTTTGCACTGGCACAAGAAACAGTTCTGTTTTGCTGATGGCAGCTGAGGGCCCACCAAGGCTGTGGCACCCTCTGTTACAAACTCCCTGCCTCCTCTGCTGCCTGTGCTTCCTGCATACCTCAGTGAGCCTCGGCCTAGCATTGCTTTCCCTCCCACGCTGCTGACCCTCATTTTTTCTTCATTTCTTGTTAATCAGCATTTACTCCAATTAGTTTGTGATATAACTTGTCACGCATTATAGTTCAAACACATGAAAGATCAAAAGTAAATAAAGGAAATACTGACACTGGCAGTAGACCCAGCATGCTCTCCCAATACAAATACTCAGCGCCTGAAGACAAGCAGTGAACAAGTCATGACAGCACATGGGTATTATTTCTGTAAGCTAACAGTTTGTTTTTCTGCATCATAAAGTTGAATGCAGTCCATCAACTTTTCTAGAATTCTTCATTTTTCTGCTGGAAGTTAAACAAGGCTCTAATTCATCTGCAAAAATTTATCCTCCATTTGCTGCCAAGTGGTAAAAGCAATAGTTAATTTATTACCAGCTCCAACAGAAGGCATTTAAAAAGTTCTGCTTTTTCACGTGTGTCACTCATGGGATTTTCAGTCTTCTGGGCTCCTTCTTTCTCCTCTTTTGGAGACAGCTGTCAGCAAAGTCCACTTGTCCATCAAGTTTATTCATCAGTAAGACTGTGATGGTCTATTCCTCGCTTTGTTAAACCATAGCAAATAAGAAACATCAGTTTCAACTTCAAAAAAAATTGTCTTGTTTAATAAACAGAATCTCAGTGCTCTCTTCTTCCTGCATGACGCTGCTTGACAAGAGAAACTGAGAGAGAATCCCAACTGAGAAGGATGGCACTGGACAGAGACAATAGGGGAGGAAAGAAGACTGGAAGTTTCATTGCACCTACAGCTGTTCTTTCAGCAAGAACTATGGGTATACTATGGCAGTACACTTTGTTTACCAGGAAGCAGAAGCTGGGGCAAAAAGGATAATCATAGGATAATAGAACAGGTTGAGTTGGAAGGGACCTTAAAGATCATCCTTCTACCACTTTACTCAGAGTGCCATAAAACCTGGCCTTAAAATCATAGAATAGAATCATTGAATCAGCAAGTTTGACAAAGACCTCCAAGATCATAAAGTCCAACCTTTGGCTGAACACCACCATGCCAACTAAACCATAGCACTAAGTGCCATGTCTAGTCATTTCCTGAAGACTTCCCAGACTCTATCACCTCCCCAGGCAGTCTGTTCCAATGTTCCTCATGTTCCTCATGTTCAGCCAGGTGTTGACCAACACCCCCAGGCCCTTTTTCACTGGGTAGCTTTCCAGCCACTCTGCCCCCAGCCTGTAGTGCTGCATGGAGTTGTTGTGCCTTGAACACTTCCAGGGACGGAGTGTCAACGACTTCTTTGGGCAACCTGTTCCAGTGCATCATCACCCTCACAGTGAAGAATTTCTTCCTAATATCCAATCTGAATCTACTCTCTCTCAGCTTAAAACTATTAAGAGCAGCTAAACCATATTTAAAAAAAAAAAAAAAAAAAACAAAAAAAACAACAACAACAAAAACCCCCAAAAAAACAAAAATAAAGAGGAAAACTTGAAGGCAAGGAGGAGATAAGTTGTCTGAAAAAGGGTATAGAGAAGAGCCCTTGCAAAGGGCAGGAACATACTGGCACTGCAGCTGCAAAGAGAGGAACAGATAACTGGCTCCTAGAAAACCCAAAACTTCATTTCTGAGAGAGCAGTCATGCTACAATAGTTTGCCAAAACCATGCTTCAGTGTTGGCTCTCACTGAAAGTTGAAGGTAACTTCTCAGCCTGTGAGCTAAGTGACCACAAGGACAGTGGTAGTGATGGAATTTTCCCTCAAACACTGCCAATCTGAACAAAGTGAAGGTATTTCACAATTAGGGAACTTCAGTGAAAATAAGAAAGACAGTTCTCTCTAATTGTACCATTTCCTCAAACTTTCATGCTTGACTTACCCTTAGCTGCCTCCCAGTCCTGCCAAAAAGCCTGTCATTTGCTGCTACCTACAACAAACAGGTTCTTGTTCATGTGAACAGCCTTTTACCTTCAGACTAATTTTCAGAAATGACTGTATCAGAAACTCACTTGGTGCTCCCTACAGTTCAAGTATTTCTACTTGGTTTTCCTAGTTCCTTTGAAATATTTTCCTACCACTTTGTAAACTGTGTAAACAGCAGGTACCACAGCTGAAATGGCAAATATCAATGATATGGATGATTTCCTTCACCATTCATGTGCTCTGCCTGTCCCTAAACAGTGTAAAAACTTGGAACAGTTTGTAAAGATGTTTTCCAACCATTTACTGTACCAGATGCCAGAAAACCTAGCATCAGAGAAATTATACTGCTGCAGCAGCTATCTAGATATCAGTAAATGCCTCCCCTTGAAATATAGCTGAAATCTCAAAGTAAAAAACTAAAAAAATACTGTGACCACAGGGCTGTCCATGCACATGTGGACAACACATCTATGAGTTCCATATCACCAACAATATTTACTACTAACTCCCTAACTGTAAGTACTACACATCAGTTAAAAAAAAATCCTGTCCTTAATACTTTTCATTCTCACAATTTATATTTAAGAAAGGGTAAACTTTGCAATAAATTAAAATATATATTAGAGCTGGATGTGCTTTGTTACTAAAGTAGTGTGGTTTTTACCCTGTGAACTGTTGATGCATTTACTGTTAATACAGAGTTGATAAAATAATATGGGTTGGTATTGGCTTTGCTTGGCTGAAAAAAATTATGCTGAAGATAGTGAACATCATGTTAGTGTTGTTATTCTAAATATCTGCAATATTTATTCTGGCATTTATTTAAATGTAGCTTATATGTTTCTTTGTTTTAAATTTGTGACCAAAGCAGTGTGGAAAACACAGGGATGCTTTATCTTACTGCTGATCAAGGCTGGTGTGGTGGTGGGGTGTTTTCTGCTTCTCACACTGTCCTGCCAAGAGAGCAGGCTGGCAATGCACAAGGAGCTGGCAGGAGACACAGCTGGGACTGCTCCTTGTGTGAGTCCCCAACTGATCCAAGGGATATCCACCATATGGTGTCATGCTCAGCATGTAGCGCTGGGGCAGCTTCACAAAGCGGGGATGTTTGGAGCTACAGCATTTGCCCTCACAAGTCACTTTTGTTCATGATGACACCCAGCTTTCCTGGAGGTGGCAGAACCTGTCTCCCCATGGGCAGTAGTGAATGAATTCCTTGTTCTGCATTTGTTGTGCTTCACCTATGCAACTGTCTTCATCTCAACCCATGATTTTTCAAACTTTTCCCCTTCCAGTTCCCTCCCCCACATCAAACTGGGTAAGTGAGGGAGACTTACTGAAGTAAGTTAGCTGTGTGGAGCTAAGCTGCCAACATGACATAAAAGACAACATACCACAACACAAAAAAAAAAGATTCTACAGGTAAAAGCATGGATAATGAGCTTTTATTTTGAAAGTGAAACTTTATTAATGCATTTAGAAGATATGTCTTGTCCAGATTCTGACAACAGTTTATTGCAAACAGCTAAAGAGGTTTGCCCACCAACCCTTTTGATAATCACACCACCCACGTTTCAAAGTTAAAAATGGTTAATTGATTAGGATTCTGATTATTTCTTTTAATTTGGTGATGATCCACTGGCCACAATTTTACAGCCTTGAACATAATGCCATTCCCTATATTTACTTACCTTGGAGATGGAATCTGAAAGCTCCATATCAAAACTCAGAGGCATTCTTATGACCCAGGAGGCATCCATGCTCATTTCTGCAACTTGAAAGTCTCAGTTTCTTGGCTTTTTAGAACAGATGAAGGAAACAGCCACATTGGCTATCTAGGGAACAGAAAACTGTGCACATCCAAAAACCACACAGCAGAACCAATTAGATATTAGTGCATGGTCTTCTGAATCATGCATTTTTCACTGGACCAGACATAGGCTTACTTTTGTGTACTGAAACAACTGCTAATACTAGAGAGAAGTTAAGAAGAGGAATGTCAATGATTTAATGACTTTAAACTAAAGTTTGCTTCTCTGGTGGATTTTAAAAGGCAATTAATGACCAGGTCTACGTTCAGTCTGGTTAATTACTGGTTCCTGTCTTTTCCTCTATTGTTGCTATTTCCTCTCTATTCCAGTTCTGAGGTTTTCTGTTCACATGCATTTATTGGTCTGTCCTTGAGTATGATTGCAGAGACCAAATTCCCACACAAAGACAGGATACAGGTCTCTGCAGCAGAATTGCGCCAGTACGAAGTATAAGGATTAATGTCAGGTTGGTTCTTTGTGTTGTGATGGAATCTATAACAAAGAATCTTTAAGGCTAGGAAAGATTCAAGATCAAGATTAATGATCAAGAGTCTGATCATTAACCCTGCACTGCCAAGCCCACCACTAAACTGTGTCCTTCAGCACCATATCACTATGGGAAGAGAAAGAAACCCAAACTGCCGGTCCGGTTAGGGATTATGCGCTGAACTCCTGTGTGTATACGTGTGTGCGAACGCACAAGATGCGTAGCTGCACGTCTGAGAGTTTCAACGGTGCTGGATGCACCCAGCTCCCAGAGACAAACTTTCCGTAAACTTCAGAAACCGCAACTGCCGCGACCCCTGTCCGCCGGCTGCGGAGCCTATTTCAGCCACCCCCGCCCCGGGCCCGCCCGCAGCCGCCCCCAGCCCGGCGGTGCCGCCCACCCCGCAAGAGGAGCCGCTGCGCCGCGCCCTCCCCCAGCACAGCGCCCGGCGCGGGCAGGCGGGCGGAGCGCGGCGCCCCGGCACCCGCATCCCCGGTCCCCATGCGGCGGCGGGCGGCGGGACGCTGCCGCCGCGGGGAGAGCTGCGCGCCCAGGCAGCCCGTCCGTGGCCGCGGGGCCGCCCGCATCGCCCGCCCGCCCGCTGGCCCACGGAGCTCCCGCAGCGACGCGCTGCGCTCCCGCCGGGGCTGAGCGCTTGCGGAGTACCGAGTGTCGGCGGGTCGTGCGGCACCCGGAGAAGGGGAGCGCTCGGAAACAATAGCAGTCAATACAAACCAGCACCCGGCGGTGCCTGCCCGGCTGCCGCGCATCGCTTATGCTCATTCGGGGGGACCCAGCCGCGGCGGCGGATCCCGCAGGATGACGGGTGATGAGGAGTCCTAAGTCGGCGTCGAGGCGGACCACCGCAGGCAGCGATGAGGCTCGGCGAGCCGGTGCCGGAGTGGAGGCCGGGGTCCAGGTGACCGCCGGCCCCGCGCCGCCGGCCGCCCGCAGCCGCCCGGAGCCTCGGGAGCGGCGGGCAGCGCCTGCCGAGAGCGCCTCGCCCAGCCGCAGGTAAGGAGCGGCGCACGCCACCGCTGCCGGAGCGCGGTCGGGTGCGGGCGGGTTGGGTTTGGGGTTCCCCGGCAGGGCTGCGCGGGAGCGGGGAAGCGGCTGAGCTGCCCGGCCAGCGGCCGTCGGGCGTCCCGCAGCCGGTGCCGCCGTGTGTCGGCGCTCGCCCTCAGCCCGGGCGCTCCCGTCGCCCGGTCCGGCGGGGACATTCTTCCTTAATGGGAAGCATCTGTCCTCCGGTACGGCAGAAGGAAACACGGAGGCGAGGGGGAGTTCGGCTCCCCACGGCTCCCCGCAGCCATCTCCGCCCAGCCGCTGCTGGCGCACGGCCCGGGCCGCGCAACACCGGCCGGGCCCGCCCGCTCCGCCGGGAGCCGTGAGGGCAGCGCCGCCGCTCGGGGCTCCGCCTGCGCCCCGCCTCCCGGGGCGGGGCCGCAGCCCATTGGCCGGCACGCTGTGGAGGCAGCCAATGGCGGAGGGAGGGTCTGAGCGCGCCCCCGTGCGGCGGGGCGGAGCGGTGCGAGTGCCGCGGCAGATCCCGGAGGAGCGGGGCCGGCCGTGCATCTGTCCGGCACGGGCAGGCCACGGTGAGTCCCGGCCGCCGGCCCTTCCCAGCCCCTCACGAGGCACTGCATCCCCCTCTTCACCTCAGTGAGCATCTCCTGAAAGGGACAAAAGGAATCTGAACGAGTAGGAGTGTTTTGTAGAAGGATTTTCATTAAGGAGAATATAAGGGAAACAGCACCTGAAAATTCTTAAACAAATTACAAGCTATTTGTCTTGTAAAGAATGCTAAACATCCCATTAACTTGACCATAGATATTTGGGAAAACTCTTCATCCAACGAGCCTCTTCTTTGAACTGTAATAGTTTGCACATGGTAATCTTAAGGAAAAAATGTGCGATCTTGTTGCTTGCAGATCTGAGAAAATCTGAATTTTATACTACAAGCAAATAACTAATGGAACTAATAATACCTGGTACAAGTGAATTCTGTTATTTTCACAGTGTTGTACAAAAGCAGGAATATTAAATGTCTGTTACTAATAGCAGCCTGCGTTCTTGTATGACTTTAATTTGAAAAGCTTTCAAATTCTTCCGTTGATAGGAATAAGAATAGAAGTGTTTTAAACTCACTTGTCCAGAGTTGGGGTGCTTAATTGGTAACAAGACATGACATAAATGATTTGATTTTCAGAAATTACTAGTGCTCCAAGTCAGTAACACCTGTGTTTTCTTGTCTGTGCTTCTTTAAATGACTCTCCATGGTTGTAGCCATTCAGACTTCGACACACAGTTCCAAAAATGTGAACTTGAGTATTGGTAGACATACTATAAACTTTTCCTCTGAGGTCTGTGCTTATGCTTTTAAACAAATTGTGTAGTTTTGTCATTTCTGATTGGTCATAATATCTGTTTGGTTTAGATTGCAGTGTTAGAGTATATCCAACATCACAGAGCAACCCATGGCAAAGGATGACAGAGTCTAGATCTATGGCCAACCAATTCTTTCTTTCACTTTCTATCACAATCATTCCCCATATCTATTACGAATGAGAGTCTTTGAGCCACATTTTACCCTACCAAAAGTTAGTAATGTGTCTAAATATTAGGCAGCTAGGTGATGTGAGTTTGCTAATTTGGGACCTAATGAACCTCAGTTGTACTATTTCTAGTCATCTGATGAGGTACATAACTGATATTATTCATCTTCAAGTGATTATGGCTTGGGTTTTTTGTTTTTTTTTTTTTTTTGTTCATTGACTGTAGAGGGAGCCCTGGCAATTTGCTTGAACTAGATATGTCCCTACAAGTTTTCTAGTTTTTCTGTGAGATGAGTACTATTCTTGGTGTTCAGAATAAGCCTTATAAAATCGATTACCATAGGGAGATAGCATAACTTTTTTAGAATAGGTATTTAGTAGAAGTGAGTAATGGGGGTGAAATTGACACTGAAATAGAAGACGACATGGAATAAAGAAAATGGCTTTCCAACTGAACTTGGCCTTGGTTGTCTAAAGACTTTCTGGACAATGCAGGTAATCACAAGGTATAGAAAGGGTTTAAAATATGTAAAGAGTGCATAAAAGTTTTAAAAAATAGTAATTTCCTCTCTCTTTTCTTCCTGCCCCCCAACAACGCAGGAGTTGCCAGGCGAGGGGAGGCGCCAAGATGGGGGAGCGGGCGTTGGCCGGGGCGCTGTCCGCGGTGCTGCTGCTGGGGCTGGCGCTGCCGCGGGGCGCCCTGGGCTGCCCCCAGCCCTGCGCCTGCTACCTCCCCACCGAGGTGCACTGCACCTTCCGCTCCCTGGCAGCCGTGCCAGCACGGATCCCCAAACACGTGGAAAGGATCAACTTCGGGTTCGTACGGCAGCTCGGGGCAAACGGTTTTGTGCTCTCAGCGCGGGGGCCTGGGATGCTTCGTGCAGCTGGGGCAAACCAGGATCTCTGGGTGTGCTTCTCAGGTAGAATCACAGATATGGATGCTTACCCATCGGTGCTGAATTTCAAACGCTACAGCTGCTGGCATGGAGGAATTAGCTTAGCCTTTTTGTTTCAAAAAAAAGTTACTATTATTTTCAAATAAATCCTTATATCACGTTGTGAGGGTTTTTTTGGCACATAGAACATTTAGACTTTTAGACTGTATAAAAAAGATATTTAATTAAATGTATTATGAGATTTCTACAGATTATGGAATTTTATACCTGATTTAAAAAAAACAAAAACACAGTAGGAGTAAAATTCTATGATGTAACCCAGGAGCATTTTGGAGAACAATGAGATACAGCATATCTTAAATGAATACAGTGGAAAGAGATTTGATGCATTGCCTTTGGAGTTGTGGTTTTGTTGCAGTTTTTTTTTAAGCCACTAAGCGCAGTATAACCCTATTTTGGGAAGAGATTGCTCAGACTCCAACTCACTGTTCTCTGCCAGGATATTGCCAACTCACATCTGTCAGATTTTGAGACAAGAAGGCAGGGACTGTTGGTGGGCTTCATATCACAAAAGTACAATGTTGGGTCATTGTGTGACATGGAACAGTGCAAGAGTTGTAGTCCTCTTTGCTTGGTGTCAGGGCTGCCCCACTACCCATGATGAGTTCACCCTGACACCCTCATGGCCTGCAGCCTAAGCTGCAACTGATCAAATGACTGGCAATAGTGATCTGTTGGTTAGAGTGGTTTTTTTTTGCTTCTCTATAGTTAAAAATTTTTATCCACCAACATTTTATCCACCTAAAGCCTAATTTTATTCTCAAAATGCTCTTGTGCTCATTAAAGCTACATTAAAGAAATATGTACTCAGATCCCTCAATTGCTTTTGAAAAGGGGATGTTGGCTTCTAAGTTACTAAGGCATTTGGGCTGTTTTTTTAGTAAAGTACATTATTTGATATACTATTAGCATAAAAAACATTTCCTCCCTTTGTATTTCATCACTACAAATGACGTTTTCTGAGTTATGTCCTTTCCCAGGAAGAAACTGGGAACTGCCGGTTGTTACACTTTCACTTTGAAAGAGTACCTTTATCATATTACTGTTTTAAGTGCTATACATTTAGAGAGTGAAGATTTTTTTTCTAACCGTTAGTTATTCAGGAAAATTTTTTATTTAGACAAGTTAATATTTTTTTTCGAAGGACTGATGTTGAAATAAGGAGTTTTAATAAGATGTTTGCTATAAGCTTAGTGGATCTGCAGAAGGACTAAAAATATTAATACAGTATTAAAATTTTAGCAAATTAAGGATCTTTAGATAGATAACATAGTGAAGATCCAAAAGTATTTTCTCCATATTCAAAGTATGTTAATTTCATGCTGTGTCTTCTCTTGCTTTCTAGAAAATGCAAGAAATTGGAAAAAAATCTCTAAAATTCTATGCTTAATTTTAAGACTTCGTGCCTAGATTAGATACTACATTTAA